>NC_047055.1:4599996-4910614 GCF_011762595.2 Tursiops truncatus
CCCCTACCTTTCTCCCCCTCTCTTTCCCTCCCTCGCCTCCCTTTCTCTCTCCCCTTCCTCTCTCCCTTTCACTCTCTCCCTCCCTCCCTCTTTCTCTCTCTCTTTCTCCTCCTCCCCTTCTATGGCCCTGTCCTCCCTCTCTCTCCCTCCCCCTCTCCTCCCTTTGTCTCTGCCCTTCTCTCCCTCCTCCCTCTTTCTCTCTCTCTCCTCCTCCCTCTCTCTCCCTTTCACTCTCTCCCTCCCTCCACCTCTCCTCCCTCCTCCTCCCTCCTCCCTCCTTTGTCTCTCCCCTTTCCTCCCTCCGTCCCTCTTTCTCTCTTGCTCTCTCTCTCTCTCTCTCTCCCTCCCTCCCTCTTTCTCTCTCTCCCTCCCTCCCTCTCTCTCCCTTTCACTCTCTCCCTCCCTCCACCTCTCTCCTACCCTCCCTCCTTCCCTCCTTTGTCTCTCCCCCTTTCCCTCCCTCCCTCCCTCTTTCTCTCTCTCTCTCCCTCCCTCCCTCCCTCCCCCCCCCCAACCTGTTCAGAGAAGCAGCCAGTGAGGGACCAAGAGAAAACCAGCTGTCTGCGAGCCAGGAAGAGACGGCTTCCCTCACCTGAGACTGCACTTTCCAGCCAGTTGACGTTGGACTTCTAGCCACCAGGACTGGCACCCAGTACATTTCTGTAGTTTTAGCCACCTCCTCTGTGGGACTTGGCTATGGCAGCTCTAAGCAGACTAACACAGCCTGCTTTCATTATGGGTACAGCGACCAGACAGCACCGCAGTACGGGAATCACAGATTTGAACAGCACTGTACAAAGACTAGGTCTCATGACATGTGTAGACTATTTGCCCCAAGAAGAGAATAGACACGTGCTCGTCAAGCGTACTAGAACGTTCTCCAGGGTACTCACGCGTCAGGCCACACAGCATCCCTCAGTAAACTTAAGGGGATACAAACAAAAGGGCTGAAATCATACAAAGTATGTCCTCTGGCCAAAATAGAGTGAAATTAGACCTCAATAACAGAAGGAAATGTGGGAAATCTGCAAAGAGAGGAAATTGAGCCGTGCGTCCCCAATAAACCGCATTAGTCTGGGACGATGCCAAATCCCACAGCACAGGATGAGGGGCTGAAACAGCAGACACAGATTCTCACGGTGGTTCCGACCAGGAGGCCGAGAGGGAGGGTCCAGCAGGGGTGGCTTGTACTGCGGCCGGTCTCCTTGGTTGCAGGTGGCCGTGCTCTTACCGCCCCTCACGTGGTCACCCTCTGTTGCACGCACCCCCAGCCCCTGCCTTCTCTCCTTGCGTGTGCTGATCCGCTCTTCCTCAAGGGCACCAGCCATCTTGGATTAGACCTCATCCTAATGGCCTCATTTCAACCTAAGAACCACTAACTCCAGCCACAGTGACATTCTGAGTTCTAGGGGATTGGGGCTTCAACATGCAAATTTTGGGGGGACGCAGTTCAGTCCATAACAATAGCCCAGGGAACGTACAAGACATCACAAGGGAAACTAGAAAATACTTTGAAATGAAGAAAACAATACCAAAGGCCCCAGGACTTATGGCACGCGGCCAAAGAGGCACTTGGGACCTAAAGCTGCAAACACCCGTGTTCCAATGGAGGCGACACCTCAGATCAACCGCCTCATCTTGAACGGGGACAAGCGAGAAGACGAGGAAGGCGAGCCCAAGCATTCTGACAACAAATGTTCACGAGGAAAGAAAAACTGCGCTAACCCACGTACGCGGGGATCCCAAGACGTGCACTGGTCGGGAATCCTCACAACATGGGGGAGGGCGCATCCTTCTTACACACTCAGTAACAAGAGCTACAGCCACCGACCACTTCATTTGGCCCAGGCTTTTTACAAGCAGGTCACATCATGGGGAAACCCACACCAATGCTTTTGCCTGGTACTGTTAGGAGGCCCATTTTACAGATGGAGAAATCGAGGCGTAGGGAGTCTCCATGATTTGATCAGCTTGTCACTAGAAGGACTCTTATTCGAGCTAAGCATCATATGCGTGCAAAGACCCATCCCCGCACTGGCCTGACCTGTCTCCCCAACAGTCAAGGGGGATTCAGCTGTCCTCCACGGGGTCCTACTACCTGACGCCTCAGGCCACATAATGGAGAAAACACAGGGAAGCTGGGCATTAGTGCCCATGAGAGCCTGACACTGGATTCTGCCCACGTGGCCTCCCCAGCCCCATCAGGTCACCATCTCTCGTGAAATGGACACGAGGGCCAGGGAGGAGGGTGAGGGTCTAGGACTGAGGGCGTGAGGATGGAGAATGGTCCCGGACGTGGGGGTCCGAGGCACGGCCCTCTGAAGGCGGCTCCTATGCCCAGGCTTGGGCCCTGCTCTCTCCTTCCACTGCCCACTCTGCTCCCTTCTGTCCCAGCGGCGTGGTGGCCCCACGTTCTCCTGCAGGCTCACTTCCCCGGGCACACTGGCTGTCAGGCAGGCGGCAAGCTTGCATTCAAAGCACGGGGACCGCCGGGCTGGAGGGCTCTCTGCATCCCCACGGGGCGTGAGTGTCTGTGCCCTTCAGGGCCCTGCGGATGCCCCTCCTCCTGGATGCTTGCTCACACGTGGCTTTACACCCTGCTGCTGTCTTGTGAATGTCACTTGGCTTCACACCCTGCATCCCGCCACCAACCCAGCCCTATCCCTGTGCCCAGCCCCAGCTCAGGGACCACGGACAGGCACAGGCCCGGGCCCCGCACTTGCTCACAAAGGCCCCTAAAGCAGCAGCCGGCGATATTTGCCACAGAGGAGGGTAGGCGAGAGCCAGGCAGGAGGTCAGCCCTTTGCCAAGGAGGCTGGAGCTCAGAGCAGACGTTAGCTGGGGCTGGGGAATGGGGGCTTCTCGGGAACAGGGCCACGGCTGAGACAACTCACACCAGCCCCTCAGGGGGCAGGCTCAGCGCACGTAGAGAACGTCAGAGCTTCCCGCTGATGGGCAGCAGCTCCCGTGTGCCCTGCGCCGCCCTGGTCAGGACTGGCTGTGTGCCGGGGTGATGTGTGCTCGTCCAGAGTCTACTGGGGAGGGCGCTGCTGCCCCCCTGAAAAGTGTCTCCCTGAATGTCCCTGGGGCGCTCTTGGCGTGTCCCGGCCGCTGCTGCGCCGCCTGCCACGGCCGTCCCTGGGCTAGCACTGCCCCCCATCAGTCAGTTCACTGCACGAACGGGCACTAGGAATCCTGCTTTCCCCCGGGAGTGCTTACCATTTGTGATGACAAAATCCCCTTCTTTTCCGGCAGGAGTGTCTGAGCAGGTTCCATTGCCCTGAAATTCTCCACCTTTTCCAAGTGCCCACCTGCTATATGGCAGGTGCTTCAAATCCAGGATCCCACGTAATGTTCACGTTGTCGTACGGCGCTCAGCAGGGAGGGCTGCCTCTTTAGCCCCCGGCGCCGTCTGCACCTCCCACTGCAGTGACCTCCCAATCCCATTAGGCCCAGGAGTTGCCCCTTCCTTTCGATGCCAGGTCACAGCCCAAACCTGTGGGTCTCTGATGCCGACATATTTCTGCACCTGCCTGAACGCGGGGACACTGGCGGACGTTGCTTCTTAGTGGCTAGGACTTATTTCTAGTATTATTCTGATCCCAGACTCTGTCCTTCTCCCCTCTGGAATTGCTTTTTTTCATGACATCTCAGAGAATTTGCAGCTCCATAGGAAACGGAATAGAAAACAGTCAAAATTGCTGTTCTGTGTGTTTTACTCCTGGAGGATTTATTATTCAATTTGGATGTGTGTGTGTGTGTGTGTGTGTGTGTGTGTGTGTGTGTGTGTGTCTGTCGGCATGGAGGGAAGGGTGGTGATTTCCCCAGCTGGGTGCAGCTCACGCGAAGCTCCCAGGATTCCAGTCACACGGCGACTCCTTTCCACTTCGGCAGCCTCTCTTCTTTCAAACCCCCTATTTTCATTCATTTCATCCCACTGAAATCTAGACCTTGCTCACAAGTGGCCAAAGGAAACTCCAGGTGACTAAAATGGTCGTTTCCATACAGTTGGTAATTGGCTCTCCCAGGGCAGGGAGAGGAGGGCCAGCCCCGGGAATACCGAGCAGGGCTTCAAAGAGCAAGACCCTCATTTCTCTGGAAATCCTTGCAGATGGCGGCTATGAAACACCTACCTCTTCACTGTGGCCCACTGCAATGCAACAAGAGCCAGCACCCCTTCCTTCCTGCCCCAGGGCGAGACTTCTCTCGGCTTTATCCACGACCCGGAAGGACATCTCACAGCAATGTCCCATTTCAGACTTTCCCCTGCAACCCAAGACACACCCTCTGCATGTCTGGCTGCTGCCACCACCCAGCTTCATCACCATCACCTCCCACAGAAGGAACCCCCACTTCCCAAAGGCCCGAAGTGCCCTGGCTCGGGGCACTTAACACTCCAGGGCTCGCTCCTGGAGCCCCACCGCCTCGTCCCATGTTGTCTTATTCTGTGGGACTTAGGGGACGTCTCACCACCTTCCTCATGTGACAGTGGCTCCTAGACCATCACTCTAGGTGTGGGTGTGTCCTGCTTTTCCTAGCGTTCCCGCTACTAACACAGGCCCTTCCGGAGAGCAGAGGCTCCGTGGAGGTCTGCGGAATAAACAAGCCAGTGGGCAGGGGGCTTATTGACGCAGATGAACCTTCTCCCTACTTTCTTAAAAATACCCGCGCAAATCCAACTCAACAGGGATAGTTCGTTTTATTTACAGAATGACAGACAAGACAGGGAAGCAAGAATTGGAACAACAATGACCTCTTATTTTTCTATTTCTTCTCCCATCTATATCACTGCTAAGTACTTCCACCTTTCCAGAGCAGTTCTGATTCCAATTCCCTGTTATCTTGTATACGGTCACAAAACGAACTGGGAGATTTCCCAACCTCTCTTACAAAACAGCAAAACTCTTGTTCTTGAACTGAATTAGTGCAAATACCTGTGGGATTAACGTCCATACACAAAGTTAGACACTGAAGCTTGTTTAGTCTTCTATTCAAAGAACCAACATTTGAAAAATTCCTAAAGAAACAGACATGGAAGTCCATGTCAACATACACAACAGGAACCCAAAATGCTGCACACCGGCTTCCCCCAACTCGCCCGGCTCTCACTGCTTAGAAGGCGACCGCTCCCTCTTCAAAACTCAGAGTGAAGGAGCAGCCCCCCTTCCTGCCCCACGGGAGAAGCTGCTGGACGTGGGACTGGCTGCTGCACTGGCTCAGGCTCCCTCTTCCTCATCGCTCACACTCCCTGCAGACACGGATGGGAAGAACCTGGGAGCCATGCTATTGATCCTGAGCAGATGCTGCAGGACCTGACACTCGCTGGCCTCCGCGTAGGCCCGGGGACCCCACAGGAACTCGTAGCGGGCAGGGTCGCTGTGGGGCACCTGCCGGTACTTCAGGTAGCCCGTCTGCACCCACACTTCGGTGAGCAGCTCCCTCCCGCCACAAAACCCAGGGTGCCTAGCTTTCCCCACACCTCCTCCTCAGGGACGCGGTCACCAAACAGGGTGACCATGGTCAGGACCAGCAGAGGGAAGGCTGGCCTCGGGCGTGCGCTGCCAGTCGCTCAGCACTGCATCCCCAGGTGAGGCCCAGGGTGGGGACCAGGACGTAGGTGCGCTCGCGGGGGTCCACCTCCTTCACGGCCAAGCCAAACGCCAGCAGCAGGCACTCGCAAGCATGGCTGTAGACCACGGGAAGTGGTCCCGATGCTCCCGGGACGACCGTACTCAGCATCTCCGCCTCGGAGGTCGGCTCCCCGGTACGAAACTTGACGAGCAGGAACCCCCACCAGGTCAGCCATCAGCGCAACAAGTGCCTCGCGGGACAAGGGATCGGCATAGGCGGAGAAGGAGGGGGCGCCAGGGGAGGCGGAGGACGAGGGGGATGCGGGCCTCCTCCCCCGCAGCCCCCAGCAGCGGCGCCTCCACAGGACCCTGGGCCGGGACTGGGGCCTCAAGGTCGGCCTCAGGGCTGGCGGAGCTCACTCATCTCGACCGAGGCCTGATCACTGGGGTCGGGCCGCCCACGGGAGTGTGGGCAGGGGACCTCGTACCTGGGGAAGAGAGGGGATGTGAGCGGCCTCGGCGGAGAAAGGCACCCTGGGCAGCCCTGACAAAGGCCACTTACAGGTCTCGTCTCAAGGGCTGCCCTCGGGCCTCACAGGGGCGCTCCTCCCGGGTGGGCCTGTCCCCTGCCAATCTGAAGAAGGAAGTGAGGGGGCTCCTCAGGGTGCAGCCAGCACGGCCCCAGGTTCTGGGGCTGACAGGGCGGTGGGGTGACTTGGGTGTTGTGGGGTCCCCTCTGTTCTGGGAGGGGGAGCCCCTGGGTACACACTCAGGGCACGCACCTCCCCTTGGCTCCTGGCGCTGCCTGGGCCTCCTCTGCTCTGTGCCCTGAGGACACGGTCCTCAGACCTGGGCCTTCGCCTCCCGGTTCCTGGAGCCCTGTAAGAGGAATGGAGGGCGCACCGCTTGTGTACACTGTGGCACAGCTCTGGGCCTCGGTGCTGGTAGGAGGATTGGGCCGGACTCTGTGAGGTCCCCCCAGTGCTGAGTTCTGGGGTGGGTGGTCCCCTCGGGGTCGCTCGTCGTGCTCACTGTTCCCCTTCAGGGCCTGGACCCTCCCCTTTGCAGGCCGGAGGGGAAACTCAGAACGGACCCCGAATCTGAACAGAAAGCAGTGAGGGGACCCCACAGGTGCCGCACCTGCCCAGGGCCTCCCGAGGGTCCTAGGATGGGGAGATGCTGGGGTCCTCACCTCCTCCTCACATCCTGCCTGGCCTCCCAGCGCTGACCACAGGGGCAGGTTTCTGTTGAGGCCCCTGTTCCAGGGCTGGGGGTCTGCTCAGTCCTCCCTCGGGGTCCTGGGAGTCCACCTTCTGTGGACCTGAAGGGCTCACCCCTCACACCAAACACCTGACCTCCTGAGGACCCCGACCCAGAGGTCAGGAAACATCTCATCTGCTGACCGTGCTCTGGCGCCTCCAAGGCCCCCGTGGAAGGGCAAAGGATCCCTCCCTGTGTCGGGGTCTAACGTCCTCAGTCCTTCCTTCCTCGCGTGCAGGCTGGACTCTGGGCAGGACCTGGGATTGTCCCGTCTGCCAGTGTGAGTCCCTGCTCCTTATACCAGGTCTCCAGTCTCTCCGAGACCCTGACGTCAGGACGTCAGGACAGGCCTACCGTGCTCATCCCACCCCGGGGCCTCCCACGGCCACCTGCCAGGGCGGTGACCCTGGTGGGTCCCCTTTGTCCTCCCTCAGGGTCCCCTCAGTCCTGCCTAAGGGCCCTAACCTTAGTCCGCCAGGGACCTGACATTTTACCCTCTGCCCTCATGAGACCCCGCCCCTTATCCCAGGTCCCCAGCTTCTCTGACACCCGGATGTCAGGAAGTGCTGCACGTGACGGCCTTCCAGGGCCAACTGAGTTCTGGGCTGCAGGCTGCCCTCAGTGCTCCCTCAGGGCCCTCACCTTGACTCCACACAGAACCTGGGATTCTCCGCAGTGCCCACCAGACACCCCGCCCCTTATACCCCCTCTGCAGCCTCTCTGATACCCCGCCCCGTGCTCCCCTCTCCAGGGGGTCCTCAGACTCGGATGTCAGGAAGTGCTGCACTTGTTCATTCCCGCCCTATGGTCTCCAAGGGCCAACTCTGTTCTGGGATCCAGGCTCCCCTCAGGCCACCCTCACTGCGCTCACCTTAACTCAAAGCAGGACCTGGGATTCTCTCCCGTGCCCACCAGAACCCCGACCCTTATACTGCCTCCCCAGCCTCTCTGAGACCCCGCCCCGTGCTCCCCCTCCTCAGCGTCTCTGAGACCCGGATGTCAGGAAGTGCTGGACGTGCTCATTCCGCCCTATGGCCTCCCAGGGCCAGCTCTGTTCTGGGGTCCAGGCTCCCCTCAGTCCTCCCTCAGGGCCCTCACCTTGACTCCACGGAGGACCTGGGATTCTCTCCCGTGCCCACCAGACACCCCGACCCTTATACTGCCTCCCCAGCCTCTCTGAGACTCCGCCCCCGTGCTCCCCCAACCCAGCGCCTCTGAGACCCGGATGTCAGGAACTGCTCTACGTGCTCATTCCGCCCTATGGCCTCCCAGGGCCAACTCTGTTCTGCGGTCCAGGCTCCCCTCAGTCCTCCCTCAGGGCCCTCACCTTGACTCCACGGAGGACCTGGGATTCTCTCCTGTGCCCACCAGACACCCCGCCCCTTATACCCCCTCCCTAGCCTCTCTGAGACCCCGCCCCATACTCCCCTCCCCAGCGTCTCTGAGACCCGGATGTCAGGAAGTGCTGCATGTGCTCATTTCGCCCTATGGCCTCCTAGGGCCAACTCTGTTCTGGGGTCCAGGCTCCCCTCAGTCCTCCCTCAGGGCCCTCACCTTGATTCAACGCAAGACGTGGGATTCTCTTCCGTGCCCACCAGACACCCCGACCCTTATACGCCCTCCCCAGCGTCTCTAAAACCCGGATGTCTGGAAGTGCCACACTTGTTCATCCCGCCCTATGGCCTCCCAGGGCCAACTCTGTTCTGGGGTTCAGGCTCCCCTCAGTCCTCCCTTAGGGCTCTCACCTTGGCTCCACGCAGGACCTGGATTCTCTCCTGTGCCCGCCTGAGACCCCGCCCCTTATACCGGCTCCACAGTCTCTGTCAGACCCTCACCCTTATACCCTTCCCTGCCTTCAGCCCTGGGAGGCCCTGGGGCGGAATGAGCACTTGGCAGCGAGTCCTCACTTATGTATCCGGGTCTCAGAGAGGCTTCGGAACAGGTATAAGCGTCCGCTCTCAGGTGTGCTATGGCTAGAATCCCAGGTCCTGCGTGGAGTCAAGGTGAGGGCCCTGAGGGAGGACTGAGGAAAACGTGGACCCCAGAACAGAGTTGGCCCCTTGAGGTCATAGGACGGGATGAGCACATCAGCACTTCCTGACTTCCGGGTCTCAGAGAAGCTGGGGACCTGGGATAAGGGGCGGGGTCTCATGAGGGCAGAGGGTAAAATGTCAGGTCCCTGGCGGACTAAGGTTAGGGCCCTTAGGCAGGACTGAGGGGACCCTGAGGGAGGACAAAAGGGACCCACCAGGTCACCGCCCTTGCAGGTGGCCGTGGGAGGCCCCGGGGTGGGATGAGCACGGTAGGCCTGTCCTGACGTCCTGACGTCAGGGTCTCGGAGAGACTGGAGACCTGGTATAAGGAGCAGGGACTCACACTGGCAGACGGGACAATCCCAGGTCCTGCCCAGAGTCCAGCCTGCACGCGAGGAAGGAAGGACTGAGGACGTTAGACCCCGACACAGGGAGAGATCCTTTGCCCTTCCGCGGGGGCCTTGGAGGCGCCAGAGCACGGTCAGCAGATGAGATGTTTCCTGACCTCTGGGTCGGGGTCCTCAGGAGGTCAGGTGTTTGGTGTGAGGGGTGAGCCTTCAGGTCCACAGAAGGTGGACTCCCAGGACCCCGAGGGAGGACTGAGCAGACCCCCAGCCCTGGAACAGGGGCCTCAACAGAAACCTGCCCCTGTGGTCAGCGCTGGGAGGCCAGGCAGGATGTGAGGAGGAGGTGAGGACCCAGCATCTCCCCATCCTAGGACCCTCGGGAGGCCCTGGGCAGGTGCGGCCACCTGTGGGGCCCCCTCACTGCTTTCTGTTCAGATTCGGGGTCCTGTTCTGAGTTTCCCCTCCGGCCTGCAAAGGGGAGGGTCCAGGCCCTTAAGGGGAACAGTGAGCACGACGAGCGACCCCGAGGGGACCACCCACCCCAGAACTCAGCACTGGGGGGACCTCACAGAGTCCGGCCCAATCCTCCTACCAGCACCGAGGCCCAGAGCTGTGCCACAGTGTACACAAGAGGTGCGCCCTCCATTCCTCTTACAGGGGCTCCAGGAACCGGGAGGCGAAGGCCCAGGTCTGAGGACCGTGTCCTCAGGGCACAGAGCAGAGGAGGCCCAGGCAGCGCCAGGAGCCAAGGGGAGGTGCGTGCCCTGAGTGTGTACCCAGGGGCTCCCCCTCCCAGAACAGAGGGGACCCCACAACACCCAAGTCACCCCACTGCCCTGTCAGCCCCAGAACCTGGGGCCGTGCTGGCTGCACCCTGAGGAGCCCCCTCACTTCCTTCTTCAGGTTGGCAGGGGACAGGCCACCCGGGAGGAGCGCCCCTGTGAGGCCCGAGGGCAGCCCTTGAGACGAGACCTGTAAGTGGCCTTTGTCAGGGCTGCCCAGGGTGCCTTTCTCCGCCGAGGCCGCTCACACCCCCTCTCTTCCCCAGGTACGAGGTCCCCTGCCCACACTCCCGTGGGCGGCCCGACCCCAGTGATCAGGCCTCCGGTCGAGATGAGTGAGCTCCGCCAGCCTGAGGCCGACCTTGAGGCCCCAGTCCCGGCCCAGGGTCCGGTGGAGGCGCCGCTGCTGGGGGCTGCGGGGGAGGAGGCCGCATCCCCCTCGTCCTCCGCCTCCCCTGGCGCCCCCTCCTTCTCCGCCTATGCCGAGCCCTTGTCCCGCGAGGCACTTGTTGTGCTGATGGCTGACCTGGTGGGGTTCCTGCTCGTCAAGTTTCGTACCGGGGAGCCGACCTCCGAGGCGGAGATGCTGAGTACGGTCGTCCGGGAGCATCGGGACCACTTCCCCGTGGTCCTCCGCCTCGTTTGCGAGTGCCTGAGGGTGACGTTTGGCTTGGCCGTGAAGGAGGTGGACCCCCGCGAGCGCACCTACGTCCTGGTCCCCACCCTGGGCCTCACCTAGGATGCAGTGCTGAGGGCCGGGCAGCGCACGCCCAAGGCCGGCCTCCTGGTGCCGGTCCTGGGCGTGATCACCCTGTTCGGTGACCGAGCCCCTGAGGAGGAGGTGTGGAGAGTGCTCGGCCACATGGGGGTGTGTGCCGGGAGGGAGTCCTGCATCTATGGGGAGCCCAGGGAGCTGCTCACCAAAGTGTGGGTGCAGGAGGGCTACCTGGAGTACCGGCAGGTGCCCCACAGCGACCCTGCCCGCTACGAGTTCCTGTGGGGTGCCCGGGCCTACGCGGAGCCCAGCAAGTGGCAGGTCCTGGAGCATCTGCTCAGGGTCAGTAGCTTGGATCCCAGGTCCTTCCCATCCCTGTGTGCAGGGGGTGTGAGCCACGAGGAAGAGGGAGCCTGAGCCAGAGCAGCAGCCAGGCTCCTTCCAGGCCCAAGTTCACTGGTAGCAAGTGAGGCTGGTCCTTCACTCTGAGTTTGAAGAGAGAGCGGTCGAGTTTCCAAGTAGTGAGGGCCCCTGCGAGTGGGGGGAACATGGTGTGTAGCATCTTTGGGTTCCTCTTGTGTAAGATGACATGGAATATCATCTGTGTTTTCTTTAGGAGTTTTTAAAATGTTATTCCGTTTAATGGAAGACTAAACAAGCTTCAGTGTCTAACTTTGTGAATGACATTGATTAGAATGTGTTTATAATTACCCAGTTTAAGAACAAGAGTTTTGCTCTTTTGTAAAAGAGACTGGGAAATCTCCCATTTCATTTTGTGACCCTGAAGCAGATAACACGGAATTGGAATCAGAACTGCTCTGGACATGTGAAAGTACTTAGCAGTAATGTAGACGGGGGAAGAATTAGAAAAATAAAAGTAATCGTAGTGAGTTTTTGCTTCTTATCCTGCTTGTCTGTCATTCTGTAAAACTAAGCTATCTCTGTTTAGTTGGATTTGCACGGTGATTTACGAAAGTATGAAAAAACTGATTTGAGTAAGGCAGGCCCCTGCTCTCCGGCTTATTTATTCGGCAGACCTCCACGGAGCCTCTGCTCTCCGGAAGGCCCTGTGTTAGTAGCGGGAACGCTAGGAAAAGCAGGACACACTCACACGTAGAGTGATGGTCTAGGAGCCGCTGTCACATGAGGAAGGTGGTGAGACGTCCCCTAAGTCCCACAGAACAAGTCCACATGGGACGAGGCGGTGGGGCTCCAGGAGCGAGCCCTGGAGTGTTAAGTGCCCCGAGCCAGGGCAGTTTGGGGCTTTGGGAAGCGGGGCTTCCTTCTGTGGGGAGGTGATGGTGATGAAGCTGGGTGGTGGCAGCAGCCAGACCTGCAGGCGGTGTGTTTGGGGGGAAAGTCTGAAATGCGACATTACTGTGAGGTGTCCTTCTGGATCACGGATGAACCCGAGAGAAATCTCATACTCGGGCAGGAAGGAAGGGGTCCCGGCTCTTGTTGCATTGCAGTTGACCATAGTGAAGAAGTAGGTGTTATATATGCAACAGCTGGAGAAACGCGGTCATACTCCCTTGACGTGATGCCCAGAGTCCGTGGACAGGCCCTCTTTCCCCTGTTCTTGGGGGAACCAGAACCCAAGGTGCTAATTAGCTTTAATCATTATCGTGACTGTACTTTGGCAATTGTAATCAAGGACTCGATGTCTGGTGGGGCTGAAATGAAGCAAAGGAACGGTTTGGATGGAAGAGCATCTGGGAGGGATGCAAAGCCTTGTTCCTTGATTCTATTTCCTGGAGCTTCGTGTCGTATCTCGCTGGGAACACCCCTCCGCACCCGAATTTAACACACCCTCTAACTGGGAAAATTTCCTTAGTTTTATTGATGAAACATCTTGTTTGGCTAATTAGCTTTTCCACATCCTATTGAGCTGCATATTCTCTGACACGACCGGGACAAGAAACCGCCCAACCAAATGCCAGAGGAGAGAGGGGAAGGGTCTGAGGCCGAACAACATGAGAAATACCTGCCAATCATCGAAGTTCCAACAGACGCCAGGCCCTGTGAGCTGCTCTACGTAGCTCACACACATCCCTGCAGCCCGAGACAGGGCTCATCACACCCATTCGCTTCACGGGTGAGGAACCTGAGGCCACGGGGCTTGGGAATCTTCCCAGGATCACGTGCTGGTAAGTGACGGCGTGGGGACCAGAGCCCTGGTCTGAATTCCTCTCGAGCCCACGCTGTTCCCACCCACCCCAGCCCGTGGCTGACCTTCTGACTGGCGATTCACTGCTCTTCTCAGTGTCACACGGTGTCTTTCAGTTGACAAAAAGCAGGCCCAAGAAAGGAAGGTGCCAAGGAGAAGCAGAGACAGTGTGGGGCTCGTCTGTGGCTTGTTGAGAGCTGACACCGCCAGGGGCCGGCATTTCTGGCCAGTCCCGGCACCTTCCCGTGTGACGGCGCCCTGTCCCTGCTCCTGCCCTGGGGCCCTCCTGTCCAACGGGAACCTGGCCGGCTGAGCTGCTCATGGCTCAGCCACGGGGAGGGAGGGACTGAGACTGCCTGGGACTGACTGTAAGGCCCCAGTGCCTACTGGGATAAGGCCCCTGCAGGAGCCTCCTCAGATACTGGAGGGAAGTTAACGCTGGCAGACACCCCGAGACCCTGGCGGCAGCGAGGGAGGGGAGCGGCTGGGGGGCCTCTGGGCTGGGGGCATCAGGGCGCGGAAGCCAAGGGCAGGGGCTGGAGGGCGAGGCTGGCAAAGGCAGGCCTTGGACGTCGCCAGGGCTTGTGCCTGCCCAGCTGAAGGGTCCCGAGACCCGGCTGAGGAAGACCCCACGGTGCCACACACACCCACTGCCGGGGCCCGGCTGGCACCTGGCAGGGAGGGGGACCAGGAAGGAGGCAGTTCCTACGGGACCCAGGGGGCGAGGGAGGGCCCGAGGAGGGGGCAGCAGGCAAGGCCACACAGGCAGGCTGGGCCCAAGGAGGCCCCAGCCTTTGGGCCCCTTCTGAGGAGCCACCGACGGCCTCCACCACAATTCGCAGCCTCCGAGGTCATGTCCCTACAGGAGGAACTGACCTGAAGAATGCTTTGTAAACCAGTTTAGAAGCATAAAGACCAGGGAGCAGGCCCGAATCTAGGCCCGGGAGCTCCATCCAGGATGCCAGTCCTTAGGCTGAAAGGCGCCTCGGGCGATCCTCCTGCACACCCTCTTAGCTCTCCCCTTTCAGAAATAGGGCAGTGGCGCTCACAGAGGGCAGATGACCCTGCTTAGTGGCAGAGCTGGGACAGGGACCTAGGATCCTCGCAGACGGGCCTTTCCAAGGTACCACTCTGTCCGCTACACAGTGACTATGAAGGACAAAGTCGCCCACAACGGCCAGAGAACGCGCATCACCAAACCCACCATCCTATCCTCCCACCTGCGGTGAAGACGGACGACTCTCACTCGCGTTTCGGCCCGTCCGACACCCAGACCCTCATCTACTTCCAAATGCACGTGGACGGGGGCTTCCCCCGGTCACGTCTAGGTCGGCAAGTAGGAAATTTCCTTGGGACTGAGTCCGTGTCACGCAGGCCCGTTCAAAAGCGTCGAAGCTGAAAGCAAACAAAATCATTCTATGTATCCTCAAGGTAACAGCGGGGACAGGGCCTCGGGGGTGGGGGGGAGGGGGGGCAGGGGCGGGCGTGGGGAAGGAGAGCAGGGCTGGCCTGGGAGCGCACCAGTGAAATGCCTGCTTTCAATGGGACAGGCTACACGCCGAAGCCCCAGATCAAGTCCTTCAAAGGGCAAGTACCCACGGAGACCCAAGGTGGACGTGGGAGGCCAGGATCGGGGGGAGCAGAAGCCAAACCACCCCACTGCGGAAAGGAAACAGGGCTTTCGAGGCAGCCTCCAGGGAGGCTGAATCCGACGGTCTGGGAAGGCGATGGGAAAAGGACGCACGCAGGTGTTCCAAAAGTGAGCGCTCTTGGGCCATGAGAAGGGCTTCTACGGGAAGAAATGGACGCTGAAGACAAGCCCTCTGTGATCCGCACAGGGATGGGGTCTGGGGGCAGGCAGAGCCCAAAAGGAGGCTCGATGCCCAGCGGAGGGCACGTGGCTATGCCCTCCCACGCGGCATCGTGGGCAGGGCTGTGTCTGAGGTGCTTGGGGAACACTCGAGTTGAATGTGAGGTCGCGCACAGCCCTACTCTGGGGACAGCTTGACCTGGGAGGCAGGAAATCAGGACCCTTTGTTTGGGCCCATCTGAGCGGGACCGGCCAGCTGGCAGGAACAGCTGCAAGCGACCAGAGCCGGAAGGGGGATGGGGGTGGGGGGTGGGTGGGCACTGACTCAGGCTAGGCCAACCAGCCCGCTAGGGAGCCCCATCTTCTGGGAGGGACAGTCGCCAGGGGCCCACGTGATCCCTGTGGTCTCGGTGGCAGCCAAGCTACGCCTCGCCAGGGCCTGGCCCTTGAGCACATCGGAAGCCAGCATGAAGGGATGGGAGTGGAGACAGGATCACGTTTCTCAACCCATCCGGGGCCTGGCCCCTTGAAACAAGGTGCCTGGCGGCAGACGGAAGTCTTTCCCGGGAACTTGAACCACACTTTTCGAGGCTTTTAGAAAAAAAGACACTTGGCCAGGGCTCCCTCTCCAGACCGCCTCGGTGACATCACGTGACAATAAAGAAGACTGCGACTTGAGCGGCTGGCTGCCCCACTACCGAGATTCTAGAATCTTGCGGACAGTGTTTACTGGGCATCCCCGCTCTGGTCCAAGGCATTTCTGCCCTGAGAGTTCAGTCATACGGTCTCAGGTGGAGAATGCTCCCAATCCAGACTGGCTCCATGGCTAGTCAGAGCAGCGATGAGCTGTGTACAGCCATGCTGGGCCCATCGGCTGACGCGGAGCCAGCAACGTGGGTCCCCTCTCGTGCGTCCCCGCATCCCAACGTGGATTCACGGGAGAGTTCGGAGAAGCAGGGCGACCAAGCCGAGAGCCCAGATCCCGTCTCCCAAGACAACCCGCCACCACAGGGCGCAGACTACGGTGTGGCCAACCAGAGTATTCTTCAGCTCTCCCTCCCAAGAGAGCTCTGGACGATGGCGGAGGAGCCCGCCTTCACCTCTGTGCGCTGGAATGACAAGGGAGATATGGTGATCGTCGAGGAAGACCTCTTCCAGAGGGAGGTTCTTCACCGCAGAGGCGCAGACAGGATTTTCAACACAGACAGCTTGATGACTTTCATCCGCCAAATGAACCGGCACGGATTCAGCAAAATACGCCTGACCAGCCACTCTCCAGGGAAGAAGAGGCTGATGGTAAAGTAGAAAGCCCTTCCGCTGCCCACGTTCTCTTGTTATTCGAACACCTCCCGGGGAGGCCAGATGGGCCACGTGCTGAACGGGTTTCATTTCCGAGAATAAGTTTCCTCACGTGAGAAGGTAGTTAAGGAAAGATGAGAAAGTAGAGCCTGTGGTATTCAGCCACAGCCCCTTAGAGGGGACCTGCAGGTGCGCCTACAGACCCTCTCGAGAGGCCACGAGATGTCAGGTAGCGACAGTAACACCTCGACCGAGGCTCGCCTCGGGGAGCTCTAGGGAGCGCACACTCCAGGGCGGAATAACCTGCCAGGAACTTAAAGAGACCTTTCCTCCACAGTCAGATAAGACCATTATGAGGGACGGGGGTGGGCGGGGAGGAGTGGGTATTTTCTCCCAGAATGGCTAAAGTGATTCGTTTCATTTCAGATCTTCTGCAACTCCAACTTTCAGAGAGACAAGCCTCTGCTCATCGAGAACATTCAGAGAAAATGCAACCTGGGAGCAACTGATCAGCCCGGGACCAGCGCAACAGCCCCGAAGGGAAAGAAGCCGGTGGCTGCCACTAGACGCTCCCCACAAATCCCTTACAACGATTCCACCACCCAGAAGAAAGCCCCAGGTGCTCAGGGGCCCAGTGCTACCCAGCCTCTCCTGTCCTCTAGCACGTGCTCTACGAGCGGTGGAGCGGGATGGGCCAGGGAACACCACGCCCCCAGTGAGCAGGGCGGCCTGAGCGGGCAGGGCACTCCCTGGAATGCCACTTCTGTGCCCCCGCTATGGCGCCAGGGAACTGCCCGCCAGCCCCACGGTTTACCCGGCTTATGGCTCGGAGATGTCTCTGTACGACAGCTGTCTCTCCCTCCTGCCGGGGGCCCTTTTAGCTACGTCCCCAAACAAGGTCCCTGAGGTGGACGAGGAGTAGGGGGGCTCCTCAGACTGCAGGCGTGCTCTCCGCCAACAGTGCAAGGACCACTGCGATCCCTGAGCTCGCAGGCCCCTGGGGACACACAAAAAGCCCCATCTCATAACCAAGAACCTACTTTTGTCTCTAATAAAGAAAAGCCAAGGTCCACGGGAGCAAATGAAGAATCGAACGAGAAGTGCGAGTCTTGTGTCCTTTCTAACTGTCCGTACTAGTCACACATCTCAGTGGACGGGCCCGACGAGGCTGGAAACCCACAGCCCCGGCAGGCTTTGGTCCCCGCCGCCCCCTTTCGTTTAGAAGCCGCAGCATTTCCCACGCTCAGCCACGGACGTGGCTCGGGAGCGCTGAGGCCAGCCCAGGACAGGCTGGTCCCTGGGCCTTGCCTGCTAGTCAGGAGGCAGCACAGCCTGGCTCCTGACCTCAGGGGTGTCACCTTCCATTAGTCATGCATCCTGAAGCAGAAGGAGCCTCCTCCTGGGTCCCCCTACGATGCCAGAAGTTTCTGACCCGCAGCTGAGCGTGTGTCCAGCCCACCATCCAGGGGCCTCCCAAAGAGGCCCGCCGGAAAGGAGGGCCATCCCACCCACCAAGGTAGGCGTGCACACTGCCGTCTGCCTCAGAAGAGACGGGCCCTTCCCAGCCGACACCTGGGGGAAAGCCCAGCACCTTCAGAGGTGACAACCCCTAGAAAGCTTGCTGACAAATGGCCCCAAACCCCACAGAGAAGTAAGAGGTTTCCACAAAGCGAGCGCCAGCCCTTTTCACTTTGCCGTCAGAGCTGTATTTAGGAGCCTGTCTTCGGACGTGAAGTGGCCGGGCAGCACGTCTAACACACACGCTTCGTGAGCCAAGGGACGCTTTACAACAGGGCCAGGGTCACCTGCAAGGACAGACCGCGCCCTCTTTCTGGGCCTGCGGTCCTCTCCCGTGTGCACGAGGCCCGCCACCGGCCTTCCCCCATCGTTCGTTCCCCAGACGCGGTCCAAACATCTGGGAGTTCTGACCAGGCCAAAGAGGGGAAAACGCTAACTGGTCCCCTCAAAACACATCTCTCTCAACCACCCAGAACCAGTAGGGCCAAAACGAGTGGCACTGCCATCTTTTCCTAAAGGTCAAAGTCCTCGAGACTCTGTCGCTGAGCCCAGAGCGGCATCGCACGAGGAGAGTCCCAACCCCTGTCCCTGCACCAGGTGGGCACGTCTGCTTCCGTGAACAGCACGGAGCGGGCAGCGCTCCCCGGGGCAGGGCCGATTCAGACCGAACCAGACGTGCACGTCCAGGGCGTGAAGGCGAGTGGACGGTGGCACAATGAGCCGGTCTCTCGGTCACCTTCCTCTCGAGAGCCCAGTCTGGTCAGGCCTCCTGCCCAAAGGGGATCAGGTGCTCGGGGATGTCCACCTGGAAGACGTCCTTCCCGCCTCTCCCGGGGACAGGCTGCAGCAGCCAGCGGGGGTTGGCAAGCGCAGTCAGGTACTTCTGCTGCAGGTTGGGCAGCAGGGCTTGATTCTCCAGCTCCGCAACCTCGTTGGGACCTAAGTTTTCCGGGCACAGCGAAGTGTCCCCAATGTCAACCAGCCCTGTGCACAAAGACACAAGCACACAGATGGAGAACAAGGTGATTCAAAGTCACGACCGCTAGAGACCAAGGCCACGTCATCGAGGGGACCCGGGGTGAACTGGGTCCCTCTGGCCGAGCACTTCGCACCCGCCAACCTCGGTTCAGGGAATTGGGGGCGAGGCCGAGGGAGGGAGGGAGGGAGGGAGGGAGAGCAATGAAAAGGAGAGGCCTGGTCCCCCACGACCCCACCAAGGCCCGACCGCTGCAGGCAGCAGGTACAGGTCAGGAGGGCCCCGGGCCGCCGCTGCGGGGGGCCTACGGGCAATCAGGTCCCTGAGCGATCCACCGGGGGCCAGCGGTTGATGCGGGACCTGCCCCCGCCGGGGGCTTTAGGGGACTTCCTCAGGATGCGGCGGGCAGCGGGGGTGAGGCGGGCGCGTGAAGCCGGGCGGGCAGCCCGAGTCCCCAGGTCCCCCTCACACGCAGCTCTGGCTGCCGTGCTGCCTCCCGCGGGCTCTGCCACGGCGCGCACACGGACACACACGGAGGCGAGCGCCACGGGCAGAGCCGGACCCGCCTCTGCCTCTCAGAGCACAAAGGGGGACTGAGGCCCAGAGTGGCGGGGAGGGGACCTTCCCGGCCCCTCCGAAGGCGAGGTGCCTCAGGAAAACGAACCCTAACCCCACACCGACCGGTTCAAAAGAAAACGAGACGCCAAAGCCCCGGGTGAGACCCTGGGGGGCAGCCCCGGGAGGCGATCGTCACTTGCCGGCTATCACTCCGCGGCCGAACTTCTCCCCGTCCCGCAGCAAGGCCTGGATCTGCGCGGGGCTCATCCCCAGCCTCCCGGCCAGCAGCTCCCTCCAGGCCGTGTCCTCCCAGTCCCTGTGCGCGATGTGGACGGCCAGGGTGCGGTGCCGCTGGCCGCTCAGCACGGGCCGCCACCGCGTCTCCAGGGTCTTCACCCCATTTAAGACGAAACCCGCATAAGGCTGCCGGAAGGACAGGCAGCCGAACTTCATCTCCCAGAGCTCCCAGGGCCTCACGCGCCTGTGGAAACACAGAACCAGAACGGTCAAGCAGCCTGACGTGCCGGCCTCCGAGCTCATGACCCGTGGGCCTGACCTCAGCCCCGTGGGCCCCCCGGGCGCCAGCCCCTTCCATCCGTCTCCGCGCCCGTCAGCTGACAGGGGGTGCCGACCGGGGGGATCCGTCCATCAGATGGAGTCCGCGGGGACCTCACAAGGGAGGCCGGGACAGCGAGAGAGAGGCGTGTGGGCAATTCCACGACAGAGGGCACTGGGCCCCGGGCGGCAGAGAGGAGGGAGGGAGGGCCCCTTGGCTTCACAGCCCAGTGGCCGGGCTCTGGCCCTCTCCCGGCACAGACAGGGACGGTCCTGGGCCTGGCTTCTCCCCTGCCCCCGGCCCCGCAGCTCCCTGGCCCTGCCGCTGCCCATGCTCTGCAGATCCCCCATCTTACCCAGGGCTGCTGAGTGCAAATCCTTGGCAACCAACCTTGGCTCGGCCCTGGGGACGGCCTGGCTCTCACATGGCCCTGCCAGGTGTCTCTTCCCCGCGCGCCTTGGGAGCCACCCTCCTCCCACCCCTTCCCGCACCACCGCTTCCACCCCGGCCCGGAGCCCGAGAAAGGATACGTGACGGCAGGAACTACCGGCACTGGTGCGCGTTCCGTCTCCACGCCAGGACCTGGGACGGGCACCATCCAGGGACCATAGAATTCAATCCTCAAATAACCCGGGAGGTTACCGTCACCCCGCTCTGCAGCTGAGGAGGCGCTGAAGGAGAGACAGCGCATGGTTCCAGGGGACCTGACTCCACGCGCCCCCGTCCTCGCCTGCTTTCCTTGTACCTGGGTGGTGGGGGGAGGGTCCCTGCTCGCTGAGGACAGAGGAGCAGGGGAGCCGCGGGCCTGAAAGTCAGCCGGGTCACGGCACCGCACGGAGCCTCCACTTCCACGTGGCTGTGAGGACGGGGGACAAGGCCGCAAAGGCAGCCAGTCCAGGACCTTCCAGGGCTTTCCTTCCCCGAGCAGAGCGGAGACACATTTCTCTCCAGGGCCCATGAGGCCCCACATGGTCTGGCTCCTCCCCCTGGCTGCCTGCTCTCCTCGCCCCTGGATTCACTCCCTGCAGCCATGAAGGCCTTCCTTCCATCCCTGGAACGTTCCACGTGTGCTCCTACCTCGGAGCCTTTGGAGAGTGGTAGGGGTCACACCGTGCCCCTGAAATTCACGTGCTGGAATCTCAACCCCAAGTTCCTCAGAGTGTGACCCTACCTACAAAGCAAAGGTCTTCACAGGGGTGATCAAGGTCCGATGAGCTCATTAGGGTCGACCCTCCTCTAACAGGACTGATGTCCCCACAAAAAGGGGCCAGTTAGAGACAGACCGGCACACAGGAGAGCCAGCAGAGCCCCGGGAGTGACGGGGGCGGGATGGGACAGATTCCCTCCACAGCCCTCACAAGAGCCGCCACCGGCGGCACCTAGATCTCGGGCTTCTGGCCTCCAGAACCGCAAGGCAATACGTTCTGTAGTTCAAGCCACCCAGACCGTGGGACTCTGACACGACTGCCCGGGCGAGCGATCACAGAGGGTCAGCCCTGTCCTGGACGCCTCTCCACGCGGGGGTGGGGGATGACTTCTCCGCTCACAGCACCTCGGGAACACTGCTTCACGTCTGGACGTCTCCATCTGTCCTATTTTCACCGCCCACACGGTACCCCGTCGTCGGCTGTCCCACAGGTTACTGACTCTTCCCCCGCCGATGGGGACTCCCAGACTGCTTGGCACTTTCTGCCCCTCTAGACACTCAACACGACCACACACTCGCTAACTGAAGCCCCGGGCCGGAGGAGGCCCGCGTCACACGGCACACATCCCGAGATGCTGACACACGCCAGCAAACGGCCTTCCGCAAAGGCTCCCCCACGTACACTCTGCCAGCCACGGGCGAGGCTGCCGTGCCCTCACGCACTGGCGGGCCCCCGAGCATCATCACCCCGCTTAACCTCTGCCAACCTGATGGGTGACAAAGGGTCGCCCTCCTCACTGCGTTTGGGTTAGTTACGAGGGAGGCTGGCCAGTCCCTGGGGCCTGGCCGTTTCTCCGGCTCCTACTGGGGTGTGTGACTGGATCCCAGGCTCGCCCGCGGTTTCCGCCACTCAGCTTCTCAGCCAGCCCCTTCCTCACGGGCGCCACCAGATCACAACCACGGGACCCGAACCGTGCGGGCGGAATCCCTGGGGAGAGTCCCTCGGGAAGAAGGCAGCTGAGTGCCCGCCTACCTCTCGACGCAGAGGGTGCCTGCTTGGTGGCCAGAGGAGAAAACACTCTTCCACTTGTCTGGGTGTCTTCACCTGCACGAGAACCAGAGGGACAAGGAGAAAAGTCATCAGCCACAAGACAGCAATGCCGGCCAAGGAACCACAACGGTCTTCTTCTCGGCAGGGACCGGAGACCACCAGGACCCAGGAGGGCCCAACCGATGAGAAACACACGTGCCGCCTCCCTCAGGGTTGGTCCTGCTCATCAAGGCAACGGCTCCGTCCCCGCCCGGCTGGGTCGGGGACCCCACGATGCCTCAGCCCGCAGCACAGAAGCCCATCCCACAGGAGTGACGGTGACCTTACAGCCCAGCAGCTCCCGCATCCAACAGGAGAAAACGACACCTCTCCTCACAATGCCACGCGGGAAGGATCTGGAGAGCCCCACAGTCCGTGACCCTCAATGGACTCCTGGCTGGGCCCCACCGAGAGGGGAGCCGTGGACAAGCAGCTGAGCACCGCAGGGCAGGGAGGTGGGTGGGGTGTGGGGTGGGGTGTGGGTTGTGGGGGGTGGGGTGTGGGTTGTGGGGGCTGGGGGGTGGGGGCGGTGCCCGCGGGAGGCGGGGGGGGGGCAGGACTGCGGGCGGCTGGTGCGTGTGGACCAGCGCATCGCGGGACACACACGTGGAAGGATGGCGGGCGGGGACGGTGGCGGTGGAGGGGACAGGAAGGTGCAGCCTCGGCCGCCCCGCGCGCGCTCCCCGACGCAGATCCCGGGAAACTCCCGCCCGGAGGTACCGTCCGCGGGCGCGGCGGGTCCTGGCTCCTTGTGGGCGGGGCGAGTCGCGGGCGCGGTGGGACGGCCCGGCTGCGGCCACCGGGAAGGACGGTCGTCCGCCTCGGGGAACCGGGACCGGTGACAGGTAGCCGCGCCCGCAAGCGCTGACGCTCCTTATTTCCGGGGTGAACGCATGCACGTCCACACGTACGCACGCACGCAGGCACGTAGACACGCACTTACGAACAATCGCGCATTTGCCGCAGGCTCCGGCCGCTAGGAGACAGAGTAGGAGCCGCCAGGCCATGCGGCGCGCGGAAGGCCAGGCCGCTCGGAGGTTCGAGACCGGCGGCGTGGAGCGGCACCCAGAGGAGGACCAGGAAGTGGGCGGGGGAGCGGGTCGGAAGAGAAGGGGCGGGGCTGTGGCGAATAGCTGGGGAGGAGCTGGGGGAGGGGCAGGGCGGAGGTGGGAGGAACGGGGGGAGGAGTATTTGGGGCGGAAGTGTGGGAAAGAGCTGGGTGAGGAGGAGCTTCTGGAGAAGGAGGCAGAACTGAGGAGGAGTGGGGCCGAGCTGGGGAAAAAGCCGGGCAGGTGCGGGGCGGGGGCGGAGCTGACCGGGATGGAGCTTGGGCCCCTGGGAACCCATGGAGGGTGGGCGAGGCCAGCTCAGTGGCGGAGGCCAGGCAGTGCCCTTTTGAGTCCCTTGCCTTAGGCGTCCAGTCCGCGCCGCAACAGTCGGCAAGGGTCAAAGTGGAAGCGACCCAGGGTCCTTAGCGACCGAATCCGAGCCTCAGAATGGACCCCAGGGGACAGGGATGCGGGGTGGGGGGGAGGGGGAGGGGGGGTCAGAGGGGAGGGGGAGGGGAGGGAGGGGGAGAGGGCGGGGCCTCTGGGCTGAGTCTTGCACCTCTGGGCTGAATGCCCAGGCCACCTCCCGTCCAAGCCACCCTGCGACTGCTGGCCGAGTCCTGAGGGACAGTCTTTATCTGGCCTTTTCTGAGGTGAGAAGAAAATTTCTCAGTCGGTTTCCTGTCGCGCCTGGGACCTGGCATGTCCCAAACAAAGCCAAGTTCCCCTTCAGAGCTGTTTCCTGTCCTCTTCCTCCCAGTGGGGGGACGGGGGGGCGGGGCCTCAGCCCACTCAGTGCCGCCCACCTGGCTCTGCTCCTCCTTGCTTTGCTTAGGCAGCCCTCCCTCCCATTTCCTTGGTGACCAAGCCCGGTGTCCCTGCCTCCCAAGTGCCTGATGAGAATAAATGCTCCTCTTTGTGTCCCCACTGCTACTGGCTGACTTCAGGCCTCATGACCTAGGGCCGGTGCTGCTGTCACCTGAGTCTCCCCAGCGGCCGGGACGCCTCCTGTCTGTCCTCCTCCAGTGGGTGCCCCACAGGCCATCGGTTCCGTGTCACACCGCACATCTGTCCTCATCGACCCCGGGCTGAAGACCCTGCCGAGCCCTCTCCTGTTTAAGCCCCAACACCTCCTTGGTGCCCTGGGAGGGCCTTCGGGCGGCCCCAGCTCTCCGTCCTTGTCGCGCAACACCCTGGGTGCCTGTGCTGTCCGTGCACGCTGCGCGCACGCGCTCTGCGGGTCTCTACACTTCGGCACGTGCGGTTCCCGCTCCTGGAGCCCTGGTTCCTCTTGTCCTGGCGAGCTCCTGTCCTCCTCCCAGGCACAGCTGTAACGCCCCCTTCTCCGCCCGCCGCGAGCGTCAGGAGCTCCCGTCTGGGGTTCTGGCAGCGCCCTGTGCCTTCCTGCTGCCTGCCTTCGCTGGGCTCTTCTTCCCGGGCTGGAGCTGCTCTCCAGGAGTCCCGGGAAGACAAGGACAAGCTCTTACTCGTTCCTGTAAGCCGGGCGCCTGCCACAGCTGCTGCTGAGGGGACGTTGGCTCAACAGAGCACTGCTTTCTCTTCCAGCGAGCTGGCCTCCTCTCTCCTTGCGGAAGCCTGAGGAAACAGGAATGCCGGCCCCGAGGTGAGGAGCAGAGGGTGCCTTCGTGGATGTGAGGCCTCGGGGCTGCGGGGCACCTGAGCGATCAGCAGGTCCAACTCCCTCCATGCCGGTGTCCCCTCCTCGGCTCGTCGCCCCAGGAGTGGTTGCGAGCTGCGTCCAGACACCCCGGAACCTCGTCGGAGTGGTTTCAAATCATGAGGGAGGGTCCCGGGAATGGTGGGTGGGCTGCTGGCGTTGCTCCCGAATCCCGGTTTTGAAGAACTGGAACTTGCCCAGTGAGCTAGAGGCACGTGATCGGTGGCTGCTGGTTGGGGGACGGCTGTGACGGCGCTCCGTAAGGACTCCCTTCTCTGACCCTCCCGTGTGTGCTGAGAGGCGGGGAGCCCCAGGTCCCCCGGGGCGGGGGAGGTCCGGGGTAGTGGCTGCCAGGCCAGTTCGCTGCCGGATGGGCGGGCGCAGGAGGAATGGCCTGGCCGTGTTGCAGGTGGGCGTGGGACGGTGTGTGGCTGCCCCCGGGAGAGGGACCCCTCTGCAGCTCAGCCTTGATCTTCAGTACAGCTAAGTCAGCGCCGAGCCTTCAAACCATCTGATTTCTGACTTCCCGGTGACGCTTTCTCCACCTGCTGCTTCCCACACCCTCCAGGAGCAAGGTCCCGGCAGGAACAGGCCTTCTCTCCCTCCTGTCTGCTCACTTGGGGGTCAGCCGGGCCTCCAGCCTGGCCGCTCCCGCCTTCCGCTGCTCGGGCTGCTGCTTCCTCCCAGCCCCTGTGACTGGGCCGCAGCCCACATCCCAGGAGGGAGTCTCCTCCCCAAGCTCCGCTTCCTCCCCCGACACGCTTCTGTCCCCGTGAGGCACCCCATCTTCCTTCTAGGAAGTCCTCGTCGTTTGCGCCACTGCTCTTTGGGGGGCGGTGCCCCCAGGACATCGTCTCCTCTCGGAGCCCAGGGCACCTGCTCTGAGTGCACTTCCCCTTCTGACCCCCGCCCGTGGCACCAGCAGACCTCACTGTCCCTGCGACCCATCTGGGCACTTGCCTCGGCGGCTGCGTCCCCTTCTCGGCCCCGGTGGCCTGGGTGCCTCCAGCCCCCCACCCCAACTGCGTCTTTGAGGCCCGGAGAGGGTTCCAGTTTGCTCCTGCCGCACGTTTGGGGGTACCACCGGTGTGGGACGGGCTCGACCCAAAGTCTCAGTTTCCCTAGTGTCCTCCTTGGTAGGGCTGGTTTCCTCTCTGCAACGCCTTTTGCCCATCTTTCCACTGAGCTGCGTGTCCTTTTTGTGCCGAGTCGTGGGAGCTCCTTTCGGGGTCCGGGTACTAGTCCCGCCCTGGTTGTTTGTGTTTCAGATGCCTCCTCCTGCCCCTTGGGGGCTGGTTTCCTCCTCTCTTTGAAGGGCAGCTTTGGACTCGGCATGCGCCTACACCCTCTCCGACCTGTAAGTGCCCCACACGTCAGGGCGTGTCCCGCCGGCCCACTCCCAGGCCCGCCCCCTGGGGCTGGTGGTCCCCAAGGAGCCGGTGCCCTGGCGTCCAGCGCTCTGCCCGTGAGAAAGGGCTCCTTCTTGACTGGGTAAGTCACTCGGTCAGTGCCTGGCTTTAGTCCCTGCCCTGGACTCACGCAGGGCAAGCCCCGGGGCAGCCGTGCAGCTGCAGGAAGACGGCCGGCCTTGTTTTCTCTGCCCCAGCTCCCGGTTTACCTCCTGCCGCCCCACATCTGGCCTGTTTCTAAGACGTGCTCCCCTGCCCCCTCCTTCCCCTCTGTCCCCTGGGCAGCTCCTGTTGGCCGTGTCCCTCTCCACACGGCCCAGATCGAGGGGTCCAGCCTGAGAACCGCAGGTGTTTCTGACTCTGTCTCAGTGACTGGCGCTGCAGGACCTCGGGAAGAAGCTGCACGCAGGGGACCTGCAGACGTGAGCAGCCACTTGGCCGCCGCTGCTCGGGTCGGTGCCTGCGCAGGGAACGTGGCGCAGCACAGGGGGCCTCCTGTGCGCTTCTGGCGATGCCCCCACTTGCATTCACGTTACAGACGGTTATATCGCCTTTGGCTGGGGGCGGGAGATGCTCGTCTCCAGGTCTGCGGCACTCCTGAGCTCTTGGGTCTACGTGCTCTTCAGCGTCCTCAGTCTCTGGGCAACGACCCGGGCCCCAGGCCCTCCGCAGCTGGAGGGGGCCTTCCCGACATCAGGCCGTGGCCCAGTGAATGGGGCCAGCTTCCTTGTTTGAGAGATTCAGGAGTGGGGCCGGGGTGCGGGGGTGGGAGTCTGGAGCGAGCGTTGCCATCCCGTAACCGTGGTCACAGGGCTTGGATGACAGGACTGCTGTGCTCTGTGCCTGTAGGGCCCGTTCAGCCGCCTCCTGAGTATCCCTGTGCTCTCCGTGGCGACTTTACAAAGGACAGAGAGGATGTGAAGAGTCAGGAGCAAGGGACGCCCATAAGGCATCGCCTGGAAGCAGGAAGGTTCGCGAGTGCACGACTGGGGCGTGTTTCCCCTGCTCTTTCTCTACACGTTTCTCCTTTACTCGCTGGAGTGCGTGCAGGGTTGCCATTGGGCCTTACATCCTCTCACTCCCGTTAAGGGTCATCCCAGGTTCTGAAGGATTCCTCGGCAGACATCTCACTAAGCCCTGCGCCTGGTTCCGGAGGATACTGGATTGCAGCCTCTCCCTGCTGAAGACCAACTGACAAACCCTCGGGAATGGCCCTGCGTACCTGGGACCAGTGACAGCCTCTGCTCAGAAACCCCAGCCCAGGGGTCCTCCTGAAGCGGCCGCAGAGACAGAGTTTATCGCGTCCCCGACATCAGGGTCAAGCTGGGCCCGGTGTCCACCAGCCTCCAGCTGTCTGGTTGTCCCGCTTCCCGGTGTTGGGTCACCCAGCGCGGAGCCCGAGGTCCCTTTGGGAGGGGCTGGGGGGTCATTCCAGTGCCTGCTTGCCGTGGTGCTGCAGCGTCCTTCCCGCTGGGGACCCGCCACGTCCCTGGTCCGCGGTTCCACGTCTGAGAACTGGCTCGGGGGCAGAACCTGGGCGAGGGATCGTGACTTGTTCACTGGGGCGGCTGCCCTCGGCCTCCTGCCGTCCGTCCTTGCTCTTTTGAGTGTCCGTCTTAGACTGTATCTTGGTTGGTTGCCCATCCATCGAGCCCCCGGGAAGCCGTATTGTACTGACCACCTGCCCCGCTCGGTGGGTCAGGCCTCCTGGTCAGTGGCGGCCATCGTCATAGCCCCTGGTTTCTGGCCGCTCAGTGGCGCCCCACGACCTCTGCTGCGGTCCCTGGGCGGCGGGGGAGGGCAGGGGCTCGTCCCTTTCCTCCCTCACCTGGCCTGGCGCGCCCGGCCTGTGTTGTGAGGTGACTTCGCTCTGCTTGGGGGCCTGGCAGTGGGCTGACCACCTCTCCCCATTTTTCCTGCACTCTCCTGCTTGTAGCGCTTCAGGTCCCACAGCAAATCGGGGCGGCTGGCTACCCTGTCTCCTGGGACGGAGGGCACCTGTGGGGAAGGACACGGGTCATGTTTGCTCCCTCGGGGGTGAGTTGGGGACGCCAGCTCTTTAGGGGGAGGGGTGTGCCGCTGCCTCAGGCTCAGAAGCTCAGAGACATCTGGGGAGCCCCGCTCTTCTGGGGCTTCCTCCCAGTCTCCCTGGTCCTCGTGTCAAGGATGCAGGTTTGCCCAGGTGGGCTTCCGATGCTGGCGGGACGGGC
This sequence comes from Tursiops truncatus, assembly GCF_011762595.2. Lineage (NCBI taxonomy): Eukaryota > Metazoa > Chordata > Mammalia > Artiodactyla > Delphinidae > Tursiops > Tursiops truncatus. Next base: position 4,628,171 of record NC_047055.1, read on the forward strand.
GTGCCTTGGTTGAACATTCAGCGTCTTTGAGGTTCAGCCACTTCTGTCGAATCCTGGGTTGGACGATTGTCCGCTGCCTGAGATGGGGGCTCCTTTGTAAGGTACTGGGGAGACCCTGGGGCCCCCTTTTTTCTCACTTTGCTCTTCACCCTAAGCTGCTCATCCCCTATGGTCGGCAAAGCAAAGAAGTCACCTCCCCCTGTGCCCCCCGCGTTCCGCACGCTTGGATCTTCTCACCTGCCAGGACGTTCCTCTCCCCCTGCCAGCCCAGCGAAAATTCTAGCATGAAAGTTCTAGCAACTGGGCTGTGGCCTTGCGGCCGGGGCTGTCCGCCCGCACACCACCCATCCCCGGGGTCGGGTCCTCATTGCCAGTGAGGCGGGTGATGACAATCCCGTACCAAGACCCCATCTCATCACCTGCTCCTTGGACCACTCCAGGGCCGGCCGGCTCGGGTTGCGTCCCTCGGGAAGCTGATCCCGGGAGAGAGTTAGTGCCAAAGGCTGGCTGGGGACTCACACCCACTAAGGGGACAGGGAGCAAGCAGGGTTGGGCAGGGTGTCCCTTCAACCTGCGATGTCGACCTGACAGTTTCTGCCAGCCCGTCGGGGAGCTGCAGAGCACGGACGGGCATTAGAGGTCCCCGCAGTGGGCCCCCGTGGTCAGGCCCTCGCAGCGCCCGAGGCCTTGCGATCCACATCGACTGACCGGGAGAACCAACACCCAGAAGTGGTGCCCGAGGGGTGGCTGCGTGCGCGCACGGGGCGCCAGCTGCCTTTGCCCGGGCAGCACCTTGCTCTGCCCTGCGGCCGGCCTGGTGGGAGGTGCTTTGGCTTCTTGTGCATCAGACGACCGCTGGGTTGGGCAGGGGACGTGCTTCCAGGGCGTTGGCTGACTGGCCATCTGTCAGCGTCATCGGTGTCAGCGCAGCTTGATGGGAGAGGGCAGATCTGGGTACCAGGCGTCAGAAGGCAAAGCCCATTTAAGTCCGCAGACGTCCGTCCTGTGAGAGGGTCCTGGACTGTGCAGGGACACAGGTGTCCACTCACCCTTGGGTTACTCAGGGCTGGTGGGGGAGGGGCATCTTCCAGGCAGACCTGTAAAGCACAGAGTCTGAAACGAGGCGGAAGGAGGGCAATGTGAAGAGCGGGGAAGCCCTGACTCAGAGCCAGGGGCTGCGGAGGGCTTCAGGGAGGAGGGCCGTCTGGGCTGGGTCTTGAAGTGAGAAGGGTCTCCTTAGCTGGGAGATGGGGGACGGGCCCCCTGGAAGGGCCAGACACGTTCAGGGGACTGAGTCCAGGTGTGTGGCTGGAGCAGATGAGTTTGTGGAGGGCCCCAGCCTGACACCATCAATTCAGGTCCTCTGAGCGATTGTTGGCATGGGAGTTTTAGAGATTTTGATGTGCTGTGAAGTTTCATTCATTGCCTGTAGAGGGAAGTGTGTGTGCAGAGCTACCCAGGTAGGCTGGGCAGGCTCCTGTCGTCCACAGGGAGCAGCGTGGGAGGAAGCACAAGCTCTGCTCTGCCGTCACAAACCTGCGATTGATCCCCGGCCCCACCACTGCTGGAGTGTGAGTCTAAGCAAATCACTTTACCTCTGTGAGTCTTGACTTCCTCGTCTAAAGGACGGGCATAATGTGAAAGTCTCCCCATAAGGACTAATTTTTTAAATTCTGTCTGGTGGGGGTGAGGATGACACGGGATGATTCACATGAGAGCAATCTGTAAACCAGAAAGCACCTACTACGAATAGTGTTTGAAGAGACGTCTCTATTTTCCCAAGAAGGATTTGCCAGGCTAGAAAGAGTGTGGGAAAGCAGGCCTGTGCCTTGAAACCTGCAGCTGGGAGACAGGCAGACACTGAAAAGCCTCCAGCTTGGAATGGAGGAAGAGAACAGTGACTATCGGACTCCAGTCCCAAAGGTCCTACAGGATATGGCCTGGGGACTTGGGGGCCATGGGTAGGTTTTGACCAAAGATGTATAGTGGCCCCTGGACACAATAGGAGGCAGCGTGAACTGAGTCAATCCGACAGGGTTTGAGAATTAGGGGCTGTAGCAGCGCCAGGAATCACTGAAGCTAGGAGCTTCCCTGAACTGTGTGGGAGTTGATGTCAGCCTGCTGCCTCGGGAAATACGGGTCTGTGATTTGCTCTCCACGATTCCATCAGCCATGATGCTTTGGCAACCAAAAGTGTTTTCACCAGCTTGACCTAAACCCTTTTGGTGGTAAAACCAAAAATGGATGATGCCACAAAGCTATTTATAGCATCCTGAATTTTTCTTTATTTATCCCATTTGGTGTTAAGAGTCATGTGGTTCACCGCAGAGAAGTCAGCGTGTTTGCTAGACCCTGCCAGGGTGTCACTGATATATGCTCTGTGTCCCCATCATCTTCATGAATCCTGAAACTCACGTGGCCCCCAAGGCTTTTGGACGAAGCGTTGTGCGCATGTGATATTAACACCAGTAAGAACCAACATTTTGACAGAGGCCCAGGGTTCCTGGGTGTGTGACCTTCCTCCAGCCTTCGGCCAGCAGGGATGCCCTCCCTGGGACAGGCAGGACTGAGGCCCAAGCCCCAGGTCAACCTAGATGACTAGATACCCCACCATCTGTCAAACTGCATCAGGATGTGGAATCTCGTTTGGCACCAACCACGGTCTTCCATGGGAGAAATGGGATGAACCTAGAGCTAAAAAGAGGAAGCGTTCTTGGAAAGCGTGTTTGTCCACTAGTTGTTTATATCTCTGAAAACCTGTCCACTGTCTTGTTTCAGGAAATCCCGAGCGCTGTGCCATCTCCCAGTGCTGTCCCACAAAGCCTGCGTCCCCCACACAATTCTGGTGTGTTTTGTGCTTTAGGAGTCTCTGCTTTTGAGAGCTCGGTGATGACACGGAGCTCGGCAGCATCAGGCTCACCCAGCTGCCTTGCTTTCATAGCGCACTTCCCAAGAGCCCAGGGGGAAATGCAGCTGGAGGGAGAGGGCGCTGTGCCGCCACAGGTGCTAGTTGCTCTGCTGGGCGGCCCCCTCTGTCCCTGAGAAGCCTGTCTGTTAACTTTGGACAGGATGGAAAGATGCCTTCAGGGAGTAGCACCGACGTCTCACTTGCTCCATGCTTAGTAACTAATTATATTATTAGGATTAACCTGGACCCTAAATTGCAAAGTCCATGTTTTCCCTGAGCAAAATTGAGGTTTTCTGCCAGCCAATGATCTGGAAGCTCTCTCTTGCCTGCCCACCCCTGCTTCTGTGCCTTGGTGACTCTCCATGTACCCTGGTTGCCCATGAGGATGCATGGTGGTCAGCCTCACACACAGGGCTGAGCGGCCCAGACCAATGCCCTGGGCTGGGTTTGTCCTTGGCACCGTGGCCATCATGGCTCAGAGGCTATTTAGGGTTTAAGTTCCAGCTCTGCTGGCGGTGAGATCTTGAGCCAGTGCTGACCCTTCTCCAGCCTCAGTTTGCACATCTGTATGCTGGGCGTAGTAACAGTGCACAGTCCCTGAGGCAGCAGGGAGGATTCCATGAGTTGAAAGGCTGGAATGAATTTGGTGCACAAAGATGTTATGGGGAAGAGAAGCAGGAAAATTATGTTGGGGTCTTTTGCCTGCCTTTGGGCCCCACCACCGGCTGACAATTGCAGAAAAAGTGCTCAATGCTACCTTGCCTCCAGCCTGTTGTCGTGTCCCTCTGGGGTTCTGAGAACTGGTTCTTTAAGCAGCTTGTTGTTGACGTAGAAGACAAGTTACACTGGAAATGCGAAACCAGAGTTGCTCTGCTCAAAGTGCCAGGAACAAGGCACCAGGAAGATGCCCCACTTGCTCCCTGGAGCCTGTCAGGCAACTGGGTGGGTATCACCTGAGTAAGGCTGAAGTCCCCTGTGCCACAGGCTGCGGCTTCAGAACTGGAAGCATTTCACTGGCCCAGCTGGCATTTCTCTGAAGTTCACGAGCCATGGTGTGGGACTCAGGAGAGCCAGCAGTCGCTGCAGCTGTGCCCCAGTGAGGCTAGAGCTGGGGCAGGCCACGTAGGGCAGGATCTGGAACTCCACTGGCAGAACCTGCTACCCACAGCCCCAGATTATTGAGTACCTGCTGGACACTGGGAACAGACCGCTAGGCAGTCTCTTTGTGGGAATTCACATTTCCTGATGCGGCCAAGGGAAGTTTAGCAGCGGGTCAGGACCACCCTGTGGAGCTAGGATTGAAATTACATCTGTCTGAAGGCAGAGCCCATGCTCATTTAATTGCCCCATCATGTGACCACTCCACGTGCCACCACTCAGAGAGGTGGGGGCCACGTGGCCCGCTGGAGGCCAGCAAGCTGTCGGGGGCAGTGACGTTGGGCAGCTGGTGGTTTCTGCCGGGGTACAAGGTGAAGGCTAGGACCGGGAGTTTCAAGCTTTTGCTCCTACCCGAGGTTCAAAGGCAACACTTGGGCTCCAAAATTCAATGGAGAGAAATTCCAGCTTTAAGGACTTTTGCAAGCTGTGGTTTGCCTGTGAACACATGTCCTTTAGCAAGAATCCCCTCTGGTATGCCTTCCACCCAAGTGTTTTTATTGGTCCCTTAGAGACTCTTACAGAAGTTTCCCATATTGATAGACTTTTAAATGATGTTACAGAAATATCACATCACACGGATTACATAAGGGGTGACGTCCACTGCTTCCCAAATGCCACATTTCTTCAAGTAAAATGCAGATGACAGCCTGCAGTGTATAAGGAAATGACATCCTAGTAAAGGCAGAATTGAAATTCTCATCCCTTTTACTTATTTTAAAATTATTAGTGCCATCTAAAATGAGGGCTTCCTTTTCCTCACCAAGCCTGTGCTCCCCTTGCTACCTTTCTGGTATAAACTACTAACTGCGTGAGGACACCTGTCTGATGAGGCACATGCTAATTCGCTGTACCACCAAAGATTCCTTCCACACTTCTGTTCCTCCCCGCCCCTGAAAAGGGCCTCGTTTCGGACCATCTTTAGCTATTCCTTCTGTAGATGGACCCATTCGCGCCTGAGGTGTGTTTCATGGCACAAGTATGAGAGGGCCCCAGAGGAATGTCACCCAAGCCTTACGCTGTTTCCCAGCTCCACTTGTCCCCTGGCGTTGACTGCAGAAGTGCAGAGGGAGAGGGGGTTGCCCTGGCCATCCAGCTGTGGGCTCCCCTTCGCAAGAAACACCCGATTGTCGGAGTATAAGAGCACAGGTGTGCGATGCCAGACAGGCTTGGGGCTGGCTCGCAGCCCCTCCCCTCACACAGGAAGCCCCGCAGCTGTGAGAGTCCTCCTTGAGGTCTCATTATTTCCCTTCCCTGAGGCTCTTAAGTCTGGGGGAGTAAGCCGAAATCCTCCCTAGATGGAAGAGGAACGGGGAAAACCAGGAGGAAGGGGGTGACCAAATGTAACCGCCTCAATTTGGATGCATGCAGCTCAAATAGGAGGGAAAAAAAAGATCTGGCTAGGCATTTGTAGTTTGTTTTAAGTGTATGCTTCATCTATATATTATTTTAAGGACATGAATCACCAATGAAGTAGCGCCAGCGAACACCAGCGCTTGGGCGGGCCCTGCTGGAGGCTTTTAGAAATTCTGCACTTCCTGGCTCTGACAGCCCTAGAGTTGCCTGCTCCAAGCTACAGGCCTGTCCTCCCATCCAGAGCCATGCTCGCTGAGTCAATGAATGGCAGGATGGAAAAGTCTGGGCTTGAAGAGAACATGAAGGAAAAAGAGAGTAGAGAGAAGGGAAAGGAAAGATTGTTCATGGGATGATGCAAGATGTCCAGAGACAAATGGGCCTGGGACCAACCTCTTCCACAATGAGAGAATCATCTCACCTTACAAAGTCCTTGACTTAGGGCAGGAGCTCAGCAAATGTCAATGCTGCAGTGATGCCCAGTCCCTCTTCTGCCCCCTCATGTTCCATAAGGCTTTACTTCAACAGAATCAGATTCTGGTTGTGATCCAATTCACCTTCACTCCCCCGGGAGTTCCCAGCTAGAAACCAGGCTGTTCCTGCTGTATCATCAACCTTGGGGCAGCCCAGACCCAGCTCCATCCACCTGGCCCTCCCCAGGCAGTTAGAGGACAATCCAGCACATCTTGAGGTAGCCATTTCCGGGAACAGGGCCCTCGGTATCCAGCACATGTGGTGGCAATCGCAGCCCACATCAGGTTCCTTTTCAGGTTCAGTTCACATGCCCACAGAGACAAGGGTGATGCCTGCCTTTCTGTGCAGGGTGAGCTCTGCCTTCTCATCCAAGTAATTCTGGTCATGCGTGTCATCCCAGTGATCCCTCAAAACCCAACAAATAGTGCCAGCCCTGCGGGTACAGCAGTGAATGGAAGGGGCAGAGCCTGCCCTCGAGGAGTGCCCGTCCGAGGATCCCAGATCTGGAATGAAACAAGCCTTGAATTCTCCCCTGAGTCCTCATCCTTTTGCTGTGGCAGGGGATTGTGGAATATTGACCAATAGACCAATATGTTCTGCTCTCACTGCCTGAGAGCGCCTGTGAGAGGGCCACCTGGCAAGGAACTGTAAATGGTCTCTAGGAGCTGAGAGCGGCCCTGGCTGATGGCCAGCAAGAAAATGGGGACCTCAGCCTACAGCCACAAGAAACTGAATTCTGCCAACGACCTGAATAAGTTGGAAGAGGACACCCAGCCTCAGATGAGAACATAGCCCTGGCTAACACATCGATTGCAGCTTTGTGAAACCCTGAGCAGAATACCCAGTTAAGCTGCACGCAGACTTCTGACCCAAGGAAACTATGAGGTGATAAATGGGTGCTACTTACAGCCACTAAGATTGTGGTTACACAGCACTTATTGGTCCCTCTCCCTCACTCACTGAAGACTCGGGCACCTGGCTCCCTGGTTTCCTTGGCATCCTGAGTCCTGCCATCATCCTGGGCGACTCTTCAGTGTCTACCTGGGCAGCTTGTGCTACTCACAGCTCCTTAACTTCTTCCTTGCCTTTGACAATCTCTCTTGCTCTCCACCTCAGCACCCCCCTCTTCAAGGCCACATCCTAGACCTTTTCATCATCAGGATCTGTTCCACCTCACACATCTTGAACTTCAGGATCCCACTCACTGACTGAAAGCAGCTCTCTCACACCCGAACTGCTCTCTCACGGGCCCTCTCCATTCGCTCTCACTCTTGTCCTGCTGCTGCTACTGCCCAGCAAAAGAATAATAATAACAAAAACAATAGAATTATGCCAACTGGTACATGTAATTTTCTAGCTCAGCTTACATTCTGCACAGCCCAGCAATCTCATTACGTTTTGAAATGTTTTTAAGTTGTATTTCTCTGCTAGGGCTGATGTGACTAAGTACCACAAGCTAGGTGGCTTAGAACAACAAAACTTTATTCTCTTACAATTCTGGAAGCAGCAAGTCTGAAATCAAGGTATTAGCAGAGGTGTGTTCCCTCTGAAACCGGTACGAGAAGGATCCTTCCTTGCCTCTTCCAGCTTCTGGTGGTTTACTGGAATTTTTGCCATTTGTTGGCTTGTAGGTGCATCACGCCAATCCTCCATCTTCACATGGGCATCTTCCTTTTGTGTGTGCCTGCCTTCTGAGTCCAAATTTCCCCTTTTTATAAGGACATCAGTCACATTAGATTAGGTCCCACCTTAACGACCTGATTTTTTTAAAGGTTATTTTTAAAAATGTATTTATTTTATTTATTTATTTTTGGCTGCGTTGGGTCTTTGTTGTTGTGCGCGGGCTTTCTCTAGTTGCGGCGAGCAGGCTTCTCATTGTGGTGGCTTCTCTTGTTGCAGAGCACAGGCTCTAGGCGTGCAGGCTTCAGAAGTTGTGGCTTGCAGGCTCTGGAGCGCAGGCCCAGTAGTTGTGGTGCACGGGCTTAGTCGCTTCACGGCATGTGGGATCTTCCCAGACCAGGGCTCGAACCCGTGTCCCTTGCATTGGCAGGCGGATTCTTAACCACTGCCCCACCAGGGAAGCCCTAATGACCTGATTTTAACTTGATTACCTCTGTAAAGACCCTATTTCCAAATAAGGTCACATGCTGAGGTACTGGGGGTTAGGACTCCAACAAATCTTTTTCTTTTTTTGGGGGGTGGGGTGGGCAGACACAATTCAACCCCTAAAGGAAGTCAAAGAGAACAAAAGGCATATAATACAAAGCAAAGGTCCTGTGCTCTGCCCTTCAGCACCCCATTCTCATTGTAAATGTTTCTAGTTTCAGTTCGTCTGATAGTTTGCCTCTACCTTTGTAAATACTATGCTTACGTCTATATCAACTTTTTTATGTTGTCAATTTTAGACATTATCTGCTAACTTCCTGCTATGCTAGATGAGATTATAGTTAAGTCATCCTTTCATCTTTTTGCCTATATTGTTAACTTTTGATTATGGTAATTGATCAAACATACACAAAAGTACAGAAAATAGTATAATAAAACTCACATGCTCATCACTGAAGTTCATCAGTTATCAACTCATGACCAATTTCCTTTCATCTCTCCCTACCATTATCCCTTTTCCTCATAATATATAGATATATCACTATTTTCAGGTCTTCTATTGGCTACTTTTATATCTTTAAATAATATCCCTATACCTCTCTTTCTCTTTCCCTCAACTAGGGACAGTAACTTGATTTTCTCCTTTGTAATGATGTTAATGTGCCTCCACTTCCCCCCATTTCTCTTCCTCCCTTCCTCTTCCCAACTTTCCGTCAATTGTTGTTGCAGGTTGGATTCCCACAGAAGCAGGCTCTAAGGTGAGATTAATATGCAGGAGTTTCTTTGGGAGTTCTCTCAGGATCAACACCTGTGGAAGGGAAGGAAGGGAAGAGAAAGGAAGGGAAGGAATCAGGATTGGGTAGATGGAGAAGGTGGGCTGTAATGCCATCTCAAAAAAGGCTTCAGCCAACCCTACAGGGATTTCTGAAGCTGGGATGGTCTTTCAGAGATAATTTGGTTTTATATTATATTAATTATATTAATAGATATAGTTTCCTAATATATATGAATATATTATATAAGTTATGGTGGGGATAGCAATGGTGGTGTTCTTCCATACTTCCTTTGGTTGCTAGAGGACATCCTTAAGTAACCTCCTAAGAAAGGGTCGAACAGGAAGTAAGTTTTTGAATTCTCGCATGTCTGAAAAAGTCTTTATTCTATTCTCATACTTATTTGACAGTTTGGCTACGTATAAAACTTCACTCTGAAATTCTGTATAATTTTTTCATCTCTGCAAGCTTTTAGAATCTTTCCTTATCCTTGGTGTTCTGAACTTTCACAGAACTACGCATAAGCTTGGGTATGTGTTCATTCATTGTGCTAAGTACTCAATAAACCTTTTCAGTATGAGCTATTTTTTCTTTAGCGCTAAAGTTATTTTTCTACTATACCTTTAATTTCCTCCCCTCCGTGTTTTCTCTTCCATTTCTATAACTTAGGAAGATGTTAGTCTTCCTCATTGTCTCATATTCTGTTTGCCTATGTTATTGAGTAATAACTTAATTTGTTTTCGTATGTACTCACTCATATAATCACTAATCAGATAAAATACTAGAACATTTCCAGCATCCGTGAAGACTTCCTCATGCCCCACTCCTGTTCCATACCTTCCCCCAAAGGTAACCACTACTCTGACCTTATCACCACAGATCTGTTTTGCTGTTCTAGAACTTCCTATAAATGTCATTGCACACCATGTACTCTTTGATGTCTGGCTTCTTGCCATTAACATTATGTTTTTTGAATTTAACTATGTTGTTGCATGTATCAGTAGTTTGTTCTTTTTACTGCTGCATTGTATTCCATTTTGTGATTATATCACAGTTTATCTATCCAAATTATTGGATACAATTGAAGGACCTTTGGGTTGCTTCCAGTTGGGGGCTATTACGAATAATACTATGAACATTCTTGTCCATGTCTTTTGGTGGCTAGAAGTCTCACATCTGTTGGGCATATGCCTTGGAGTAGAGTTGCCAGTTCTTGGAGCAGGTACATGTTTAACTTTAGCTTTGGCAAATTCTGCCACAGAGTTTTCCAAAATGGCTGTATCAATGAATGCTCCTACAAGCAACGTGAGAGAGTTGGAATCGCTCCACATTCTTGCCAGCCCTTGGTGGTGTCCTTTGCTATATTTCTGTTCAACATTTTAAAAGTTTCTCTCGACTTGACTTTTCAATTCTTTTATTGAATGTTGAACTTTACAACCATAGTTTTAATTTCCAAGTGGTCTTTAACGTTCTGTTGGAATTTTTCCATAGCAATCTATTCTTGTTTCATATAGTCAATCACTTCTCAAGTCTTTCTGATGATCTTAATAAAGGGTATTTTTGTTTGTCCTTTAAAAATTATTCTTTTCGGTGCCTTAGTCATCTCTTTCCTTTAGGGCCAGCTTTGCTATTTGTTTTTCTTGATATTTCTCTGTCATCTTGTATGCCACCTTCAAATGTTTGGCCTTTTTTGTTGTCCGGTTACACTTAAGAACGAGGCTGACTGGCAGCTCTGAGTACATGGGCGGGACTTATTGACTTGTATTCACCTCGTATTGCTTCATGATAAGTTACCACAAATTTAGTAGCTTAAAACAACACACATTTGTTAGTTCACAGTTTCTGTGGGTCAGGAGTCCAGGCCCAGCTTAGCTGGATCCTCTGCTCAGGGTCTCACAAGGCTGCATTCCCTTGTGGAGTTCAGAGTCCTCTATCAGGCTCTTGTGGTTGTTGGCCAAATCCATTTCCTTGTGGTTCTAGGACTGAGTTCTCTTGGCTTCTCAATGACTGTTGGCTGGAGGCCACGCTCAGGTCCTAAAAACCGCCCACGGTTCCCTGCCATGTGGCTCTCTCTAGGGGCAGTTACAATATGGCTTTTCCAAGACCAGCAGGAAATCTCTCTGTGCTAGCAAGATGGACCCTTATACACATCATAATGTAGTCACAGGTGTGACATCCTGTCTGGCCTTTGCCAGATCCTATTGGCTAGAAGCACAGGCTCCACTCACACCCAATGGGAGGGGATTATACACGGGCATGACTCACTGATGCTCACCTTAGGGGTGTGTACACCATGTCTGTCAATGGATGCTAGCTGTGCACCTTTATTCAAATTTAAGCTCCAGAAAGATGCAGCTGAGACTGCGTGCTCAAATGCTCATAGGCCTCATGTCTGGTCTCTCATATCTGTCATTAGAGGCCCGGCTGTTGTCTAGACGGGCTCTCCAGCTGCTCCTTCTTGGTGTACCCCAACACCTCGGCAACAGGTCAGGGGCTGCATAGATCAGTGTTGGACTGGGTGAATTTGTCTTCACATCTGATTGCTTCCTCTGGAGAAACTCTCTTTTTGACAAATCAGAAGTCCACCTCTGTGATGGTGACCAGGTCGTGCTGCTGTCCCTCCTCCCCACAGGTGGTACATGCCTGGGGGGCTGCAGGCAAGGACCCGTCTGCCTCCTGATTCCTCATGCATCCTTCCCACCTCCCGCCCCAGGGCCTGGACGGGATGGTGCTCCGGAAATGTTTGCCGACTTGAACGGAGTCCACGAGAGAACTACAGACATTTTTAGAGGTGGGAACTGTGTGTGGCTTTTGCCTCATTCCCTTCCTTGGTCAACCCTGGGGTTTACTGAATGATTTTGTGTTAATGGCTTTTTGATAATGACAAGTATGATATCATTTGCTCCTTAGTTCACAAGCTCGCAGGAGACACCCGTTGCTATGAGAAAGTATCACAGATGCCAAGGAAAGAGGAAATAAGGATGAGAGTAATTTTCTAAATAGACACTGGAGTCCTTGTTGAGGTTGGGCTCAGAGTTTCCTGAAACATTAGGGGCCATACTTTTGGGAGGGAAAAGGCAGCCACCAATACAAGGGAAGTGTCTGGATGAGGAGGGACAGCTGAGGTGCCTCCTGAAGCCTGGCAGCTTGGGCACTTGGCCGGGGCTGGCCCACCCCGAGGGACTCGTCCTATGCTCTGGTCTGGGGAGTGCAGGTGGAGGCTGGCCCTTCCCAGGGAAGGGGGCGTTGCCAGCCAGGCTGCGGTGTGAACAGCCAACCTGCTGGGACCCCAGGATACAGCAAATGAGGTGCAGCGGCAATGGCAGCAGGCCTCCTGCGATGACTGCGCTCTGGCTGCCAACCGAGGACGTCCCCTCTCACGGAAACCCACCCTGCACCTCCACTTCCTGGCTGTGTGCCAGGTCAAGTGGCTTGGCCTCTTTGAGTTTTAATTTCTGGATCTGTAAAATGGGAGTGATAGTAGCATCTAGCTCACAGTGTTGGTGTGAGGAGAAAATTAGCATGTTGCCTGGGTATAGGAAACCCTGAATAACTATACTAATACTTATGTGTTCCTGTATGCAAAAAAAGATCTCCAATCTGCCTGGCATTGTGTTAGGTTATTTCACTAGGAGGTGGAAGTGAGTCAGAGACAGAGAGAGAGGATTGTGATGTCCTGCCTAACCCTCAGCCCCAGGCACCCAGTGAATGATTCTTGCCACCGGAAGAGTTATGACCCTCACTCCTCCCATCTCCTACCTGCTCCCCATCTCCTGTTTCCCCACCAGCCACACCAGCCCCTGTGCCATCAGCTAACACTGTCAAGCATGTTCTCCACAATGCCTGCTCCCTCACCTCCTTCAAGTTTTTGTTCACATATCACTTTACTAGTGAGGCTTTGCCTGGCCACCCCATGGAAAATAACATGAAACTCCCCATGTGCCACCCACGCCCCCATATTTTTTTTTCCAGACCGCGCATGCCCACTGCTATTCAATGTTTATTTGGTCATTTATTGTCCACAAGCTCCACAAGGGAAGGAACTTAGAACTCCCAGCCGCCAGGACTTCCAAGCTGCCAACAGTGCGCGGTATACATATCTGATGTACTTAGTAAGTATTTGTTGAGCAAGGGGGTCCCTTTAGATGGAGGAAGGCGAGTTCTCAAAGGGCCTCATGGAAGGAGAATGGCATTTGGGCTGGTCTGCAAGGAAAAGTATGACTTTTATAGAGAGAAGAGGGAAGGGAAGGGCCTCCAGGTGAAACGCATAGCACGAGCAAAGGCGAAGTGGCGGCAAACTGCTGGTTGAGGACAGTGGTTGCAACGCAAATCTTTGGAGACACCTGGGAAGACTCCCCAAGTACCTGCCCAACGCGGGAGGTGCGCCCCGAGCAGTGAATCGGCCCGGTGGGCGGGGCAGGCGCTGCGCGGAAGCCTCGGCTCCGCCCCCTGTGGCCCGGATCTCGCGCAGGCGCAGTCGCGCTCGGGCCGGGGCGCCGGCCTCTGCGGCCGGCTGCGGCCGCGTCGGGCAGGGTTCCCGGGTTTACGACGCGCGACAGGCGGCGGGGGTGGCCCTACCCTCCTGCCAAAACCTGTCATCGTCGCCCCGGAGCGGCTGCGGCGGGGCAAAAATGCTGCCGCCAGGCGGGGGCTTGCTCTGGCTTGGCCTGGTCCTGGGCTCCGTCGGATCCGCGGCGCTGGGCAGCTCGGCCACAGGTGCCTCCGGCGCCCTCGCCCACATTGCGGGGCTCCCTCCTTACTTCCCTGCCTACCTCCATCCTTAACTCCCTCGCTCCCTCCCTCCTACCATTCCTTCTTCCATCAATCCTTCCTCCCTTCCCTCCCTTCCTCTTTTTTCTCTCCCTCCCTCATCCAGGCTTGAGGCCATGGCCAAAGCCTAACCCTGCCACCCCGGACTGGGGCTTCTTCTGTGCACCCACTTCCACCCTCCCTGGCGTAGCTGGCTGGGTTGTCAAGGTGCTGGGACCAGCCTTGGACCTCTGGGTACCCTAGCACCTACCCCGGGTGGGGGTTGGGTGTCAGTGCAGGTGATCTCACTGAAGTCCCTCCTTCCTGTGCAGATGCTCTGAATGTCCTTTTAATCATCGTGGATGACCTACGCCCCTCCCTGGGTTGTTACGGGGACAAGCTCATAAGGTCCCCAAACATGGACCAGCTGGCCTCCCGCAGCCTCCTCTTCCAGAATGCCTTTGCCCAGGTATGTCTGGGCACCTCTGGGTGTGGGTGTGTGCCTCGTGCACTGAGGGCTGGGGCATGGTACTCATTGTGCCAGGCATCTCTTTAGTAGAGGGGAGCACAGTTTGGAAAATGGCGGCTGAGCAAACCTGGTTGTCCACTGGCAAGGAAGCTTGTGCCTTTCAGGGGTGCTTCTCCTTGGGTGGAGGGTGTGCCCTGGTATACTGTGTTCAGGCTGGTCCTGCCCACCTTACTTCCCCCAAATGGAGGTTGCCTCGTGCTGAGAAGGAGGGGATGCTGCCACAGCGGCCCTCCTTCCTGTGCCCCTTCATGGGGCCGCTCCCTAGACCTTTGCCTGCTCCGGGCACCCGTGAGACGCCATCATGCAGAACGACACAGTCATCTGCTGGATGGAGGGGCTGGGGCCTTCCTCTCTCGGGGAAGACTTCTTGCTGGCGACTGGGTGAGGCCCAAATCCTGCTGGCTGGCTTTGAGATCTGCATGACTCAGCCGCCAAGCTGTTAGCCGAGGACCTGGGAGGTTGCCTGGTTACCTTTTAGCTCCCAGACTTTGTTTTCCTCTGAGGACGTGTCCCTCTGCTTCTGCTCCCTACCAGCAAGCCGTGTGCGCCCCGAGCCGCGTGTCCTTGCTCACCGGGAGGAGACCAGACACTACCCGCCTGTATGACTTCAACTCCTACTGGAGGGCACACTCTGGAAACTTCTCCACCATCCCCCAGTACTTCAAGGAGAATGGCTACGTGACCATGTCGGTTGGAAAAGTCTTTCATCCTGGTACTGCTTGCCCCTCCGAGTCTGGGCTCTCTCCATTTTCGTGTCTGAGGACGGGGGTCCCCTCCTGGGGCTGGGGCTCGGTGGACACCTGGTTAGTCGCTGCCACCTTCGTGCAGGCTATCACTTCTCAGCTTGGCTTTGTGTTCTCACCAAAAGTGAAAAAGGGTAGCAGGGCTTTTTCTTCCTTTTGGAAACTAGTCACGGTGCTGTTTGGTTCCTTTGGCTGCGTGGGGGGAAGGAAGGGCACTGGCTGTGGGGGAGGGGAGTGTTGGCTGGGCGTCCAGCTCTGCGCCTGACCCCCTGTAACCCGGGGTCCCTGGCAGTGAAGTGAGACCAGGGCAGCTCTGCTGACTTGCCCAGTGAAGAGGCTGTAATCTGGCAGGGGGTGCCTGCCCGCTGTCTGTGAATTAGGTCAGAAAGAGGAGGGTAAGCTGGTACCCAGGGGCTCTAGGGTGCCAGGGGCCACCCAGTCCTGACCTTCAACACTGCCAGCTAAACTGCCAGAATGAGAATGCTGAAGCAGAGAGTTTAAAACTTTTTTGTTTTTAACTTGAAGTAAGGCATTATTATTTGACAGAAAGTTGTGGGAGAAAAAGGGAGGTATAAACTAAAGAACATAAATTGGGAATTCCCTGGCAGTCCAGTGGTTAGGACTCAGCGCTTTCACGGCTGAGGGCCCGGGTTAAATCCCTGGTCGGGAACTAAGACCCCGCAAGCTGCGCAGCGCGGCAGAAAAGAGAGAAAAAAAAAAAGAACATAAATTGCTTGTATTTGCACCACTAAGGAGAGCTGTATTGTGATGACGTCCCCTGGTTCTGGGCGTATTATTTTTCTGATTTGAGATTTTCCTGGATATACAACTTTACATTGTGGAAGGCAGCTGTGCTCGCCACTGTACCAGCAGTGCCGCACAGCTATATTGTGAGTGTTCTAGACATAAACATTTTCCCGCATGGTGACTTCGTGCCGTCACCTTTAATGGCAGCCCAGTGGTCTAACAGAGACATGTACTGTAGTTTAGTCCCACTTGTTTTCAGGTCTCCTCTGTGCCGCATTCCGCCGGGATGAGCACCTCTGGAGGCAGAGTGAACCGCTGATGGGCAGTGGCACCGGGAATGCCGGCCCCTGGGTTCTGGTCCCAGTTCTGCCACTTCTTAGGTGTGCATTGGACCTGGGGCAAATCATTCAACCTCTTTGAGCCTCCGATTCCTCCTGTGGGAAGCTGGAGTGGCAGCTGCCTTGATTCCCTTCCCAGGGGAGGATCCCAGGGCAGCGTGTGTGTGGGGGGGTGCCTTGAGAGCCCGAGCTCTGTCCCAAGAAACGCTTATCACGAGGGGCCGCAAAGTTGGGCCCAGTTTGGAAGGAGATCTGTCAGGCTGTGCGGCCGAAAGGTCGCCAGCAAGTGCAAGTAGAACTTTCTGCAGTTGGTGCTCACACCTTGACACTCTGGCCTGAGCACAGCTTGAGAGAGAGATGAAAGGAGCAAACACAGCAGAGGGGAGATCGTGCCTCAGGAAGGGAGGCCTGACGGGGCCCGAGGGGTGGCGCCTGGCCTCCTTACCCCTGATAATTAGATTGTGGGGTTGTCTTAGCCCGAGAGCAAACACTTGGCCTGCAGCCCTCCTGGAGACACATTTTTCAAGCGGGTCTTTGTTCTCAAGACCCTGTTGTGTCGGGGAGGGGCCTGCTTGAGGCTGACGGCAGCCACCATTGATTGCGTGCCAGGCGCCTGCTGGGTGCTGTGCCAGCTGCCCCCGTAATCCTCTCCCCAGCAGCAGGCAAGGTGGGTTCTTCATCGGCGTCATTTCCCGAGGAGGAAATGGAGGCTCGCAGAGCGTGCCCGAGATTGCACGGGCACGTGGGGCAGCGCGGGGGTTTGGACCAGGTCTGTCAGCCCACTCTGCGCTTCCACTGTGCCTGCGGGGTTGAGAAGCCCTCCGCCCGCTGCCCCTTTGCCTCCAGTCCTGCCTGGCCAGGTGCTCGTCATTGGAGTCCCCGTGTGTCCCCGTGCTGGCGACGCCCTTCTCCCGTGGCGCTGCCCACGCTACCCTCTCAGCTCCTCCCGGCTCATCTGCACAGGCGGTTCCTCCTTCCAGAGCCCTCGCCGCCAGCCCTCCCCGGACCTACGTCCCCTCTGTGCCCGGGGCTCCCTCACTCACACAGCACTTCTCCTCTGCAGACGGCTGGCAGTCCTTCCTCGGTGTCTCACGTTGTTATTTTGTCTTCCCAGGTAGACTGTAAACGGGTGGGTTTCTGCGTCATGAGAGAGCACTGAACCTGGCGTCCTAAGGCAGTGTCGGGGTTCGAACCCCGGCCCCCTTGTCTCGTGTCTGGTTGGCATCCGGCAAAGCACCCCGCTTCGCGGAGCCTCCCCTTGCCCAGCCAGCCATGGCTGTGCCCCTGCCTCTGCCGCCTCCTTTGTCGGGTGGGGCTCAGTACTCAGATAGAAGCCCAGAGGGTCGGCTTTCGTGGGGACTTCTCATCATCTGGCCTAGGCTCCTGATTTTATAGATGAGGAAACTGAGGCCAAAAGAAGGGGATGGCCCTTTCCCAGCTGTGTACAAAGTGTACATTTTGGTGGGGGAGGGCATTGAAGGACTCGCCATGCTTTATTTAATGACTTTCCTCCTTCTTCCCCCTCAAGGAGTGTCTTCCAATCATAGTGACGACTCTCCCTATAGCTGGTCTGTTCCACCTTATCATCCGTCCTCTGAAAAGTACGAAAACACCAAGGTAAGGCCGTGCGAGGGGTGCTGGTCTGAAGAGGGGCCTCTTCTTCCCTGTCTAGCAAATTCAGGTTAACTGTTGTGTGTGCAGCACGTGCGTCCTTTCCAGCTGGTTACGTGCTGGGCTTTGTGGGTTTGGTTTGTGATCATGACCTGGCAGGGATGAGCGCTGGGATCTTGAGCATTAGGTCCAGTGGAGAGGTGGCTGCATTTTCGAAGCCGGCAGGGATGCCTTGCTCTAGAAGCTTATGCTGTAGTGTGCAAGGCTCACTTAATGGCTCCTTCGTGCTCACTCTGGATAAGGCTCTGTGCAGAGGGTTCGTTATAGGAGATGCCGAGACATGGAAGGACGAAGAGAGACCTGTGCTCTAAGCGCCTCAGCCCAGATTGGGAGAAAGGCTTTCCGTCTATCTGTCTGTCTGTCTGTCTTGGGCCTAATGGATATGTTCAGGTGTTGAGACCTTTGATAGGGGCTTTAAAATTTTAAAGCATTACGGAAAAAAGGAATCTATAAGGAAACTTAATCTCGGTTCAGAAGAGCCCCCGATGTATAAATGCAACTAAAACTTACATTTAAGAAGTTCAGGGAAACAGCTGGAGTGTTGAGAAATGACATGTTTCTCAGAGGATTTTAGAGCCATCGTGTGGAGAAGGGTGTGGATTTGGGGAGGTTGGTGGGGTGCAGAAAAGTGTTCTAAATTCATGACAACTTTCATTTCAGAATACAGTGAAAGCCAGCGGGCTCTGGCCCTTGGCTTGTGGCTTGAGTATTAAGAGAATGAGATCGGAAGACCCCATCTCCATGCTTCTGTTCCCTGAAGTCATCTTGCTACTTTTAGTAGTCTCACAAATGCCAGGTCCCTGTGCCCATGTCCCACGTCATTCTCAAGACGGTGGGTCTGACTGCACCAAATCCCTGGCGGTGCTGCAGACCATGTGAACGTGAGCAGGGGGGCAGATGGCGGCTGCCCTGCCCAGGGCGGTGTGGACAGGGCAGAGCTGTGAAAGGTTGCTCCTCGGTGAGATGCCCCTGGGTATTTGTGAGGTAGAAGTCGTGGTCAAAACTGAAACTGGCCTTGTGGCCGACGTGGCCACTTTAAGAAACGAAGCGGTAGGTTCCATCCTGTGCATGGTGGAGTTGAGGATCTGGAAATTCCATGAACTGTCACTTTATCTAGTTAACTGTGACCCTGTCACTTATAAGCTTTAGTCTGTCGTTGAAATTGAAAACAGATTTTTTTTCCTTTCCCTAATGACTAATGATGTGAAGTATCTTTACATGTGCTTATTGGCCATTTGTATATCTTCTTTGGGGAAATATCTATTCAAGTCCTTGGTCTACGTTTTTTTATTGTTGAATTAGAGACAGATTTTTTTTTTGATCGTGAGTTTACTTCGGTTTCCTTTAATTAATTATGACCTAGAGACAGAGAATGAACAACGAGAAGCGAACTAAGTTCTGCTGGATTTCTGGCCTCTGCCTGGAAAAGAAGAAACGCTTCTCTGTTTTACTTCTACTTCTATGTGCCCGTGTAGTCTGGATGACTAATACTTAATGTGCTCGAAATATAAACGTTAAATCCATTGTGGGGAACTTTCATGACTTCTATTTCTTGCACTTAAAAAGCTGACTTTGTATGTTTTGTTTTGGAAGACCTGCAGGGGACCAGACGGAGAACTCCATGCCAACCTGCTGTGCCCTGTGGATGTGGCAGATGTGCCCGAGGGCACCCTGCCTGACAAGCAGAGCACCGAGCAAGCCGTACGGTTGTTGGGAAAGATGAAAACGTCTGGCAGTCCTTTCTTCCTGGCTGTGGGCTATCATAAGCCGCACATCCCCTTCAGATACCCCAAGGTGAAGAGCTGGCTGACGGCTGCTCCAGCACAGCTGTGACAGCTGTGTCACAGTGAAGGTGGCCACGTCCTGCCATCCCTTGTCACCAGGGACGCCTGATGGCACTAGTATACTCAGTGGTATGAAGATGGGTTTCAGAGGTCAAGGCTAAGAAGTAGACTTAGGACACGTAAGAATCTTGTTAGAAACGCTTGGCTTCTACTTCCTCCACTGGAGGGTTTTTCGCTAGAAGTCAGTGAGTAATGTTGGGTTGGCTAGTGAGTCATCACGGAGAAGGGATGCCGAGCTGGCCACCGAAGCCTGCAGTAAGTGGCGGTCCTTGGTACAGAATTCCAGGAGATGTGAAGCCCTCTTCAGTAAGTGCCTTTCCCCCTGAGCCCTGAAACGCGGGGCACCATGTGCCTCGTTGGAGGCTCGAATCCTGCACTTGCGTGTGTATCAGTTAGAGTGTGTAGTCTCTTCTTTTTCAGAATATTTTTCAGTTTTTTCCTATCATGTTTTCCCCGGGCCTGAGCAGCCCACCCTTTTGCCTTTGCAAAGCATGCCCGTCACTTGCGATGGGCGTGGAGACCAGAGACGTGCTCTTTGATGCTGTGAGTGTCGCGCTTTGATTGGCCCAGGGGATCTCACCTTCCTAGCAGGAGCTGTCAGCCCCGCTTGATGGAGTGAGACCAACTTCTGTCTCTCGTGCAGAAGGAGTTAACCTACCAGGCCTGACTGTGATCCGTTGAAAGGCCTGCTCCTGAGGTTGACCCTTGGCCTGGCCTCTGGGAACCTGGATCTCGGGAGTGTTCCCACCATTCCCAGAACTGCCAAGTGGCTCCCTAGGCCTGAGCTGTTCACGGAAACCCCTCCTTTCCTGCTTCGAGTCTGGGATTTTGATGTGTGCAGGCAGAGGGTGCCTGCGTGACCAGCCCCAGTAAAAATCCTGGGTGCTGAGGCTTTCACGAGCCTCTGCTTCCCTGGCAGCAGCGTTGTACACGTGCTGTCACACAGCTTGTTGCTGGTGGAATTGCGCGCATCCTGTGTGATTTCACCGGGGGAAGACTCTGGCAGCCTGTGCCTGGTTTCCCCCAGATACCCCCTGTGACAATCCCTTTTGCTGACTGTGGCTGGTATCCTTTCTCTGCAGTAATTGCAGCCGTGAGTAGGGCTGTGTGCGGACTCCTTTGTGCTCTCCCAGTGAATTTCTGAGCGTGAGACTGGTTTGGGGAACTGGCCACACCTCTGCACACCTTTTCTAGTTGGAGGGGAGGTGGCAACGGGAAGAGGAGGGCATCGGTCTCTATGAGGGAAGAGAGCTGTCGCTGCTCGGTTTGTAGGAAACCAGCCAACTCGTTTCATTACCACTGGCATCTCGTGAGAGTGCCTTTCAAGTGGGGGAGGTACTTGTGTGAACGCGTCACAGGCTTAGAGGAGAGGCAGCGTAAACACCAGTAGGGGCCCAGCCTTGTGCCTTTGCCGGAAGAGTGACGGCCCGGTGGCTTTGTGTGCTTTCCCCCCAAGGAATTTCAGAAGCTGTATCCCTTGGAGAACATCACCCTAGCTCCTGATCCCCAGGTCCCTGCCGGCCTCCCTCCTGTGGCCTACAACCCCTGGATGGATATCAGGCAGCGGGAGGATGTCCAAGCCTTAAACCTCAGCGTGCCCTACGGCCCGATTCCCGCCGACTTTCAGGTATCAAGGACGGATTTGGGGGAAGTATTGGGCACTTATGGCATGATGTCACGAGTGATGGTGCTTTTCTCTGTGGACATGCTCTGTCCCTTGTGTCTTGCTGAGAACTTTCTCTGTGTGCGGCGGCCTGTGGAGCACCGGGGTTGGGGCGAACGTGCTGGGTGGATACAGAGTCTCCCCTTCAGCGTCTCCGCTTCCAAAGAAGGGGGCGTCTGGAGATCTGGGGACTTGCGGGCTGTGGGCCCGGCATGGGGAGAGGCCCTGGGTGACCCTCACTAACTGATAGGAGATGCTGTTGAATCCAGGTGACAGTCTGTCAGGTGTAGGGTGGTTGGCGACTCCGGTGCCACCCAGAACTCAGTTTGCTGGTCCTGGCGGGTCCCCTGTGGGAAAGCCGACACGGGCATCCATTACTCTCAGGAGGTGGCTTGGTGAGCGGGGCCTTGGCACAGAGGGGGCTGGGGCACCAACACGGCCAGCCCTGTCCAGCTGCAGTGTCTGGGGTCCATTTGCTGCGATGTGGGGGTGACTCGTCAACCCCACTCTCCCTGGCACGCAGAGCGCACGCTGAGCAACACTCTTTCTGGAATATTCCACACGCAGCCCTGCCTTTCTGTTAGCACGTGAACGCTCCAGCAGCCCGTCTACAGGGGAAGGAAGAGGGCAGCGTTTTCACAGTGCTTCCTGGGCCGCCTGCGTCAGAACCCCCACGAGGGCTCGTTAGAAGCACGGCATCCTGGTCCCACTCAGAGTCAGGGAGTTGGAGGCTGGGAGTGGGGCCCGAGAACCTGCATTTCCAAAAACACACACCTGGTGATTCTAATGCAGGCAGAAGTTTGAGAACCGCTGCTGTAGGCTACGTGTCGAGACAAAACAAAACCAGACAGACTGCCCAGGTGTCTCTTGCTCTCTGGCCCCTGTGTTCGGCCGGCAAGGGTTTGAGCGAGGAGGGCCGCGCCACCCTGCGTCTCGGGTGGCAGTGGTGAGAGTTTGAGAAGCAGCGGGCCCGTCGGTCTGTTGGGTTCCTACTTGCCCCCGCAGTGGTTCTGAGAGCGGGGTTTGCTGGAGTTGCAGCCCCGAGGCTGCGCCTGGACATCGCGTTAGCGGCAGTCATTCCCGATGACCCTTTACATTTTGGACTGCACACCGGGAAGGGTGCTCAGCGTTTTGTGTGTGCTCTTTGGTCCCCGTGGGACCCTAGCGGGGGGCCTGCTGTCTCTGTTGTCCAGGTAAGGACACTAGAGACTTGCCCAGATCACGCGGTTACTGCGGAGGAGCGCCCCCTGGGAGGTGTGATGCCAGAGCCCCCACGTTTGTTTCGCTGGCTCTGACCAGTCTAGGTTCGAATTCCAGTTACCCCACACCGGCTGCATGGCTGCTGACGAGTCATCCTATCTCCCTGAGCCTCGGTGTCCTTATCTGCAAAGTCGACACAAGATGGGGGAAGGTTTTCCGTGATGACAGCTGCTCTGAAGGTTTTCAGCGGGGACCACAGTGAATGTGGGGGCGGGGTCTAGGGCAGTGTCGGCTGCACGGCGAGGGTGCCTTCCCAATTGTCTCAGCCCCTCCTCTCACCACGCCCGCTGGTGGTGTAGCTGCCCAGTTGGACACACAGATTCACAGTGACCCAGAGGACCTCCCTGGTGTACTCGTGTGCTGATCCCCGCCCCACATTCACCTCGCACTTGGCCCTGCTCATCATCTGCCTGTAGCTCTGGGTCCTGCGCCCCCTTCAGCCGTCAGCCCTCTAACTCAGTGCCGCGTGCGTGAGCCTGGGGCCACGCGGGGATCACTGGTGTGTGGCCCCCTCTCCCCTGTGTCCAGCTCCCCTCTGGGCTTTGCTCCCTCCCTGGATAGCTGAGGCCCCGTGGCCGGTCACTTACTCTTCCCGCCAGCTCCTGAGCACGCGTGTCCCTCTATCCTCGTCCTGACTGCAATACCCTGACCACAGGACAGTCCGGCCACCCTGTCTGCTCTCAAGCCCGCGTCCTGAGGCAGGGACATGCTCGCATGCCCAGTCCTCTGCTCGGCTCCCTCTTGCCCTCTGCAGCTGCTCTGAACCCTCACCACTCCCCTCCAGCCCCTCCCGTCCCTCTGCCCCCACATCCTCCCACCCCCGCCACCCCGCCCTTCTGCCCCATCTCTCAGCAGATGACTGTACTTCCTGTTTCAGAGGCAGAGGCTGGTTACCAGTCTGAGGAAGGGGAAGGCACAGGCTGAACGTGGGTACACATCCTGGCTGTGCCCCTTGCCAGCTGTGTGTCTCTAGGCAAGTTAATCAACCTCTCGGAGCCTCGGAGTCCTCCTGTGTAAGATGGAAGTGGTAATGCTCAGCTTCCGGGGTGGCTCGGAGGATCAGATGGCACCCAGCAGGTACTTGGTAAACGGGAGCTGGAAATAACCTCCCTCATTGTAGCCAGAACTGTGCGTGCCTGTGTGCTGAGCTTGCGGCCTTCTCCCTGGTCTCAGGAGAAGAGCAGCAGGGACTCGGCCCCTCCCTACCCCGTTGCCCCTCCTTGCTGTCTCCTCCCAACTTCCGTGCAACCGTCCATCCCATCTTCAGAAGTACCGCCTCCCTGGGCCCTGCCTGTTTCTTCCCCTTCCTGCCCCTTCGCCCGCCCTCCACGGGAGAATGAGTGCGACGTGCTCTGTTCTGCTGCGTCTGTGGCCTCACTGCCCTTTCATTCTTCGTCCACCTCTGTGCGGCCTCCTGCCTCCGCATCCCACTAAGCGTTCTCTCATCTGGGTCAGCCCTGATCTCACTGGCAATAAAATCCAGCCTCGGGGGTCCTGACCTTCCCTGAATCCCTGCTGCCCTCTCACTGTTGAGAGAGCTACGCCTTCTGGAAATGTCTGCTTCCTGGGCTTCCTCGCCAAGCCTCCTGGGCCCCCTCCACTGCAGGCCCCAGGGCAGGCGCCTCGTTCTGCGTCAGCTGCTTAGGAGGTGCTGCCCTCCGGGCTCAAGCCCAGGGCCGCCCCCCGTGTTGTTTATGCTCTTCGCCCCCACCCTGCCCGCCGGGCCTGCTGTGGATGAGCCCCGGGACAGCCTCTCCAGCCCCACGCTCCTGATTCCAGACGCGTCTGTCTGTCCACTGGTTGGTAGAGGCCCCGTGCGGCTGCACCGCCGTTCCTGCTCTTCCTTTTCTCCTCCTCCTGCGCCCCCGCCCTCTCCGTGCCATTGAATCGTGCTGCCAGCCTAGCGAGAAACCTGGCGTCCCCTTTGGGGTCCTCAGCTCCTTTCCCTCCCCCGCTCCTACCCCATCTCCCTAAATTCCTCTTCGGCACCACTTCGTGGACCACCGCAGTGGTCTGGTCTTGGTTTGTCGCTTCAACGAGCGACCGTGGAGGTTGCCCCGTGCGCGCAGCGCTGATCTGTTGCTGGTTCCCCTCGAGCCCCTGGCGTCTGCTTCGGGCTCTCGGTGGGGGACCCTCATTCGCCTGCAGCCCAGATTATGTCACTTCCTCTCCTCGGGTGACCTCGGTGCCTTTGTTGGCCTCCAACCCGAGACCTCCACTCCGTGGATGGACCCTCTGGGTCCGTATCATCTGGCCATGACCTGCCTTTCCAGTGTCCTGTCCTGCTCCCCGGCGCTCCCATGTGACTCTCCAGCCACACTGGTCAGCTTGCTGGCCCAAAACGTGCCCTGGCCTGCGGTGACTCCACACTGTTCCCCGCTCTGCAGCCCCTGCTTAGGGCATCCGACCCCGCTTGTCTGACTGCCAGCTCCTTTCCTCAAATGCTAACTCCTCTGTGAAGCCTCCCCCGATTTCCCCAGGCCGACTCGAGGGCTCATCCTCCAGGGTCGTCCCTGGGCCCCACCAGTAATGCACCTTTTCTTGTCTCCATTCCTGTCCTCACTGGACGGGTGGCTCAGTGAGGTTGACGACCACATCTGTTGCTTCTCCTGTCTCCAGGGGCCCGCATAGGAAGGAAGGCGTACCCTTGACTAGTACACAGCCATCCTGACAGGTGTCTTTGGTCCCCAGGAGGACTGAAGTTCCCCAAGTTACAGACTGGAGACTTTTATCTACCAGAAGCTAGAAGTAGCCAGGGTTCAGCATAATCCTTCTAGAAGGTTAGATGGATATCCATTGTCTTCACCACCTGGGGAGAGGGGGCGAGTCTCATGACTGTTCTCACCGCGGGTCCGGCTGACAGGACCAGCTGGGACACACGGAAGCTGGGGCTGGTCTGATGGCTCAGCGGTTCCCTCGCTTCTCCCCTGTGGCAGGGGTAGAGGACTCATCTTTTTCTCTAAGATTTGTGGACAAGGCGGCGGAAGAGTCAGCCCAGCAGAGGCTGCGGCTCTTTCACGGAGCCTATCTGCTCCGGAAGCCGCTCTGGGGTGGGGGGTCCGTGGGGGGTGGGCTGCTCTCCCTCCTCCGCCACCGTTGTCCTGCCTGTGGGCAGTTTGTTGGGCCGGAAGCGCACGTGCCAGCCACAGGCTGTGAGGGAAGCGGCTGCCATCCACTGGGTTACGAAGAGCTCAGGGGAGAGGCCCACTCACGGCCGTTGTTAGAGTTGAGTTGCGTCCCTCAGGAAGATCCGTGGAGGTCCTGAGCCCCAGGGCCTCAGAATGTGGCCTTGTTTGGAAACAGGGTCATTGCAGGTATGACTGGTCAGGATGAGGTCATGCTGCCCTGGGCTGGCCCCTGACCCAGTATGGCTGGGGTCCTTGTGAGAAGCGCCAAGGATTGTGGCCACCGCCAGAAGCTAGAACGTTCCTCCCCTGGAGCCTTCAGAGAGGCTCTGCCGACACCTTGAGTTCAGACTGCTGGCTTCCAGAACTGGGAGGCGATCTGTTTCTGTTGTTTGAAGCCGCCAAGTCTGTCATACTTTGTTAGAGCGGCCCAGGAAATGAATACAGCTATATGGTACCTTTGGTGTGACCCTCAGCAGACTTTGGAAGGCTGAGGGGTCAGTTTCTGTGTACATGGGTGTCTCCTGGGACCCACAAGAGTATGTGAAGGAGACAGAAAGGAATAGTAAGTGGTACATCCACGTGCTGTGATCTGTGCCCTAAAGTGAAAAATGATTTGCTTAGCAAAGAATCCTCCTTGTGGACATGCGGGTTTTGCTGTAGCTGTATGGGGTGGGGGGGGGTGAGATGGCAGGGAATGGAGTGTTCCGTTTTGGCTAAGAAGGTCATCAAGGGCACCCGAGGGCTGGGGCCCGGGAGGGGTGCTCAGGCGAGCACTGTGGCTGGGTATGCCGTGCACTTTAACTTGCAGTCACTCTCACTATTCTTCTTCTTTAAATTGCAGCGGAAAATCCGCCAGAGCTACTTTGCCTGTGTTTCGTATTTGGATACGCAGGTTGGCCACCTTTTGAGTGCCCTGGACGATCTTCAGCTGGCGAGCAGCACGATCGTGGCGCTCACCTCGGATCACGGTAAGCCTTTTGAAATGCCCAGGTGAGTCGCTCAAAGCATTGGACCTTTTCTGTGGAAACTTTCCTAGGCTACCTGAAATAGGTGTGTATTCTCTTTTGTGAACCAGCAGTGCCCTGAGTCTGGAGTCTTGGGTGCCCTTATGGCCACCTTGTTAGTCCTGGGACTTCTCTCCACGGAGGCGGGCCCTCTTTTGGGTCAAAGAAGCATCTTGGGGGCTTGGGTGGTGGAGCTGGGTGGGTGGGGGGACCTTGTAGTAACTGTTGTTTCTTGGTGAGCTCAGCAGGAGCCGTCCATTTGTGTGGGGAGCCCCTTTGACCCATTTCTAACCTAGAGGGTTGGAGGAGTTTTAGTTTCTCTTACGAAGATCCAGAACAATCCTGGCAGAGCCCAACAAGGCCCTCAGACCCGACTTACCCCTTCCACCCCAGCCCCGCTGTCCGCTCTGCCAGGAGCCTGGGGTTCACAACTCTGTGTCTCTTCTAAGGCAGTTTCTCACTTTTTCCAAAAGTGGAAACATCTTAAAAAAATTCTTTTTAATTTTGGCCAGGGTGTGTTTGAGGCCAGTGAGCCCCGGTTATCCTCCCTCACCCCCAAATTGTTTTGAAGCCAGTCTCAGGTGGTTTAGTTTTCTGAACAGTATTTCTAATAAATTTAGCTCTTTTTTTTTTTTTGCGGTACGTGGGCCTCTCACTGTCGTGGCCTCTCCCGTTGCGGAGCACAGGCTCCGGACGCGCAGGCTCAGAGGCCATGGCTCACGGGCCCAGCCGCTCCGCGGCATGTGGGATCCTCCCGGACCGGGGCACGAACCCGCGTACCCCGCATCGGCAGGCGGACTCCCAACCACTGCGCCACCAGGGAAGCCCAAATTTGGCTCTTTTGAAGTTTAACCACACTGCCGTCATCCTACCTAGAAACAGGAAAACAGTTCTCTAATATCGTCAAATGTGAAGTGGGACAGTGTTAGATCATAGCATGTGCTCACTGTAGCGAGAAAGAAGTATGCAGAGCACATCATGTAGGGCCAGAGCACCCTGCCCTTCATCCCACCTGCCCAGAGCTAACTGGTGCTGACGGATCGGGGGTCCGTCCACCTGCCTTCAGTCGTGCATATACATGGGGCTGTATGTCATGAGTGTGTATGTGCGTAACGTATCGTCGTGGGATGTGGCAGGATTGATTGTGCTTGTGTCCTGTTTCGTTGCCTGGCTTGTTTCTTCCACTTAATGTCATAGACAGTTCTCCGTGTCATTTCTCACAGGCCTACCTCGCACCTTGTAAAGACCCGTATTGTGAAGTGTGGAGGTGTAATTTTTCACCGTTTGCCTAATGATCTGCCATCCCCTTCCGGGCCGTCTTCTCAGCACCCAGTTTTCTCCCCCGGTGCTTCCACAGTCCACTGCACCCCCGTGAAGGCAGGGTCACTCGAAGCTCGCTTTGGTTCGGAGGCAGCTGTAGCTGATTACAAATGGCCCTTCTCAAAAGGCCCTCCTGGGACTGCCTACATCCGAACCACAGAAGCCTTCTTGAACCCATGCACAGCAGCTTTTTGTAGTTTGGGTTACTTTTTAATACGAACTACTCAACATACAGTCTCTTTTATATTTTTCATATCATGAAGTGATTGGAAAGTTCCATCTCGGGGTATTCAAACTATCTTTTGCTTTAAGTGAGGGTTGGGGGTGGTTTTTAATCAAGGTTAAGGGTCTGGAATCAGAAGTTATGTTTTCTTGGTCTGTGGTATGTCTTAAAAATTGAAAAAGATACTATTTTTAGGGCTTCCCTGGTGGTGCAGTGGTTGAGAGTCCGCCTGCCAATGCAGGGGACACGGGTTCGTGCCCCGGTCCGGGAAGATCCCACATGCCGCGGAGCTGCTGGGCCCGTGAGCCATGGCCACTGAGCCTGCGCGTCCGGAGCCTGTGCTCCACAACGGGAGAGGCCACAACAGTGAGAGGCCCACGTACCGCAAAAAAAAAAAAAAAAAAAAAAAGATACTATTTTTAGAAGTTGAGCGATTGTGCCACAGTCTCACAGCGCCCGTTTCGGTGGTACACGCCCTCTAGGCGATCAGGTTTTGCTTCCTCTGGCTTTAACAACAGGGAATGAAATGGCGTCTAACTGAAATGAGCAAGCCACGAGGTGATTATTCTTTTTCTGTCATTCTGTGTGCTTTTTATGAACCAGGGTGGGCTCTAGGCGAACACGGAGAATGGGCCAAATACAGCAATTTTGACGTCACTACTCGCGTGCCCCTGCTATTCTATGTTCCGGGAAGGACGGCTCCACTTCCGGCGGCAGGCGACAGGCTTTTCCCATACCTCGACCCTTTTGATTCCATCTCAGAATCAGTGGAGCCAGGTATGAAAATTCAGGAGTAATGCTGCTTGACTTGGCCTTCCTGTGTGCGGAAGGGGAGTGGCAGGCCCAGAGCTAACGAGTATGGCCCCTGTCCACAGGGGCTTGGAGAGGGGGAGGGACAGAGGAGCAGCTGGCACCCCCAGGATGGGGAGGGCTGTCGTAGAGGTGACGGCAGTGTGCTCTGAGCTCAGAGGAGGGGGTAGCAGACTCCACTGGGGCAGGGGCTGCCTGCTTACCGGTGAGCAGAACTCCGTCACCTGCTCACTTCTGGCCGGGCCTCAGCTTGGCAGCATCTCCATCTGCTGAAGCACCGGCTCTGTCAAATCAGTGCTTCTGCTTTTGCCGTCCCCAGGAGTGAAGGGCAAGTTTACTTTGACCTCCCTGTCCCAGTCCTCCCAAGCTGGTCCTCTCCAGGTAGCGTCAGGCCCCTGGCTATCCTGGTCTTTGTCTTCCAAAAAGCTCCAGTTTGAGAAAGCACTTCTGGAAACATCACTTGGACAAGATGGCCGTCCCTGCCATGGGGGTCGACCTGTGTGGGTTCTCTGTGAGTTGCCTCCTGACTCGATCTGCTCAGCGCAGAGATGAGTCGTGTACTTCAGGTGGCATTTGCCCTTCTTGGAGCGCTTTTGCTGTGAACTCTACTAAACCAGGTTGCCCCCTTTCGGGACTTCTGCATTTAATCCATCGTGTTAACGTCTAAATCCTGTACTTTCTATTGATTCTTGTTTAAATTTTTCCTGGTTCTGGCCCATCATTCTGGCCTTTCTGGATCTTCCTGAGTTTGTTTTCTACGGCCCAATTTTATTTTCCACACATTTAATTTCTATGTGTTGCATGCACTGTCTTCTTTCATGTCATTGATAAAAATGTTAAACGGTTTCAGGGCATGATTATAGCCCTTTATTTGCTGGGAGAAATCTTCTGACAGGTTGAGAATCCTTTCTGAAACTTCAGTTGGGAGGTGCTCAGGTTGTAAATTGATGTAACTGCACTGTCACCCTGCTTATTTCCAAATTTTACCTCTAGCCTGTATGTCTTCCCTGATCTTTGGACTTGGATTTCCAACAGCCTGTCCCAGTTGGCCAGTCTAACGTGCCCAAAGCTGACCATTTGACCTTTGACCTTAAGCCTTTCTTTTGACGCTCTTCCCCATCTCAGGAAGTGGCAGTGGTTGCCCAGGCCACAAAACCATGGGGCCATCGGCCCCCGTCTTTCTGTCATGGTCTGTATGCGGTTCGTGGTGTGTCAGCAATTGCGCCTGTCGCTCTCCATTCAGAATATGTCCACACCACTCCCCCCACTGGCCGTCACCACCGTGGACCACACTGCCACCGTCTCTTGCTAAGCTCTCCTTGCGTGTGCCCTTGATCCCTGGAGTTTTTCCTCAGTGATCCTGACTTTAACAGCCACAGCGAGCCTGATAAAACCCAAGCCAGGTGGTGTCACAGCCCTGCTCTGGGGCCTCCTACACTCCTGTGTCAAGTCTGAGTAAAAAGTCCTTACAGTGGCCGACAAGACCTGTCGTCCTCTGGGACCCCGCATCTCCCTGACCTCGTGTCTTTCAAGCGTCCGGGGCGGCCGTCTTGTACACTTCATGGCAGCCTGTGCCATTATTAGTGATGCCAAGCTTGACGGCCTGGTTAAGGCGGTTGTGTCAGCCAGGTCTTGCCCTTGTAAAGGTATCTTTTAAAAAAGCTTTCTTCACCTTTTTTCTTTTTATTTTACTTACAAACCAAATGCGTCAGAAATAAAATTGAGCCGTATAGAGCAAGCGCTTAATGATCCAGAAAGGCTAGAATGATGGTCCAGGGTCACAATAAATTTTAACAGGAGTCAATGTAAAGACTTGAAAGATAAGTCACCCATAATGAGGTACCATTTCACACCCATTAGAACGGCTGCTATCAAAACAAACAGCAAACAACAGTACTGGCAAGGGTGTGGAGAAACTGGAGCCCTCGCACGTTGCCGGTGGGAATGTAAAATGGCACAGTCGCTGTGGAAAAGAGTCTGGTGGTTCCTCAAAAGGTTAAACATAGAATGGTCGTGTGGCTCGGCGGTTCCACTCCTAGGTATATAGCTCACAGAATTGAAAACAGGCATTCAAAGAAAAACGTGCAGAAGAATGTTCATAGCGTTAATTAATAGCCAAAAGGTGGGAGCAACCTGAGTGTCTATTGACAGATGAATGAATAAGCAAAACGTGGCGTGTCCATACAATGGGATATCATTCAGCCTTAAAGGGAAGGAAACTCTGACATGGGTGGACTCTCTGAAGACATGCTGCTAAGTGAAAGAAGCCAGGCACAAAAGGACACATACTCTAGATGTGTCCACATACACATGCCTAGAGTAGCCAACACATAGAGACAGAAAGTAGCAGGTGGGCGCCAGGAGCTGGGGGTCACATAGAGACAGAAAGTAGCAGGTGGGCGCCAGGAGCTGGGGGTGGCGACGGGGAGTTGTGCAAGGTGAAGCGAGTTCTGTGATGGATGGTGGGGCTGTACTTAATGCCACCGACCCAGACACTACGAAATGGTTAAGGTGGTCAACTTTATGTCGTGTGTATTTTACAATAATAAAAGGGCGATGGATCAAGTGCAGACTTCCAGAAAGGAGTGATCCGCGGGGTGATGCTACTGTGAGGCTCGGAATAGCCTGTCCTCAACAGACTTCTCCCCAACAGTCTGGGCCTCCACCGATGACCCTTGCCTGAATCACTTAAACACTGGTGGGTCCTAAATTCAAATCGTGTTTAAAAGCGCCAGCAGGCTGAGGGCATCTTCATTCTGCCCTGCTATCGGGTGAGGTGCCGAGTCGGCTTTGTTCCTAAAACTCTCGGGCTAAGAACAAATGCTGTAAGAGAACAGAAGTCGGCGTGTAGGGCCTGGGCGCGCGCTCTGCTCGTGCTGCCTGGCTGCAGCAGGCTTCTGCGCTGTAACCCCCTCCGCCGGGCTGCTTCCTCTTTCAGGCCGGCAAGCCGGGGACCTCGTGGAACTGCTCTCTCTCTTCCCCACGCTCGCGGGACTTGCAGGGCTGCCCGTCCCTCCTCGCTGCCCCATCCCCTCGTTTCACGTGGAGCTGTGCCGAGAAGGCCGGAACCTTTTGAAGCATTTTCAGGTCCGTGACTCGGAAGAAGATCTGTACATCCGTGGTAATCCCCGTGAGTTGGTGGCCTATAGCCAGTACCCCCGGCCTGCGGACTCTCCTCAGTGGAATTCTGACAAGCCGAGTTTGAAAGATATAAAGGTCATGGGCTATTCCATACGCACAGTAGACTATAGGTATACTGTGTGGGTTGGCTTCAATCCCCGGGAATTTCTGGCTAACTTTTCAGACGTCCATGCAGGGGAACTGTATTTTGTAGCTTCTGACCCTTGGCAGGATCACAATATGTATAATGACTCCCAAGGTGGAGCCCTTCCCCGATCGTTGACGCCTTGAGTTTTGCCAACCGCAGAGGGCATATATAACGCTCTCCTGTCCAGCTGGTGAGAGAAGGAATTACACTGGTTATTTCGTGATTACCTGTAATATTGGAAGCAACCCCAGGGGTAGGCAGTCAAAACAGGCGTCAACAATTTGGCCTCAGAATACGTAACAGCCGAAACTTTTGATTTGTCTTTATAGTTGGTAATTGGACTGGGCTGAACCTCTTCTTTCCTTTTTTTTGGAACACTCATAGCTTATTTGTTGAATGAATAAGTACAGAGTGAGCAAACTAAAATTGTCGTAAGTTTAGCTATCAAGACCATAATAACTGAACATAACACTGTGCTCAAGAAATACTTTAAGTATTTGTGAAATTTAGTGCATTTCAAAAAGTAACCACATGTCAAATTAGGTGTGACACAAAGTTCCTAGTTCTTTTGTTTATAATTTAATAATATATCTTATTTAGCCCAATATATTCAAAATATTATATCAACATGTAATCTAGGTTTCTTTTTAAAATGTAAAATAATAATGCTAGATGCCAGTGCCTTAAAGTCTAGCTTCAGTTTTTCTAAGATCAAAAATTTTCAAATCTCAAAATAAAATATGCATGAAGTGATTAATATGGAATTTCTACATCAAATAATAAATAATGCTCACTAAACTAGAGGCATGAGATGTATGAGAAATTCAGTTAAAATTTTTCAGAGACTTTCTGGCCCAAATAATAATTTGTTAGCAAGTAATATGACCTTTGAACCCAAAGGCATCTATTTAAAAGGTATCTTTATTCACAGTGGAAAATAGTTACAGGCATAACTGTATCCATGAATTGAGTCATTCAAAACCATTAATGTTCTCCTTCTCTAGAGATGGTTGGTTGCAAACATCCATTTATCCAGGAGACAGGAAATAGTCTACTTTTTAAGTGCTGATTAAAGACAACATTAATTTTGTTAAATTCTAAATTATTTTGAGAACTGTGAAAACTTTTCATTAATATAATATTAGGTGATTTCTAATCCCCCAGAATGTGGTTCTATATTCCCTAAATATGAAAGTAACCAGAAAGGCAGGTGGTAGTAATAAGCTTAGCCTACGTCATCTTAAAAATGATGGAGTATTCACAGGTCATATTCACAACACGTTGAAGTTGATTAATTATCAGTAGTCACCAGAAGAGTCAAGCACTCTCTTAATAAACATCTAATGTAGTCCTGTATCAAAGTAACCTTTAGTAATTCTTTGTTTACAAGTGCTGCTTTGGTATTTAAATATTTGTGAAACAAAGTACGGCAAATTAAGTTACTGCACTGTGTTAAATTGTAAACAAAAAGGCAAGATATTATAAGATTACCTCAAATCAGTAAAATTTCAAATACAGATTTTTTTTTACTAATTAGCCTACAGTGGAGGCATATATGGTAACACAACAATCTTCTAAGCGATTAAGTGACAGTGTTCTGGCAACAGTTTCTGCTTGAGGAGTGGAGGGCCCTATTCCTCTCTCCTGATCCCGAAGCTCGAGTCTCTCCTGGGAAGCCTCAGCTTTGTAGATGGTTTCCTTCAGCCTTTTCTTTCTCCTTCTTCATCCTGTCTTCTTTGTCACTCACATCACTTCCACTAAGAATCTTACAATCCGGTCAAATTCCTCATGATGTATTTTCAGCGTACGTAGCTTCATCTCCTGCACGGTTACAACGAGAAGTTTTCACCCAGGCTTTTATTTTGCATTCATGGTTGACTATTATATGTACACTTCATCATTTTTTTCCTCTTTATTTTCTTGAAGCACAGTTTTAGTATCAAAAATCTCCAAATTCGGGCTTCCCTGGTGGCGCAGTGCTTGAGAGTCCACCTGCCGATGCAGGGGACACGGGTTCGTGCCCCGGTCCGGGAAGATCCCACATGCCGCGGAGCGGCTGGGCCCGTGAGCCATGGCCGCTGAGCCTGCGCGTCCGGAGCCTGTGCTCTGCAACGGGAGAGGCCACAGCAGTGAGAGGCCCGCGTACCACAAAAAAAAAAAAAAAAAAAAAATCTCCAAATTCTACTCTTGCTGAAGGCGTAATTTGAACCATGCCAAAGAGAGCAAAGTGACATGCATTCTGGCCATCACTCACCCACGTGACCAAAGCCACAGCTGGGGCTGGGTCTGCTTTGGGGTGTTTCGCGTGTAGATCTGGCTCTGCTGGAAGTGCTTCTGTGTCCTCTTTTCTCCGCGAGGGCGTAGCCTCAGAATGCTCCTTAGGTTTTCGCTTTTCTTGGCCTCCCTTTATGAATCTCTCCTTTTAGAAGCGCGGCTGCATTTCACATTCAGGGGCGTGCTCTTCTAAATCATCTCACGGGCGACGGTCGCTTTTTGTGTTTTTGACACTGAACCCAATTTAGAGCCGCTTGTGCACGTCTGCAGCGTTCATTGGGATGAGCGGCTGCTCTCTGGTTTTCACACTTCAAAGCCAACCACATTCCTTATCTTGAATCGGCTTTGAGAAACCATGTCTTCGTTGCATCACGTAACTTTTCTCTGATCCTGCTGAGCTGGACACGTTTTATTAATGGTTCTCAAGTCACTCTTTGTAGACTTGAGCCAGGGGTTCTTTTATGCAGTTTAGTTGAAACCCGGACAGGTAATCTCAGAAATTTTGAGTGGCCCTAAACCAGTGGCTCAGAAACACGAGGGTCCTGCCTGCAGAGCTTCCGCTTCAGGGTGTCTGGGCTGAGGCCTGAGAGTCTGCACTTGGACACATGACACTGCTCCTCCAGAGAGTGCCCTTGAGAACCACTGCCCTAGGTATGTGCTGGCCACTAGCCACTAGGCACATGTGACTATTTAAATTTCAATTAATTCAAATGAAATAAACATTTCAAAAGCACAATCTCTGTCACACTTGCGATATTTCATGTGCTCAAGAGCCAGTGTGCGTCGTCGCTACCGTATCGGACAGCACCGATCTACAGCCTTTCCGTTGTGCCAGAAAGTGGACGAACGGAGCTGCCCTAGATTAACTCTGGGCCGATCCACCCGGCTGTTGGCGGGTTCCTCCTATGGGCTGATTCTCTACTCTGTTTGCCCACAGAGACTTGTCCGGTAGTGAACCACATACGTCTGGTTTAAGCTTAGCGCAGGGAGTTCCCTCTGGCAATCGGTCTCTTCCCCTCCACTCCCACCACCATCATCCTAGCCCTTTGCACCTCCTTCCCACGTAGTTTACCTCCCCCTCCTCTTTCCTCCCCTGCTCCCAAAGAATCCATGTGTCTTCCTGAAATCCTTCTTTGGTCCTGCCCTTTAAGAACACCGTTAGTGCCTACTACTGGGTCTACACAGACCTCCGCTGAGCAGTCAGAGTCTTCCCTGACTCCACAAAGCCCCTTTCCTCGGCTGACCAGTTTGCACACTGGTCCCTGACTGTCCCTTGCCGATCCCTGCCTCCCTGCCCACCCTTAGGTTGTCCCGTCCTCCCTTCACCACCCACCCATCCATCCATCCATCCATCCATCCATCCATCCATCCATCCATGATCACTCTCCACCGCCCGCTCCCATGCCCCCACTTCCAAGAGGCTGAGGGGTTTGAACTCTCTAGATTGCATCATGGGATGAAATAAACATCGCTGAGGAATCTTGTGGGCACCTTACTTTAAAAGTATTTTTTTCTGATTGTAAAATTAACATGTTAATTTTAGAAAAATTGGAAAATACGAATGTAGTAAAAGGTAAGAAGATGCATCAGTATTTTACACCAAGAGAGTCACTTAATATCTTGTCTTTTTTGGGATGTAAATTTTTTACACTGTTACGGTCATACCGTGTGCTGTATCGTGCAATTTTATATTCCTATTCTTTCACTGTTACATGTGGTTATTACAGGTTTTTGCAAAGATACTTTATACTGGTGGTAGTATATTTTATTGTGTAATTTCATCATTATTTACTTAACCTTTCAGTTATTGGGAATTTAGTCAATTTCCAAATTTGCAGTATTGTAAACAATGTTGTGATGAGCAACTTTGTGAATAAAATGATTTTGTGTACTCCACATTACTCCCGTAGGACGGGCTCTCGGTGCCAAATTGCCAAAAGCATCTCGACTTCAGTCCTTGCCCCACTCTCCTGCTCCCTTAAGGTAGTAAAACTGAAAATAAAGCGAACAAGCATACAGAGTATACAAACCTTGAAAACAAACAAAACCCCTAACCCTCACGGTAACAGGTGAAAGTGGCATCCTGTATGAGCTTTGGATTCTTTGCTTATTAATGACCTCGATCCCCGTTCTCTCTGTACGATTGTTGGGCATTTGTATTTCTAGTTGTGTGAATTTGCCTTTAAATTTTAGGTTTCACTTTTATAAGTAATCAAACAAATTGCTCTTTTCCTACGTGATTTTTCCCGTCTTTTCCTGTTCAACATGGAGAGCCTTGCCGATCTAGAGATTTAATAAATATTCATATTCCTTAGCTTTTCTTGTGGTTGGTTTTTATACTTAATTTACCCTGTCTCTCCACCCCATTATCAGAATAGTATATGCTCATCTTGTAAAATTTGGAAGACGCAGGAAGCGGTGAGGATGAACAGAAGCGCGCATCCAGAGCGTGGCCGCTGCTGCCGTGGGGACATGGCTTTCTGCTCTTTCTCCTGCCCACGTCCACGTGCACAGATACGAACACGTTCACCTTGACATAGCTCACATCTACCACGTAGAATCCCTTGTCCAGCTGTTTTGGTCTAAAGTAACGTTAGCCTGCTTTTTCATGCTGTTGACAGTTCTTGGTTTGCAGTTGTCATGACTGCACCACCATTCCTACATTAATCTTTTTTTTTGACTGAAATTCTCAAATTTTTGTATGCATTTTTAAAAAACGGTGGTAAGATACACATAACATCAAATTTACCATCTCACACGTTATTAAGTGTACAGTTCTGTGGCGTTAAGCACAGTCACATCACAGTGTTATGCCGCTGTTGCCAGCATCCATCCTCAGAACTCTTCCTCTTGCAAAACCAAAACTCTGTCCCCGTCCAACAGTCACTCCCCATTCTTCCTCTCTCCCAGCCCCTGGTAGCTACCATTCTACTTTCTGTCTCTCTGAATTTGACTACAAACCTCATATAAGTGAAATCACACACTTATTTGCATTTTGTGTCTGGCTTCTTTCACTTAGAATATCCACTACGTTCACCCATGTCGTAGCAGGTGTCTGAATGTCCTTCCTTTCAAGGCTGAATAATGTTCCATGGTGTGGATGGACTGCATTGTTTATTCATTCATCCCCGATGGGCACTTGGGGAGTTTCTGCCCTTAGGCTATCGCGAATAATGCTGCTCTGAACATGGGTGTACAAATACCTGTTCGAGTGTCTGCTTTTAATTCTTCTGGGCAGATACCCAGCCCATGCTCATCTCTAATCACTTAAAAATGGTGGGGAGGGGACTTCCCTGGTAGTGCAATGGTTAAGAATCCGCCTGCCAGTGCAGGGGACACGGGTTCGAACCCTGGTCTGGGAAGATCCCACATGCCACGGAGCAACAAAGCCCGTGTGCCACAACTACCGAGCCTGCGCTCTAGAGCCCGTGAGCCACACCTACTGAAGCCCGTGTGCCACAACTACTGAAGTCCGCATGCCTAGAGCCCGTGCTCCGCAACAAGAGAAGCCACCGCAATGAGAAGCCCACACACTGCAACGAAGAGCAGCCCCCGCTCGCCGCAA
Source organism: Tursiops truncatus (assembly GCF_011762595.2). Classification (NCBI taxonomy): domain Eukaryota; kingdom Metazoa; phylum Chordata; class Mammalia; order Artiodactyla; family Delphinidae; genus Tursiops; species Tursiops truncatus. The sequence goes on from NC_047055.1 coordinate 4,666,076, forward strand.
CTAGAGAAAGCCCGTGCACAGCAACAAAGACCCAGTGTGACCAAAAATAAATAATAAATAATTTTTTAAAAAAATGGTGGGGAGTGTGCTGAGAGATGAGCAAGGTGACTCACCCCGGCTACAGAGGGCAGGATTTCTCTGAACTCTAGCAAGGGCTGGCCCTTCCCCCTCAGGCCAACCTCAGTGATGCCGGCCAGGCGCCCCAGCTGTCATACCTCACTGTGTGAGAATTTGGGGGCACACTTTCCTAAATGAGGCTCAGCCCCTTCTTGCCGAAGTCCAACCTGCAGCTTATAGCTCCTCTGAGGAGTCTCAAGGTCTGGCCTGGGCTCGGGTGTTGGGCTAGAACCCAGCTGCTCCTTTCAGCCTCCACCCAGGGTCTCTTTGGGCCTTAGGTACAGCCCGTTGTGGTTGAACCTGCTCTCAGCCTAGCCCCTTCCCGCCCCGACGCACTCGGTGTCCCCTTGGCTCTTCTGTGAACGAGACCTTGAAGCTGAGAGGGCTGTCACTACTTGGGGCCCTCGGGTCACCCACACTGTTGCTGTGATGCTCAGAGCCCTCACTGCTGTCGGGACTTGCCCTCCACGTGCTAAGGAAGCTCCTGCTGGGGCAGGGGCTGCCTTCCTGTCGAGTGTCTGATGTGGTAGGGAGCCCACCTTCAAGGGCTTTTCTTTGGGACAGAGTTTCCTGCCCAAGATCCCTGGCAGCCAATGGCACCAGTCACCGGAGGATGTCCTTGTTTAGCGCTGGATTCCGGACGATGGTTTTAGGCCTCTGATGGGGAAGAGTCCAGGCTGGAGGAAACAAACGTAGCTTGGGTTGGCTCTGACTGAGGTGTCTGGGAGACCACCTGCGGGTGCCCGCACAGGATCACGGGCAGGGGAGCAGAGACCCCCTGCCGGGGGGAACAAAGCCACGAGGTCTAGTGCACTTGGCACTTGCTAGGAAGCAAGAGTTAGGATGCGGACAAAGGGAGGGGCAAAGGCCAAGGGTTAATAACCGCTTCTGCTTTTTCCTGCCTGTGACAGTCAGGCACTGTGATTTCTGCCGGTAAGATGGTTTGCAGCAGGACCGAGGCTGACATATACAAAACCCTTGTCCTAATTTATCGTCGTTTCGAGTGTGTTTTGGAAAGAACCTTTTGCAGGTGATTTGTATTCAAAACGCATTATTTACTTAACAGGTTTTATCAATTAATCTCTTCCACACTATTGAAAAGGTGGCCTTGTAGGTGTGTTAAGTGCAGCATGAGGTATTGTATGAATAAATCATATACATTTGCCATTATCAGTGTGTGAAATTCTTGCTGCTACTTCGGAACTGCTCGCTGCTGCCTTAAAATATCAATAAATGGAGGCTTTTAGCAGACCTTAGTGCCGCAGTCCAGGTGTGCAGCCGGGTGAGGGCAGTGCAGGTGCGCCGTGGGACGGGTGCAGGAGCTGGGTTCGTGGTGGTGAGGGTGAGTTGCACTAGAGCATAGAAGCACCTTTCGGCGTGGTGATCCTTGCCCTGCAGTTAGAGACTCCCCAGAAAGGAGGAGGTAGGGTGGCCAGTCAGGTGAGCCTGTGTTTAGGGAGACCAGATACGCCATAGCGACCGCTTAGAGGAGGGCTGACTTGTCTTCTCGCAGAAAATGGGTGAGTTCCTGGGGTCCCAACTGGAAAAGTCACCCTTCAGTACCTTGACTTAAAAGTGCCTTGGTGAGGCTTTCTCGTGGATGGCCTTCAGTGAAGATTTGGAAGGTCTTTGGGGATGAAAGTGAGGATACTGGAAGACACGTCATGCATTTCCAAATGGGTCAGGACAGGCTGGATGGATTGGGTGACCCTAAGCAGGTGAAGTATGTCCCATGTATTTATTTGCTGGCTTGTTTACTGTGACCAGGTAATACACGTGTGCGGTACAAAGTTTAAAAGGCACAGACCTGTGCAGTGAAGAGTCATTTTCTCTTCCATCCCGTCCCCAGCCTCTCCCCCCAACCCCGCGCTGTCCTCTGAGGCAAGCATGGTTACAGATTTCTTGTGAAATGGTGAAATTTGAGAAGGATGAACGTAGTTAGTCCTAACAGAGGGGGCGGGGGCCCGGATCCAAGGTGCTGGGTTGGGGGGTGACCCAAGAAAGCAGTCACACAGGCAAACCTTCAGCATTTTGGCCAGCAGCTTGGTATGGGGACCTGGTGTGACATAGCTGCGGGCTACATAAATGGGCGTCCAGGAAGAGGGAGGTGGTCACCCCACGGCCAGCCAGCACCTGGAGAATCGTGTTTAGCCAGGGGCCTGCACCAACAAAAGACACAGCGTGTCCTGTGAGGCAAACAGCTGAAGGAGGAATGTTCAACTTGGGAGAGAAATGACTTGGGAGCAGGCGGAGGGGGGCGATGGGGACCAGTGCAGGGCACTGTCTTGAAATCTCTGCAGAAGCATCATACGAAAGTGAAACTGGACACGCTTGCTAAAGGAAGGGGCCCAAAGGAAGAAGCAGCACTGACGCTGGAGGGAGACAGATGGCGGCTCAGTGGAAGGCTGAACTCTCCAACAGCGACTCAGGGTTGGAAGAGCTTGCTCCTAGGTGTGGTGAGCTCTCTGTCACCTGAGGTATGTAAGCAACACCTAGGCCGGTGGTTCTCAACAGGGGCGATTCTGCCTTCGGTGACATTTGGCAATGTCTAGAGTCACCTTTGGTTGTCACAACTGCGGGCAGGGTGCTGGCATGGAGTGGGGAGAGGCCGGGGCTGATAGGACGCATGCATAGGACAAAACCCAGCCGGCCCCCCAGGGCAGGAGTGTCGAGGTCCAGAGACCCTGGCAGGCAATCATTTGCCGGAGCAGGACAAACTCCCAAAACCCCTTCTGTCTCTGACACTTTTATGATTCGGGGAATACACACTCAATTATTAAAATAATGTGCTGACTATATAAGGGGAGTGGCCCTTTGCAAATAACCCTGAAAACAATCTTTCAGGAGGGCAAGGAGCTTTCAAATACAGATGAAGATTTTCAAACAACAAAAAAAGTTTCTCTGGTAGTAATTGATTGAATTTCTCCTTTCTTCCTGTCCAGAGAGATTTTTCCCATCTCAGTTTTCTCTCTGATCGCAGAAGAGTTATATATACTAGGTAATTTCTTTTAAAAAATAAGATTGGATTCCTCCCCTATTGCGAAAGTATTTACATATTCATCACAGAAAAATTAGAAAAATGTACAAAGCAAAGACAATCTAACTCCACCGTTAACTCGGCATAGCCCTCCCTTCCTGTGCACAATATATGCAACAATTGGACGCTGTTCTGCATCCTGTTTTTCTCCATACTGTTTTACAGCCTGCTTTTCACGCTGCATGATTTCTAAGGTCTTCCCCAACCCCAACTTTCTATGTATAACACGATGTGAGCACGTGATGCTGTCTCCTGGAGGACAAAGCCGGAAACCTCGGTGTGTCCTTCGTCTCCCGTGGCACCTAATCCATGTGAATATTTCTACAAAGGTTAACATCAAGACTGCTGCTCTTCCCAGCCTTGACATTCATACCGTCCATGCCACCATCTCCAGTCACTTGGACGCGCAGCCACTTCCTAAGGGATCTCCCCCTCCTGCTGCACTGCAGTCCAGTTCACACAGTTCTGATCTTTGCAAAATGCAAATCTGATCGTGTCACTCTTTTCACCTCCCTCACCTCCAAATGTTTCAGTGGCTTCCCAAGTGAAACAAGGACATGCAGAAAACACTTCAACCTGGCCTTCGTGTAGACCCTTCGTGGTTTGGCCCCTACAGACCTGCCATGTCTCCCCCATCCTGACTCCTCTGTCCTCAAGGCCAGCTGGACCCTCCCGTCCCAAGAGCATCCTTCCCTGCTGCATCATACCCACCCCAGTCCCTCGTAGCCCTCAGCTCACTTGTACTTTCACACTCATTTCGGGAATGACTTCATTTGTATCTGTTTTCACGGGAAGCTCCACGGGGGTACAGAGTGTCCATTTTTGTGCCCTTATCTCCTAGTGCCTAGCACATGGTAGCACACACAACAAATGTTCGTGGGATAAATGAGCACCTGTGTAAGTATTAAAGTAACACTAAAGGATTAACTTGTAGAAATGGAATTTCCAGGTCAAAGGCACGTGTGGAAGACATTTGTCATAATTTTGGCCACCAGCATAGTAAACGTCTTCCTCTGCTGCGGCAATTCCCCACGCTCTTTTTTTCGGGTGGGAGGCACAGCCCACTTGCCATCGGAGTAGCAGAAAATATCCTCACCTTCCCTGTGGCTTCCTTGTGGCTAGAGAGCGGGTATACAACGTCTACCCAGCTAAGCAGACACACTTCTCCCCACCTTGCCGTAGGAGACGAGGGTGGCACGGCCCAGCACACAGGCTCTGCGCTCACAGCGGGCAAGCAGCGGCCACCCGCGTCCCGCAGGGACAACGGCAGTGTCATTGCCGGACTGCTCTGTGGTGCGATTTTGGTTATGGTCATGGCAGCTGCCTGGTCACCTACGTCCCTACCTGAGCCTGAGACAGCAGTCTTCCCTGGGACTCAGTGAGTTACTCAATAACCTGGAAAAAAGAAAACAAGCCAGAATTTTTTCTGCTTAAGTTAACCAGAGCCAGCCAAGCAGCTGGGGCTCCTGACTCATGCAGTCTGTGCACGTGACAATCTGGAAGCTGGTGCCAAACTGGCCTCCAAAGAGGTGGCCCAAATTTACACTCCCATCAGCAGAGCAGGGTACCCGGGTTGATACCTCTCCCCTGGTACACCTTCTGTCACTTTGCAGTGACCTTGTTCTCAGGAAGGGGGCATTTCCTATTCACTTCTCTATGCTAAGCTTCTAACCCAGTGCCTGGCACATTTTAGGCACATACATGTTTGCGAAATGAATGAACGAAAGGAATTTCTAAAAAGGAATTTGAGGAAGACCGAAGGCGTCTTGAGGGCGTTGAGAGAGACTCCGGGTTGGGAGGACGCCCAGGCAGCTCCTTATTCCACGAGGGGGCGCTGAAGCGCAGAGCCCGGAAGCCGCTGGGCCAAGGACTCGCAGGTACCCGAGCGGGCAGGCCTCAGACCCAGGTCCACGCGTCTCTCCTCCCGCCACCTCCGATCCGGTTCTCCGTGGCCCCGCTGCAGGGGCTGCTGCGTGGGCATTGTTCCTCTCCTTGGGTCTCCCCACCCAGGAGGTAGATTTCAGCTGAAATAATGTGCAAACGAGCCAACTCAAAGCTGTGGAGCCGCCAGAATATCAACTTGCGAAAGGGGAAAGGCTGGTGACCACCCGTTCGGAAAATTGCCTTTGTATGTACCTGGAAGGCGCACACGTGTGTGTGTGTGTGTGTGTGTGTGTGTGTGTGTGTGTAAGGATCAAGCGCCGGCCCCTCTATGGCCATATTTTTCATTTCCCTTTATTCTTTGTATTGCTTTCAAATCAAAGGGAAGCTGTGGCAGAGAACCTCTTGCCCCGAGCTGCATATATGAAAATGAACGAGGTTCTGGGAGCCGTGTGTTTTCAATAATGGATCGGCCGTGCCGCCCTTGCTCGGAAATGAAGCGAGACTGTTGCTAGGTTGGAGGTAAGAGGCAAGGGCTGGGGGTGGGAGTACTAATTCCAGCGGTGTTACCACATCTCCCCAACTATCCGTTTAAGCATCACCACCTGGTAGAATAAGAATCAATTCCAAGCCCAACCTTCTCTCTATTTAAAGGATTTTTTTTTGACGTTTCCATCATCACGGCTTGATAAAGAAAAATATTCACAAAGCCAAGTCCGTTTTGAAGAGAACGTCTGTAAAATTGGGTCAGCAGACACGTTGCACGTTGGCACACAAGATGAAATATAACCCTGGTCTGGTCGGAGCTTCACAGCCGCAGGGAAGAGCTTTGTTTCCACGTGGCGCGCTTGGATTTGTGCCTTTCGGCTGCGATCCTCCCACCCAGCCGGGGCCCCGGGGCCTCCGGCGCCGCTCCTCCCTGCAGCCGCCTGGGCCTGGCTCGGGCTCTGGCCGGCGGTGGAGACGGCGTGCGGTTCCTCGGGCGACCACTGGAGGCCGCTGTGGCACCAAGAACACGCGGAGGGCGCCCAGCTGGCGGAGAGGGCGTCTTCTAGAAGTAATGACTGTCGCACTCGCACACCGACTGTTCTCGAATTCTAGTCCAGGATTTAAAAGACACTGTTATGAATTAACGAGAAGAAAAGACTCGGCAGATGAAGCGCGGGTCTCGGATTCCCTGGGGTTGTTTTCTAACTACTCTCTAACTCATTTTCCCCCCTCTGGGACTGGGTCTCATTTGCATGCCATGAGATGCAGGCTTTATATATGGTGAAAATCCCCCAATACTTTTGCAAAGCAGGATATCTTACTGTTTTCTCCCTCAACCAGTTTTGGCGGCAGGTGCCAGCCACCAAGTGGGCTGCAGGAATAGGGCTGCCTGATAAAATCCAGGACGCCTGGTTAAATACGAATTTCAGATGAACAATGAATACATTGCCTACTATCAGTACGTCCCAAATATCGCGTGGGTCATACTTAACTAAACAATGATTTGTTGTTTATCGGAAGTTCCAACTTAACTGGGAATCCGGGATTATGATTTGCCAATTCTGGCCACCCTCCACGGGCAGGGTGACTCGGGTCGGGTAGCAGTGAGCTGCCCTGAGGGGACCCAGAGCCTGGGAGCGGTTAGGGCTGAAGCCAGGCTCCAAGAGTTCTAGTCCAAGGTGAGCGGTGATAAGTCCATGTGTTCAGACAGAGAACAAATAGGTCCTTAGACCCGCCTAGCGGTTAGGAGTCTCAGAAGCAGCAACTGGAGGGAATACCCTACTTTTCTCTTTTTGTTTACTGCCCTCGCTCTAACACCTACACGGGCACACCAGTTTCGGGGGACTTTATTCCGAGCTCCATTGAGTTCAACCACTGGTCACCGGGTTTGGGCTCTGGGAGGCCCTGTGCATACAGGATGCATTGATACAGGCCCTGCCCCTGGCGTGGGCACCCAGACCCCTCAGTGGAAGGATCAGCAGTGATTTAACTCTGGGAAGCCCAAGAAGGAGGTGAAGGCTGCCGAGGGGCATTTGCCTGGTATTATAGGTGGCAACATAGGGCATTTTGAACGGGGGGCTCCTGAAATCACTGGGGTCCCAACACATTCATGTCCACATCCCCAGACTCTTCTCAAGGCTCTCCCACCTGGTTGGAGGGCTCCAGGGCTCAGTGGGGATGCACAGCCATGGACTTTCTATCTTCTGGTCTTGACAACTAAATCAGATTTCCCAATGAGCCCCCCACCTCTGGTCCCCTTTTTCGGGTCAGCTTGGACCTTCAGGTGGCCAAGCAGAATTCCCAGGAGGGTCCGGGAGAGCCCACACAGATCCAGGTTGATCCTATTCTGCCGCCTGAAGGCTGGATGACCTTGTGCAAGCCACGCCCCCTCTCGGGCCTGAGAACGTGTCACGCCCGGGCAGTGTCTGGCATCTGTTCCAGAAGTATGTCTCCTCTTTTTTTCCAAGCTCCATGAGATGAGGGACCTTCTGATGAATCTGCACACTCCAAGCTGCCACTGCTGGAGTAGAAACATTAAGAGGGAAGGGGGTCTCTGGTCAGGGAATACTTCTGCTAAAAAGAAGCTACTTAATGGAATAATGACTTTGTAAGTATTAAGGTCTCTGACATATTTATAACATTTCTTCATTGTTTGCCTGGAGGTTAGGGACTATGTTCCCATCTCTGTCCTCCCAGTCCTGAGATTGAAGCCTTGACCCTTATCCTGCCCGTGACCCATGGGGTGACCTGGGACAGATCTCCTTCCTGGGCCTGGGTCTCCCCATCTGGGGCCAATCCTTCCCAGCTGTCACACTCAGGAGTCCTGCAAAAGGCCTGCTCTTGTCCGCGTGGGAGCTGTGTTCGCTATAAGCAGCAACGTAATCTCCTGGGTTTATTTTCCTTCTTTCTTTATAAACTAGACTTGGATGAGTTGAACTTCAAACCAAACTCACACACACACATTTCCCGACTTCCTGGGGCATATCTTCCTTGTCATATCTTCTTTACCACTGCCCTCTCACACTCAGCACTCAGATCAGGGCCTCACGAGTGCTTGAAAAAGTATTTGTTGCATCACTTTTTTGTTTGTTTGTTTGTTTGCGGTACGCGGGCCTCTCACTGTTGCGGCCTCTCCCGTTGCAGAGCACAGGCTCCGGACGCGCAGGCTCAGCGGCCATGGCTCACGGGCCCAGCCGCTCCACGGCATGTGGGATCTTCCCGGACCGGGGCATGAACCCGCGTCCCCTGCATCGGCAGGCGGACTCTCAACCACTGCGCCACCAGGGAAGCCCTGCATCACTTTTTGATCACTCTCTGAGAGCTTGTAAGAGAAACCATGGCAGGTAAGAATGGGCCCAGATTTGAGAGTGTGAATTCTGACTCCACCGCTGACTAGCTTTGTGGCCTTAGGTAAGTGCATTAACCTCTCTGAGTCTTAGTCGCGTCATGTGTAAAATGGGATGATACACCTGCCTGTCTCACTGGGTTGTTTTCAGGATTTGCTCAGACCAGTGAACTGTACAGACAACTGTCCAAACACAAAGCCTCAGAGTGGTTATGCTACCGCAATATCACCCTGCGTGTGGACGGCCCTTGACCTTGGGTGTGTCACCTTGGGGGTCGGTGGTCATGCTGACACTTGGACCCTGGTCTCCTAATCTCTGATCCAGATGGCTTTTGGTTCACTAGTTGTGGTCTCATCAACGTGACCTTGACAAACTATGTACGCACGTAGGAGAAAAGGTAGACTGTTTTCCCGCTAGGAATTGGGAGCCTCGGCTTTGCTGGCTCCCAGCATCCTCGCTTTTGCCACTGGCCTGTGCTGATCAAAGGCTCAGAGGCCAGGCCCTGTTTGCTAAAGCATTTCCTCTCGTGGAAGGTTCCTGCTGTCTTCGTCATCGTGTCCCGCTCAACCTGCAGCCTAGAGCCCTTTCATTTTCTCCCTTTTGTCTTGATGCGCTGCAGCTGTGTGTGCTGCAGACCCGCAGCCTGGAGGGGGGAGGGGCCCGCTCTTTCCACGCCTCCACCTTCCAGGAGCCGCCCAGACCAACATGGGCAGCTTTGTCTCCGGGGACAGTCGGAAGATTCCCAGCTGGGCCGGGGTCCCTGCCCCAGCCCCCTTTGCTGCTCTTAACCCACTAGGGTTTGCCATCTCTGCTGCGTTTATCTTGCGAATCCACTTTCCCAAATCTGTGGCCTTAGATTCCATAAGAAGAGAAGCTGCAGCATCTGCAAGCACTTTGGCAAATATGTGAACGAGCTCTAGGCTCATGTGTGAGGACTCGTGAAGAACGGGATCGGCTCTGGGACACTTTTTTGTTCTTTTCTTAGCCAGCCGCTCCCCCAAAGGCCGCTGGAAGGAGAGACCGAAATAACTCCCTGTGTCTAGAGGAGTTCATTCCCTCCTGAGTTGCTTTTCTCAGCCCATCAGCAGAGAGTACCACCTCTTCCTGGCCAGGCCCATGCTAGCCTCAGCTCTGGCTGGGCCATCAGATCTGGGCTCTGGGAGTGCCACAGTTCCCAGCTCAGTGCCTGGGCGTGGGTGTTTGGGGCGTCAAAGGTGGGAAGAGCTAGTCAGATTCTGCCAGCTGCTACCGAAGTCAGAAAGCATGGCGATGTGTTTCAGAGAGGTTCTCCATGCGGTCCAGAACACGGGTGGTGAACGGGTCTCTTCTTGTATACCAGGCCCTACTGACTGCAAAAGGCTGCCCAGAGTGAGGCTTGAGAACGTTTCTGAGGATGCGACTGGGCCCAGAGGAAAAGATCAACTCACCACGTCTGCGTGGACGTGGGAAGAGGAGGGCAAAGCAAGTGTTTGCCAAATCACGTGCCAGTGAGGAGATGGGGCTTCTCGGCTGAACTCTATCTATCTATCCAAATATATGCATCCAAAGATATATATACACATACACGTATGTTCTACTTATAGTGCATATATGTATATATTTGTGTATGTATTTGTTTATGTATGCATTTCTATATGTATATTTGCATGTATATATTTGCATAGATATAGCTATAGATTTGGGGGGCTGGCCAGGGCAGGCCAGCAGGCTGGAGATGCAGGGAAGAATTGACGGTGCAGCTCAAGTCTGAAGGCCATCCAGAGCAGAATTGCTTCCTCTTTGGGGGAACCTCAGTCTTTTTCTTTTAACACCTTCAACTGATTGGATGAGGCCCACCCACGCAATGGAGGGCAACCTGCTTTACTCAAAGTATACTGATTTCAGTGTTAGTTACATCTAAACAATACCTTCACAGAAAATGTAGAGCAACAGCTGAGCACCATGGCCTAGCCACGTTGACATATAAAATTAACCATCAGAGAGGTGATCTCAGGAAACGCCTACAGAGGAATACAGAAATGCCACAAGGCAGAAAGCAACCACCAAAGTGTGTGTTATGAAGTCAGTTACCACTGTGGACAATGGCCGCTTAATCCCTCTGGAGATCTCTAGGTACCAGAGTAGAATACCTGCCTCCAAGTTGTCCTGCCTAAGGGATGAAGGTCTAGGTCGTTCATATACTGACTCCCACCAGTCATTGGTTCAGAGCTGCTTCCAGCACAGGGTTAGTTCCTCATCCTTCAGGCCTGCCACGTGGGCAGGGGAAGCAGACGCTTGTGTTCAGAGATAGCACTCAGGCAAAGAGATGCAGATGCTGGCAGCAGGAAGCAGGGCCAGTGTGCATGGAAATGCTAAGGGCTGAGGGACGTGGATGGGACACAGAAAATATCTACAAAACCAGAGAGAATGATACGTTCTCAATCTCTCTCATTGAGGGTTTATAACAGTAAAGTGAGAAAATAGAAATGAAAGGACTGGAATTTTAGTCTTTATAAATGAGGTATAATTATTTAATTAAAAAGCTAGAAATTTCAATGAACCTAAATACCGTATTTCTTGAATATTCCATTTAACCAAGATCCTACTGACAGGTGCCATGTCAGGGTAATTCCTATTCATCTTTCTGGTCTCAGAGAGAATGTCATATTTTCTCTGTCCCCTCTGGCTAGGTCAGGTCCCATGTTATACACTCTCAAAGCACCCTGTTCTTTTCCTTCAGAACACTTCCCAGCTCCTTGAAGGAAGGAACCATATCTTTCTTTTTTACTATTGATACCCCATCACCTAGCAGAGTACCTGAAACATAGTAGGTGCTCAATAAATATTTGACCAAAAAAATGAAGGGGATATAACAGAAAGCCTTGCTTGGAATCCATTACGCATCGGCAAATGCTGTAAAATAAATTCATACAGTGACTCGAACCGGGATCAAAAGGTATCTTTGAGAACCCGCTTTAATGAAGAGACAATAATGGGTCTTCCCTGGTGGCGCAGTGGTTAAGAATCCGCCTACTAAGGCAGGGGACACGGGTTCGAGCCCTGCCCCGGGAGGATCCCACATGCCGTGGAGCACCTAAGCCCATGCACCACAACTACTGAGCCTGCGCTCTAGAGCCCACGAGCCACAACTACTGAAGCCCGTGCACCTAGAGCCCGTGCTCCGCAACAAGAGAAGCCACCGCAGTGAGAAGCCCGCGCACCGCAACGAAGAGTAGGCCCCGCTCGCCGCACCTAGAGAAGACCCAACGCAGCCAAAAATAAAGAAATAAATTTAATAAATAAATAAATTTATAAAATAAAAACAAGAGAGACAATAATGACTTCTCAACATGGCAGTTCTTGGTTAGTAAATGGGTGTTTTTAAAGTACCTGAGTGAAGTCCAAAGCTTAGAATTCTTAATTCCAAAGAATTAAAGTCCAAAATTTCTTCTCTCTAATTTCTTAGTCCGCTCAGTCTCAACCACAGGTATCCCCCATGTCTGGGTAGAGTAGGGCTTTCTTCAGCAGCTGCCACCTGGGCTGCCTTCGCCCGGAACGGATATCGTTCGTCGGAAGTTGAATTGGCCTCTTGTGTGCTCTGCCTTTAGGAGTCCCGTCACTGCGGCCATGCTGGTCTTCTCAGCACACATTTAATCGGCCACACCATGGTAAGGAGTTGGTCTTTATCCCAAGTGTGCATTGGATCCACCGAAATATTTTAAGAAGGAGGCCGTCGCGATGATTGGGTATGAATTTTAAATAGATTCTTTTGACTGCGGAGTGGAGTGTGATTGGAAGGGGAGCTGAGATAGGTGGAAGAAAGGCCAGTTACGAGACTTGAAGAGGCCAGGTTAGAGTGCGTGACAAGATGGTGGCAGCGGCGATAGAGGAAGTGGAGGAATGGCTTTAAAGATGTTGGGAAGTAGGGCTTCCCTGGTGGCACAGTGGCTGGGAGTCCGCCTGCCGATGCAGGGGACACGGGTTCATGCCCCGGTCCGGGAAGATCCCACATGCCGCGGAGCGGCTGGGCCCGTGAGCCATGGCCGCTGAGCCTGCGCATCCGGAGCCTGTGCTCCGCAACGGGAGAGGCCACAGCAGTGAGAGGCCCACGTACCACAAAAAAATAAATAAATAAAATAAAGATATTGGGAAGTAAAATCAGAAGTACTAATCTGCTGTGGAGGATGAGAGAAAGTTCTTTTTTTCATGCAATGACTATGTAGCGCTTTTTCTTTCTTCTTCCTTCCTTCCTCCCTCCTCCCTCCCTCCCTCCCTCCCTCCCTCTCTCCCTCTTTCCCTCCTTCCCTCCCTCCCTCCCTTCCACCTTCCCTCCCTCCCTCCCTTCCTCCTTCCCTCCCTCCCTCCCTTCCTCCCTCCCTCCTTCCCTCCGTCTCTCCCTCCCTCCCTTCCTCCCTCCCTCCCTCCCTCCCTCTTTCCCTCCTTCCCTCCCTCCCTCCCTCCTTCCCTCCCTCCTTCTCTCCCTCCCTTCCACCTTCCCTCCCTCCCTCCCTCCCTCCCTCCCTTCCTCCCTCCCTCCTTCCCTCCCTCCCTCCCTCCTTTCCTTCCCTCCCTCCCTCCCTCCCTCCCTCCCTCCTTCCCTCCTTCCCTCCCTCCCTCCCTCCCTCCCTCCTTCCCTCCCTCCCTCCCTCCCTCCCTCCCTCCTTCCCTCCCTCCCTCCCTCCCTCCCTCCCTCCCTTCCTTCCTCCCTCCCTCCCTCCCTCCCTTCCTTCCTCCCTCCCTCCTTCCCTTCCCTCCCTCCCTTCCTCCCTCCCTCCTTCCCTCCCTCCCTCCCTTCCTTCCTCCCTCCCTCCCTCCCTCCCTTCCTTCCTCCCTCCCTCCTTCCCTTCCCTCCCTCCCTTCCTCCCTCCCTCCTTCCCTCCCTCCCTCCCTCCCTCCCTCCTTCCCTCCCTCCCTCCCTCCCTTCCTCCCTCCCTCCTTCCCTTCCCTCCCTCCCTTCCTCCCTCCCTCCTTCCCTCCCTCCCTCCCTCCTTTCCTTCCCTCCCTCCCTCCCTCCCTCCCTCCTTCCCTCCCTCCCTCCCTCCCTCCCTCCCTCCTTCCCTCCCTCCCTCCCTCCCTCCCTCCTTCCCTCCCTCCCTCCCTTCCTTCCTCCCTCCCTCCTTCCCTTCCCTCCCTCCCTCCCTCCATCCCTCCCTTCCTTCCTTCCTTCCTTTCTTCCTTCCATTCAGTCATTGAAAAACATTTACTGAATGCTGCCTACATTGACTCTATCTTTCAGAAACTGTGCTCTGTACAGCAGGGAGATAACAAGAGGCATCTGCTCTCAAGGAACTCAGTCCAGTTGGAGAAGCTGGGAACAGTTTCAAACAACTATGTGATCATAACAATTTCTTCCATGTGCTGACTCCTCTATGCTGTGCCAGGCACTTGACAAATTGAGGAGTCTTTTGACCTTTGGGTGTGTATTTATTTTATGTGGTTTCAGTGACTGTTTCAGAACATGTAGCCATTTGTAACTCTGATGGAGGCACTGGGAGGTTGGTACACAGGAAGGAATCTAGCCCAGCATCTAGCATCTGCAGATTCACATGGTTTTGCCCTTCTCTACCCATTCCTGCCCACAGAAAAGCTCTAATTAAGGATTCGAACGTGCCCATTAAATTTCCCAGTGATACATCTTTTCTGTGGGAGCCCTTCTCTGAACCCCAATTCTATAATGGCAAGTATTCTGAGAATCATAGGTGTCCATCATCACCTCTGACTTTCTACTCGTCCCGAGTGGGAGACCAGGATCCTGAAAAAACTCTTGAGCAGAGCGTGATTATGATTCACTGGGCAGGAGGAGAGGACCTGTTCCCCTTCTTTATCCCAAGAACGTCCTGCAGATATTTCAACAGTGGAAACAAAGAATAAGGAGGGTTCATTCCTGCAAGCTCCTCATGGACTTGAGACCACTCTTCCGGGTTCCCTAGCAATAATGCACTGCTTTTTGGGGTCTGGACCCCTGTTGGCCCAGCTGCTGAGAGTTCCGGTGCCCCCATCTTTCCCCCAGCTTCCTCTCAGCCCCCCTTTCTCCCCTCATCTCTCAATGCCCTGAAACCTTGATATTTAGAACTTAAGTCTGAGTAATGAACTTTGGTAACAACCAGTCGAGGGTGGACTCAACCCAGTGACCTCAAGGGGAAAGAAGTTTTTCTAAGTGACTTTTTTCTTTTAGGTTTTCAAAGGAACGGGTACTGGACTTTTCATTTCACACGTCACAAATTTGCATCTTCAAAAGCTGGGAAACGTCAACACCTTGGGAAAGTAGAGTGGAAAATCTGTGGACATCTGCTCTCATGGACCGGGCCATCACTAGGCTTTAGGGCCCACGACCCGCCTTAGGGCCACCTTCAACCTTCTTAGCTTCGCATAACACACAGGGCCAGGCAGCACATTCCCTGAACGAGGCTGCTAGTAAAACCAGAACCTTGTTTCCACAGAAAGTCAACAATGAAGCCTTTGTGTTTTACTGGAGCGAGACAGGCTTGGAGGAGCTCGGCTTCCCACGGTGGGCTAACACCTTCTCTGGGGCCTTTGTCTCCAGCCCAGGCCCACAGAGATGGGCGTCAGCATTCCTCAGGTATTTCCTGAGGGCCCCTCTCACAGTTCCCTCTCAACGTGTGCATTCATGGCCAGGTCATTTATCCTGCCTGCCACCTTGGGCTGATGAAAATGTTGCTTTGACTTATGGCTTGAGCACTTCCTCAGAAAGTTGGGGACCCCAAGTGAGTTCCACTCCTAACTTTCTTCATGGAAAGGTTTTCATTGTTTATAGCCTGTGAATTTTGGCTGGCAGCCAATGCCGAAGCCAAGAGGAAGACTTCCTCTGTGGGTTTCTGCCTGCGTCCACCACCATGATAAATATGTGATGTTATTGTCAGTATATTTGACTTTCTATAAATCCTTTCTTTGTCTGAGAGGACATCTGCGTGGTTTGCAAGTTCATACATTGTCCTCTGCTGTTCATTGGCAATCATGGATTCATTTAATTATTAGGAGATTAATGCCACCTCTTTTTGAGCTCTAATACATCATGTGGTAAAGAAAGCCCAGGCATTTTTGGATTAAGAAGGTCTACCCTTCCACCAGACCTCCCTTATAATTCCTGGGGAATATGAGTCAATGACACTAAGACTTAGAAGTACAGAAAAGACGAACTTTCTGTGGGGTGAGGCTTGGTAGCAAATAATAGAATTATTATTTTACTTTGAGGACAGTTGTCTTTTGGATTATAACGGAGAGGTGTTGTAAAATCTTTTCTGACAATCTTTAGAAATAATAGAAATGGTCCTGCCTGGTATGGTTTAGGCATTGCAATTTAAGGGGATGCAATGATGCTGTCTAGATACCTAGGTACCATCTCAGGGTTTCCCAAGAGCAGCTTCTTGGTTGGGTCACCACATTCTAGAGAAGTGAGTAAAAACAGAAACTTACTATTACTGGTTTATTATAAAGGGCACAACTCAGGAACAGCCGAATGAAAGAGGTGCATAGGGCAGGGTATTGTGGGTGGATAGGGGGCGGCACGGAGCTTCCGTGACTTCTCTGGGCGTGCCACCCTCCCAGCACCCATGTGTGTTCACCAACCAGGAAGCTAGAGAAGTGGTTTTTAACCTTTTTTGAGTCACGGGCCACTTTGGGAATCTGAATTTTTTTTTACTTCCTAGCCCCACATGGTCATAACACCAGTGCACACATTTATACATATAACTTCGTGGAATTCCTTGAACTCCTAAAGACCTATCCTAAAAGGCCATGAACCCCAGGTGAAGAACTCCACTTCTGCAGGCTGGTTCTCAGACTTAAGCTGTGTCATGTCAGGGTGCCAGAAGTGAGGACAGACTCGTGCCAACTGATATACTAGGCAGTGACACAGAAAGCAAGAAGTCGAAGAACCTATAACAGTACTTCCCTCTTTCCAGTAGCCAGAATGTTTGTGTGTCTCCTTCTTGGTATCCAGAGACCTGGGAAGCAGAATCATTAAGCCAGCTATTGCTTGGAGAGGTGGGTGGCCTGGGGGTGGGCATTTTTTACTCCAGCACTGAGGGAGCTCGGTGCTCTGTTCCTGTCTTGAGCGAGGATCATCTCCTTAGCAACCCCAGATCCAGGATTTCTCTCCTTCAGATGGTGCTGGCTATGCATGACAACTTGCACTTCTCTGAACTTGGTTTTCCAGGCTGGTCAGCCCCCTTGATGGACTCACTCTTTCTTTAGACAGCACCTGTGCTCTGGAACCCTGGAGCCATGTCTGACTGTGAAACGGTGCTCACAGTCTTAGCTTAAAACTCACAGGTATGGAGCATTCGTGAGAGCAGGGGATGGACCCAATCCCTGGTTCACAGCTAGAGGTTCACAGCCTCTAGCTGTCCTAGGAGCTTGCAAGAAAACTGGAAGGAACTCCTGACAGTTGGATGTGGTCTGTGGCCTTCATGTTTCCTTTGTGTCTACCTCAGCCCTGCGGTAGAGTTGCACTTGAGACAGGAGAGGACGGCAGTCTTGTATAGTCAGAGAGGCTGTGATCCACCATGTCTCTCAAATGACTGATTCACAGCATATATATGCATATTCTAATATGGTGTGTTTGTACTGCAGACCATAGTTCCAGCCACTTTGCCAAAAATCCATCTGTACAGTGTGCCCCATTGGCTTCCATATTTGAAGATCCAAGGTAGCCTGCAGAATGAAGTGGTTGAGTGCCAACTTGGGGGGGCGGTTCCATGGTGTCTTGAAACATTGATATTTGGGTACTCTCTGATATCCAAAAACATCTTCATTGACTAATGTAACCTAAGATGGTAGAAGGATACCTTCCTAAGCCGACATGAAGACTCCGTTGGCCTTTTCTGAACCCTAACGGGGCAATGTTATTTTGGCACGCAGGGAACCCTGAGAGAATTGGTACAGTAGCGATGCCTGAGAAGGGAACCTGCAGCCCAGGCTTTTATTCACCAGTAGGATGAACTGGACATCTGGAAAGATGAGTATCTCAGAACCGTTATTACCTCCCTGTCAAAAGTTTGATAGTTGAGCTGAGGCCTAATATTTCTAACAATAAGAGCAAAATGTTGCAAACTAATGACTGACTTGTCCTGGAGAAAAAGGAGTGTCTGTGCCACAGAGCACTCGTCCCTGGGGCACTGCCTTGTATGTTCATTCTTTAGACTAGCCTTACACCTCATAAATCTGTCAGTCATTTCAAATAAAATTTCTGTTTGTGTCGGGCGAACCATTTCCAGCATTTTATCAGAACGATCTGGCAAACTGGTAAGGCAATGAAGACTGTATTCCACATTGAAATAAGGAGAGAAAGTGAGTTTTTATCTTAGCTGATCATTTCTTTGCTACCTCTAATGCTGCACACCTATTAAAAAGCTAGTGTCACAGTTCCTTCAGTTTCGAGAATTTAAGTTGAATCTTCTCATTTGGGTTGCCATCTGGTGTGCTACTAACAGTCTCAGAGAGTAAGAGGCCATCTGTTAATACTTTTTCCAGGAAGCTTTTTATAGAGCAGTGAAGTGGCAACTCTCAAAAGCACATTGTAATGACTTACAAGATCTTGGGTATCTGTACAAGTTGAGGCTGATATCTTATTTCTACCAACGGTATTTTCTTCCATGGAGGAGAGACAGAGGAATCAATAAATATGGCGTATTTGCATGCAAAAAAATGCTTATCCCTAGTATGTGGAGAGCCATGAGGCTACCAAGTTATTGGTCTTATGGTATTTCAAAAGGAGGATTGTAAATATATACTGAGAAGTAATAACAGTGATGATGGTGTTGGTCATCAGTGACTGAACAGTCACCGTCTTCCGCCCACTGGGCCAAGTACTTTATGTTCATTATCTTATTTTCTCAACTATGTTTAAAATTTTTGCTCTTAGAAGATTCCCAGTATATTCAAAATAGACTTTCTTTTTTGCATTTGAGGTAAGCCAGTGGTGGAGATATCAACGTCATGACAAAGTTTAAAAACTGACTTGAAGAGCAGTTGGGACAAGGCTCAGGTGTCCCTTTGTGTTCATCAGGCCACGGGAGGAGATGTACACAGGGACACATTTTAGGTAAGTCAGCTTGTCCTTGTTAGACAGTATGATTTTTGGAGGATTGGCTAAAGTAAGCAGTAATATTTAAAATTTCTGTTTTATTTTTGTTATGTTTTCTTTTACATTTACTGTTTATGTCTTTTTTAAAAAAAAACACTTCGTTAAAGCTGTACATATTCAATATAAACAACTTGATGAGTTTGGAGACAAGTATACACCCATGAAACCAACGCCACAATCTATGTCATAAACACACCCAGTACCTCCAAAAACTTTTACCACCATGTTTATTTACTATTATTTTTTATGATAAGAACACTTAACAACAGATCTATCTTCTTAGCAGATTTTTAAGTATACAACACAGTACCGTTAGCCTCTGGAACTGGGGAAATCAATGTTTGTTGTTTAAGCCATCCAGTTTATGGTACTTTGTCATAGCATCCCAAACTAAGACAACCACCTTTTCTTTGTCCATTCATCCGATAATGAACATTTAGGTTGCTTCCATGTCCTGGCTATTGTAAATAATGTTGCAATGAACATGGGATTACAGATATCTCTTTGAGATCCTGATTTCAATTCCTTTGGATATATACCTAGCAGTAGGATAGCTGGATCATATGGTAGCTCTGTTTGGTTTATTGAGGAACCTTGGGACTTCTCTGGTGGTGCAGTGGTTAAGAATCTGCCTGCCATCCAGTGGACACGGGTTCGAGCCCTGGTCCGGGAAGATCCCACATGCCGTGGACCAATTAAGCCTGTGAGCCACAACTACTGAGCCCACGTGCCACAACTACTGAAACCCATGCACCTAGAGCCTGTGCTCCGCAACAAGAGAAGCCACTGCAATGAAGCCCGTGCACCGCAATGAAGAGTAGCCCCCGCTCGCCGCAACTAGAGAAAGCCCGCACACAGCAATGAAGACCCAATGCAGCCGAAAAATAAAATAAGTAAATAAGTTTATTAAAAAAATAATTTATTGAGGAACCTCAAAACTGGTTTCTATAGTGGCTGCACCAAATTACACTCCCTCTGACAGTATGGAAGGGTTCCCTTTTCTCCACATCCTTGAAAACACTTGCTATCTTTTTTCTTTTTTTTTTTTTTTAATAATAGCCATCCTAACAGGTGTGAGGTGATATATCATTGTGGTTTTGATTTGCTTTTCCCTGGTGATTAGTGATGTTGAGCACCTCTTCATGTCCCTGTTGACCATTTGTATGTCTTCTTTGGAGAAATGTCTATTTAAGTCCTTTGCCCAGTTTTTAATTGAATTATTTCTGGTTTTTTTGCTGTTGAGTTTTAAGAGGTCCTTATACATTTTGGGCATTAACTCTTTATCATATACATGGTTTGCAAACATTTTCTCCCATTCTGTAGGTTGTCTTTTCATTTTATCGATTGTTTCCTTTGCTGTGCAAAGACTTTCTAGTTTGACGTAATCCTCCTTGTTTATTTTTGCTTTTGTTGCATGTGCTTTTGATGTCATATCCAAGAAATCATTGTCAAAACCGATGTCAAGAAGCTCTTTTAGGAGTTTTACATCTCAGGTCTTACATTTAAGTTTTTAATCCATTTTGACTTTACGTCTGTGTATGGTGCAAGATAAGGGTCTAATTTCATTCTTTTGCATGCAGATATCCAGTTTCCCCAACATTATTTATTAAAGACACTATCCTTTCTCCATTGCGTATTCTTGGCATCCTTTGGAAGATCAGTTGACTGTATATGTGTGGGTTTATATCTGGGCTCTTTATTCCATTCCATTGGTTTATATATCTGTTTTTATGCCAGTATCATACTGTTTTGATTACTGTAGCTTTGTAGTATAGTCTGAAGTCAGGACGTGTGATGCCTCTAGCTTTGTCCTTGCTCAAAATTGTTTTGGCTATGTGGAGTCTTTTGTGGTTCCATATGAATTTTAGGGTTGTTTTTTCTATCTCTGTAAAAAATGCCACTGGGATTTTGATAGGGATTGCCCTGCATCTGTATATTGCTTTGGGTAGCATGGACATTTTAACAATATTGATTCTCCTAATCCATGAACACGAGGTAGCTTTCCATTTACTTGTGTCTGCTTTAATTTCCATCATCAGTATTTTATAGTTTTCAGTGTACAAGCCTTTCACCTCCTTGGTTAAGCATGCTCCTAAGTATTTTCTTCTCTTTTGATTATAAAAGTAATACAGGTTCATTGCTGAAATTTAGGGAAATATAGCAAAAGTTATAAAAAGGAAAAATCACTAATGATTACTAATGGTCCTATTAAAATCATCATCACTTTTAACGTTTGAAAAACAACTTTTAGTTCTTTTTCTATGCTCTTCACACCATGCCCACCCTCCTAACAAATGAGTCCCTCTTTATGTGCCATTGTAGTAACCTGTAATATTTCTTCAAGACACTTACTGAAATCTGTAGTTATATATTTATTTGTGTATTTGTATGCTGAATACATGTGCTGTACCGGAGTGTAAATGCCACAGGTCAAGTTTGTGTTCTTGTTCATGACTGTATCCCTAGAACCTACTAGAGTGATTGCTACATAATCGGTGCCTGATAAATATTTATTGAATAAATGAACTTATATATATGTGATTTAAAATCATATAATTAAATTTTCTTTTATGAAAATATCACACTGTTTCAATTTCAATTATGTTTAAAATTTTTGTACTCTTAGTGGCTTCCCGATACATTCAAAACAGACTTTCTTGTTATATTTGAAGTAAGCCAAATGGTGGAGGTACTTATATACTTAAAATATATAATATAAATATATATATATATATTTAAATTGAGATTATACTTTAATACTATTTTATAACATGTTTTTATTACTTTACCCTGTATTGTATTTTACTTGACAATATATTGTATTTTGTAACTATTTTTATAATTCTGATATTTTTGTCAGATAATTTTTGATGTGTGGTATTTTATCGTATAAGATAAATGGACCAGGATTTTTTATACTGTTTTTAATATTTTGTTCCTGTAAGTATGTTTTTTTCACTTTTTGAAAATTGAAGTATAGTTGGCTTACAGTATTGTGTTAGTTTCAGGTGTACAGCATAATGATTCAGTATTTTTGCATATTATATTCCATTATAGGTTATTACAAGATAATGGGTATAATTCCCTGTGCTATACAGTACATCCTTGTTGCTTATCTGTTTTGTTTTGGTTTTTTTTTGCGGTACGCGGGCCTCTCACTGTTGTGGCCTCTCCCGTTGCGGAGCACAGGCTCCGGACGCGCAGGCTCAGCGGCCATGGCTCATCGGCCCAGCCGCTCCCCGGCATGTGGGATCTTCCCGGACCGGGGCACGAACCTGTGTCTCCTGCATCGGCAGGCGGACTCTCAACCACTGCACCACCAGGGAAGCTCGCTTATCTGTTTTATATATGATAGCTTGTATCTGTTAATCCCATACCCCTAATCTGTCCCTCCCCTTTTCCCTCTCCCATTTGGTAACAACAAGTTTTTTTTTTTTTTCTATGTCTGTGAGTCTGTTTCTGTTTTGTATACACATTTGCTTGTTTTATTTTTTAGATTCCACACATAAGTGATATCATATAATATTTGTCTTTGTCTGACTTTTTTCACTAAGCATAATACTCTCTAGGTTCATCCATGTTGCTGCAAATGGCAGTATTTCATTCTTTTTTGTGTCTGAGTAATGTTCCATTGTGTTCCATATATATACCATATCTTCTTAATCCAACTGTCTTGTTTTTGGTTTCATTTTTTTGTATATTTTTTATTGAAGTGTAGTTGATTTACAATGTTTCAGGTGTACAGCAAAGTGATTCAGTTATGCATACATATATATATTATTTTTCAGATTCTTTTCCATTATAGGTTATTACAAGATATTGAATATGGTTCCCTGTGTTATACAGTAGGTCCTTGTTGTTTACCTATTTTGTATATAATAGTGTGTATCTGTTAATCCCCAATTTCCAATTTATCCCTCTTCCCCTTCCCCTTTGGTAACCATAAGTTTGTTTTCTATGTCTGCGAGTCTGTTTCTGTTTTGTAAATAAGTTCATTTGTATCATATTTTTAGGTTCCACATATAGGTGATATCATCTGATATTTGTCTTTCTCTGTCTGATTTACTTCACTTAGCATGATAATCTCTAGTTTCATCCATATTGCTGCAAATGGCATTATTTCATTCTTCTTTATGGCTGTGTAGTATTCCATTGTATATATATATATATATATATATATATATATATATACACACCACATCTTCTTCATCCATTCATCTGTCAATGGACAGTTAGGTGGCTTCCATGTCTTGGCTATTGTAAATAGTGCTGCTATGAACATTGCAGTGCATGTATCTTTTCGAATTAGGGTTTTTATCTTTTCTGGATATATGCCCAGGAGTGAGATTGCTGGATCATATGGTAGCTCTGTTTTTACTTTTTTAAGGAACCTCCATACTGTTCTCCATAGTGGCTGAACCAATTTACATTCCCACCATCAGTGTAAGAGGGTTCCCTTTTCTCCACACCCTCTCCACCATTTATTCTTTGTAGACTTTTTGATAATGGCCATTCTGACCAGTGTGAGGTGGTATCTCATTTTAATTTTGATTTGCATTTCTCTAATAATGAGCGACATTGAGCATCTTTTCATGTGCCTGTTGGCCATCTGTATGTCTTTTTTGGAGAAGTGACTACTTAGGTCTTCTGCCCATTTTTTGATTGGGTTTTTGGTTTTTTGATATTGAGCTGTGTAAGCTGTTTGTATATTTTGAAAATCCCTTGTTGGTTGCATAGTTTGCAAATATTTTCTCCCATTCCTTAGGTTTTCTTTTCATTTTGTTTATGGTTTTCTTTGCTGTGCAAAAGCTTTTAAGTTTAATTAGGTCCCCTTTGTTTATTTTTGCTTTTGTTTCCATTACTGTAGGAGAAGGATCCAAAAAGATACTGCTGTGATTTATGTCAAAGAATGTTCTGCCAATGTGTTCCTCTAGGAGTTTTATTGTATCTGGTCTAACATTTAGGTCTTTAATCCATTTTGAATTTATTTTTGTATATGGTGTGAAGGACTGTTCTAATTTTGCTCTTTTACATGTAGCTGTCCAGTTTTCCTGGCACCACTTATTGAAGGACTATCTTTTCTCCATTGCATATTCTTGCCTTGTTTGTTAATGGACCGTGGATGTGTGGGTTTATTTCTGGGCTCTCTATTCTGTTCCATTGATCTATGTGTCTACTTTTGTGCCAATACCATGCTGTTTTGATTAGTGTAGCTTTGTAGTATAATCTGAAGTCTGGGAGGGTTAAACTTCCAACTTTGTTCTTTTTTCTCAGGATTGCTTTGGCAATTTGGGGTCTTTTGTGGGTCCATATACATTTTAGGACTATTTATTCTAGTTCTGTGAAAAATGTCATGGATATTCTGATAGAGATTGTATCAAATCTGTGGATTTCTTTGGGTAGTATGGCCATTTTAAGAATATTGATTCTTCCAATCCAAGAACATGGGATATCTTTCCATTTCTTTGAATTATCTTCAATTTCCTTCATTAATGCTTTATAGTTTTAAGTGTATAATTCTTTCACCTCCTCAGTTAGGTTTATTACTAGGTATTTTACTTTATTTTTTGATGTGATTTTAAATGGGATTTTTTTTTTACTTTCTCTTTCTGATATTTCATTATAAATGTATAAAAAATGCAACAGATTTCTGTATATTATGCTTGTATCCTGCAATCTTTGCTGAATTTATTTATTAGTTCTAATAGTTTTGGGGTAGAGACTCTAGGATTCTCTTTTTTTCTGTGTGAGTTTTTTTTCTTGCTTATTTGTAAGCACTCTTTGCATATTGAGGTTACTGACCCTTGTCTGTCAAATATATTACAATTTTTTTCCAAATTTGTTATTTCTCTTATTCTTTTTTTTTTTTTTTTTTTTTTGCGGTATGTGGGCCTCTCACTGCTGTGGTCCCTCCCGCCGTGGAGCACAGGCTCCAGATGCGCGGGCTCAGCGGCCATGGCTCACGGGCCCAGCCACTCTGCGGCATATGGGATCCTCCCGGACCGGGGCACGAACCCGTGTCCCCTGCATCGGCAGGTGGACTCCCAACCACTGCGCCACCAGGGAAGCTCTCTTATTCTTATTTATGGTCTTGTTGAAGTAAATAAATTTAAAACTTTTATGTAGTCAAAACTAGCAGTCTTTTCCTTTATATCTTTTACCTACTTATGCTTAAAGAATTATTCCTTCCCCTGGGATTAAATATTCACCTCAATGATGTCTAGCTTATTTTCCCCCAATGGTTAAACATTTCACATTTAACTATTTATTTCATAGGGTATTTATAATGGTGTAGAGGAGGAAAAATAATTTTGCCTCTGCCCTTCTGATTCTTGGATGAGACCCTCCTGTAATAAGAAACAGATTAAAAGGAGGAAAATGATTTTAATTATGTATGCACATATGTAGGTACAGGAACCCCACAAAGATATGAGTCTCAAAAAGGTAGCCAGGCAATTCAGGCTTATATACCATCCTGGGCTAAGGAAAGGGACAGGGCTCTGTGGTTTCAAAGGGGAAGAAGGCCACTCACAGGAGAGTGAGAAGAGGAAATATATGGTAAACAGAATTTTCCCTGCCATGTAGGTAAGCGTCTCAGATGAAAAAAAAAGATCTCTAGTAACAGCTCCCTTCCTGGTACAGACCCCTTTCTAATGTAAATGTCTCTTACAAAAGGGTAGCTTCTACTCTGTTTTTAGAGCTTCTCCTGTGTCTGCAGTTTCTCAAAATAATCAGCTCAAAATAATCCTTAACAAAGAGTCATATTTTGGGGTGGCATATTCTGCTACTCTTCAATGGCCTGTAGTGCAAGAATACTGATTCACTTTATTTTTCCCCATATTGAACCAATTCTACCAGCTCTATCCAAACTCTTTACTAGCTTAGATTTCAAATCCCTCTTGCTAAAATCTTAGTCTACCCTTAATATTCTAAAGGTTTTATTTGTGAATGGGATTTTCTTTTAAAATTGTATTTTCCACCTTGTTATTGCTGGCATACAGAATACTCTAAGTCCTGTACATTTATTTTATAACCACCTAATTGAATTATCTTAAGAGTTCTTATAGTTGATTCTCTTGTATTTCTAAGTAGAAGCGGAGTGTGATAACATCTGAAAATATGATCATTTTGTCCTCTCCTTCGCAGTATTACCTTCATTTTTCTTGCTTTGCTATGTGTATATCTATGAATAATTATACAGAATTGGGATCATATAGAACATAAAATTTACATACAAAGTATATCTTCATTTAATATAGTGTGAGCATTTCCTCATTGGTACCTTATTACTTTAAGAAAACCCTAAATTTAATATTTGCATAAAATTCCATTGCATGATATACACTAGGATTTTAAAAATTTAAGAGGCGCTTCTTTAAATTTAACTTTTGATTTTGAAATAATTTCAAATTGACAAAAATTTGCAAAATAGTACAAAGGAGTCTCATATTCCCTTCATCCAGTTTCCTCAAAAGTTAACATCTTACATAACCATAGTATAAGTATCAAAACCAGAAAATTAACATTGATTCAATATTATTAACCAATCTACAGATGTTACACAGATGTTAACAATTGTTCCACTGATATCTGTTCTTTTTTGGTCCAGGATCCAATCCAGGATCACGCATGGCATGTAGTTGTCATGTCCCCTGCATCTTTTACGATCTGGGATGGTCCTTTAGTCTTTACCTTTACCGATTGTGAAATTTTGAAGAGAACTGGCCACTTATTTTGTAGAATGTCATTCAAGCTGGGTTTGCCTGACATTTCCTTGATTAAATTCATATTTTGCATTTGGGGCAAGAATGCCTCAGAAGTGATCCTGTGTGCTTCTTAGGGCATGATATCAGGAGGTGCGTGACGGTGATGTGTCCCATGCTGATCATGTTAACTTTGATCATTTTTTGCCGGCTTTCTTCACTGTAAAGTTAGTATGCTTCCCTTAGTAATAATAAATATCTTGTGGTAAAATATTTTGAGACTATGTAAATATCCTGTTGCTCATCATAGTTTCATGCACCAATTTTAGCATCTGCTATTGATTCTTCTTAAAAACGGTGGCGTTTGCCAAAGGGTGATTTTCTATGGCCATTATTCTGCCTATATTTATGAATTGAAAGAGCTTTTCTTTCTACCTCATTTATTTATTCAATCAAGTATGTATATGTCAGTATGAACTCATATATATTTATTTTATACTTCGGGTTATACTCCAATGCTACTTTATTTTGTTGCTCGAATCGTTCCAACTTTAACCGTTGACTGCTCTTTCAGGTTGGCTCCTAAATTCCTTTGACATATCCTCATCCTTTTATTCTTTGAGCATTTCCTACTTTCTGGTATACAAGATGCTTCAGGCGCATCTTGTACATTTACCGCCCCAGTCCATTTTTCCAAGGAGAATGGTATTCAGAAATCAAGATCTGGGCACTAGGTGTGGTCATTGCCATTGGGGTCATTGCTTCTAGGTCCTCTCAGTCGATGAAGCTAGGAAGAACATGTGTGTATACACAGACACACAACATACACACATTCAGATGCATATTGTATGTCCTGCTAAGGAAATATGTTCATGATCACATGTTATTAAGAACGATTATTAGGAACTCATGTGGATTTTAACAAATGTCCTCTTAACACCTATTAAGATGGTCATATGGCTTTGATTCTGATGTGATGAATACTAATCATAGATTTTTCTAATAAACATGTAAAATAAAACCTGCCTGGTCCTAGTAAACAAGTCTTAAAAAGTTATTATTTTTCAGGAATTGCTTTGCTGATATGTTATTTGGAGTTTCTACTTCTATATTCACAAATCAGGTGGCGTATTAGTTCTCGTTTTTGATGCTTTGTCAAGTTTGGATATAGAAGTTAAGGTGGTTGGTTGTATTTGTTTCCGATGGCCGCTGGACCAATGAGCACAAACTGGGTGGCTTAAAACAACAGAAATGTGTTGTCTTACAGTTCGGAAGGCCAGAAGTCTGACATAAAGGTGTAGAGATGGTTGATTCCTTCTAGAGGCTCTGAGGGGAAATCAGTTCCATGCCGCTCTCTCCTAGCTTCTGCTGGTGGTGGGCAATTCTTGGCATTTCCTGACTTGCAGATGCATCACTCTAATTTCTGCCTTCCTCTTCACATGGCTTTCCCCTGTTTGTCTCTCTGTGTCCTCTTGTCTTCTCATAAGGACACCAGCCATTGGATTTAAGACTCCCCCTAAATCCTGAATGATTTCATCTTGAGATTCTTAACTAATTGTAACTGCAAAAACTCTATTTCCAAAGAAGATCACAGTCTGAGGTTCCAGGTGGACATGAATTGGGGGGTGAAGGGTGGCGCTATTCAACCTGCTACAGTGGCTCAGTGAAATTCAGTGGATAAAATTTTTATTTTATTTTTTTGCAATTTGGAACCAGTAATCTGAAAGCTAAGTGTGAGGTCTTTATCCACAGCATTTCTCACTTTAAATCACTGATGCTTGAATGTACCATAGTCTAATCTTTGGCATTCCTTTGTTGTTTAGGCTGTTTAGTGCCTCAACCATCTTTATAGTTTTTTCCTTGGTTAATTGTGTTTTCTCATATATAAACCTATACACCACATGTAATTCAAAAGTGTTTATATGTTAATCAATGCAGCAGGGTATATGTATGATATAGATGGATAAGGTTATAAATATTGGCATCTGGCAATAAGCTGACATCTGGTGTGTAGTACCACCAGATACTTTGTATTAATTGATTTATGTTCATAATTGGTTTATGCGTACTACATAAATATCACTCTTATTTTTATTGAAAAATTAACCATACATTTGTGATGGCTTTAATAGGGATTAAATTCCTCTCATCAGCTCATATCATATTAAAGAGCTGCCGTTCTCACCATATGTCATAGAAAGGTGGCCTCAAATGTCAGTCCTGATAGTGTCCCCAGAGGGGCCATTCAAACTCGTAAGATGAGTTGAATTTCAATGGGCATATAAGTCTCCTGCCAGACCCAGGGAATAACCTGAAGATGCCAAGAAGATCAAAGAGTGGGAGTCTGGCAAGGTCTGCAAGGAGCATGTGCGACAGACGGGGATGTGGGAGGGAGAGTCAGTGGACCGGGGCCAACTCGGGGAAAGGCCATTCTGTTCAGGAGGGAGTGCAAGCCCCTGGCTTCTCTTGCAGAGACCACTTGAATGGCCCAAATCTTTTCCGCCTCTGCTTTGGTTTCTATCCAGCCTCATCAGCAATGCCAGGGATGCTTCCTCCACAACCCCACCCCCACCAGAGGATCAAATCCCAGTTTGTGGCCCTGAGCTCTGAACTAGGAAATACGGGAGAGAAACCTATGACACTTGGAGGCTATCTGGCCAGTAGGGGTATTTAATCCAACCTCATCCAAACCCTTCCTAACAGAAGACCACCAGTCAAGATTGAGAAACTGAGTTGTGTACTTTCTCTGAACATTCTCCCTCTACTTTTAAAATGAATACATGGTAGGTGCTCAATTCATGTTTAGTGAGTAAATACTTCTTGACTTCCTCTATCGTACCTGGCACAAAGCTGAGCGCACGGAGGTAACTGGTCACCATTTTCTTGAGCACCCTACTGCATGCTGGTTGCCTGCCTGAGTTATCTCACTTAATCCTCACAGTAAAGGCAGATGACGGCCACCTCCGAAGCTACTGTGAGCATTAAGGGATAGAATCCACGTAACCCACTTACCGTAGGGTGTAGCTATTATGAGACTGATTTTATAGATGAGGAAATGGAGGGCCAGAAAAGGTAACAACTTGCCCAAAGTCACACAGGAAATAATAGACTTGGGATGACAGCCTGACTTTATCAGGCTCAAAGCCCGTGTCCCCACTGTTTTATCCTAGAGGGAAATGGGTTAGCTGTTATGGAATAAAGAGCCTCTTTAAAGGCTGTCTACCCCAGGAGCACATTAAGCTGGTTATCTGGCTGTACTATTTTGCTGATTAATTTAGTAATTGCTTAAAACCAATAAAAATGATTATGGTAAACTTTTAAAGTTTCTGGAGAAAAAGACGGTTCAATTTTGGCACAGTGGAACAAGTAGGGGAGAAGCAAAGAGATGGAGATGAAGGGAAGCAGAAGCCTTCATTGGCTTGCCACGTGCCTGTTTTTCAAATTAGACATTCCAAAGTCTCCCATCAGGGTGGTTTGGTGTGTCCATCTAGGCAGTTTTCCACTGCTTGGAGGAGACACAAAAGCTTTTGTTCATCATGAAAGAATTTTCTCCTTCCCATCTACAGTAATTGCCAAGAATGAGCTCTGTTACAGTCATTGCAAAGAAGAATGATGACCTTTCTTTGCCCAATGCCACGTCTTAGAATTCAGGACCAACGTGAGACACTGCAAAGGCAGCAGCCTCCTGTGTGGGTCAGTGGTACTGTGGTTTGAGTTGCCTTTTAGATCATTTGTCTTCGGGGAAGGTCCAGGATGCTTCAGCCACTATAAAGAACTGTGTGCTTTTGAAAAGGGCCATACACCTCCCTTCTTTTTCAGATGCAACATCTGAAACCCAGAGAGCAGGAGGGATTTGGTCCATGTCGCTCAGCAAGAGTGGCAGAACCAGGACTTGAACCCGAATCTTCTAACTTCTGTGGGGAAACTGAACTGAACCCAACTTCACTGAGGAATGTCAAAGGATACAACTAACCATACGTGCTGGATAAACTGTCAGGGGAAACTGGTAAGGAACTGTGAAGAACAAACGTCAAAGTCAGCCTGATAATTATGAAAAACGACATCAGAGTAACTACTGTCAAGGTAACTACCGATGTGAATTGAGTATGTGCTGCTCGCTGAAAGTAGGGTGATGGATAACGACTGTAGCTTTAATTCCATGTAAACAGGTCTGAACAGCTACTGTAGCTTTGGAGTTACTTGCTAGCTCCCTGCAGGCGTTCAAGGTATTCGCTCTGCTCAGCGGTAATGGTTACAATCAGCTCATTCTATACTGAGGAATTGGCATGCTCCTTTGGGTCTTGCATTTTTCTTTTCTTTTCCTCCAATACTTCCAGGCCAGCAAACTGCACTACAGATGGCCTTTTCACTTCTTGCCTGATCACTATTAAGGATCCAGGAGTTTTTTTCAGGTAATGAGGGAGTAGTCCTGTGGGCAGAAACAAAACCAAGCAACACATCTTCCCTCACTTCCGCAAGCTCCTCAGTTCCCTCATTCCGGTCATCTGTGAATTGGGAAGAATATTGCTGTTTTATTTGGGAGGCTGCTATCCCCTGCTGGATACTGGACAGGCTTCTTCCACACAAGAATGCACCAATGCATGGGAGGTAGGCTGAAAAATGGCTCCTTGAGACATCAGGCCCTAATCCCTTGGACCTGGAAATGTTACCTTATTTGAAGAAAGGATCTTTGTGGATGTGATGAAGTTAAGGATCTTGAGATGAAGACATTACCCTGGATTATCTTTAGGTGGGCCATTTAGGTGAGCCCTAAATGCAGTCACATGTATCCTTGTCAGAGGGAGACAAAGGTGACACACACACACACAGAGGAGGAGGCAATATGGAGATGGAACAGAGAAAGATTTGAAGATTCTAGTTTTTTGAGGATGCAGCCACAAGTCAAGGAATGCTGGCAGCCACCAGAGGCTGAAAGATGCTGAGGACAGATTCTGCCCTGGAGCTTCCGGAGGAAGTGTGGTCCTGCTAACCACTTAATTTCAGGCAAGTGAAACTGATTTCAGACTCCAGAACTGTAAGAAAATACATTTCTACTGTTTACGCCACCAGGTTTGTGGTAGTTTGTTATAGCATCCACGGGAAACTAATATAGTCGATTACTCACACAGTGAACAGCACAAAGATTCCCCAAGGTAAAGGGCTCAGGTTCAGTTTAGGGCAAAACAGCAGTGAGGTGATGGTGGATGGCTTCAGGTTTTTATGGTGGTGAGAGGGGGTGGAGCTGGGGTGGGAATTTGTGTGCAGAGGCTGGGCCTTTCATGGTTTGAAATTCCCACTGGTGCCCAGGACAGAGCACTGAACTTGCTCAGATATGGGGCCAAAGGGAAAGGAGGAGGAATGGGGCTTGAAAGCTCTCAGCAGTCAAAAACCATGGGACTTCCCTGGTGGTCCAGTGGTTAAGACTCTGCTCTTCCAATGCAGGGGGCGTGGGTTCGATCCCTCGTCGGGGAACTAAGATCCTGCATGCTGCACGGCTCAGCCAGAAAAAAACAAAACGAAACAAACGAAGCAGTCAGAAACCAAAACTCAGTTAGACGCTGATCACAACGACCTAACTCATAGAGTTGTTGAGCGTTGAGTTAAAACAAGTAAAGCCTTTAGAACAGGGTTGGAGAACAGGGCTCTGCACAAATTAATTTCTAATAAAGATTAGCTGTTATTATTTTTACCATTTTTTTTTCAGTTTCCTAAGCCAGTACTGGAGTACTCAAGAAGCTGGTCCTGAGCTCTCTTTTCCCTCTCTACACTTCCTCCCCAGGGTGATTTCATCAATCCCAATACCTTTCAATGATACACAGATTTACCGCTGCCGTGGACCTCTCCCCAAGCTCCAGATTACAACATCCAATTCCCTACGCAC
Organism: Tursiops truncatus; assembly: GCF_011762595.2. NCBI lineage: Eukaryota > Metazoa > Chordata > Mammalia > Artiodactyla > Delphinidae > Tursiops > Tursiops truncatus. The sequence goes on from NC_047055.1 coordinate 4,698,114, forward strand.
CATCCCTACCTGGACCTCTAATAGGCATCTCAAGCTCCGTAAGTCTTCTCCTAACCTGAATCCATGGTCTTCCCCTGCAAATACTGTTCCTCTAGCCAGTCTTCCCTACTGGATTGATTCACACTACCATCTTTCTGTTGTTCAAACCAGGAACCCGGAAGTTACCCTTGACTCCCCCGAACCACTCCAATCATCACCAAGCTCAGCTGATTCTGCCTTCTGTCTGTCGCCACTAGCTACTTCATTTCAGGCCCTTAAAGTGCATCGGTCCCGGGAACCCCATCACAAGTCCCCAAGGAGACCAGCTCTGAATCTCCCTAGATCAGTGGGCCTCCATCGTGGCTGTATTTGAGAAATACCTGTTTTTTGGTTTTGTTTTTTTAAGTTACCACGCCATACCCTGGATAAAGTAGGTCAGAATCTCTAGGGTGGGGCTCAGACATCAGAACATATAAAATCCCCTCAGGTGATTCCAACATGCGACCAAGCTAGAAGACCACTGTGTTGGACTTTAGGTGAGAAGCTGGACCCTGATGCCAGAGCAAATAGACAGAAGAAACTTCAGTGCTGGCTGTGTTGGTACCACATGGCTTCCCAGCTGCCAGCTCTTCTGGCTCTTGTGGCCCAATGGCAAATACTCCTTTTCTTTTCTTTCGAAAGTATTTTATTTTTATTAATTGTGGTTTAAAACCCGTAACATAAAATTTACCATCTTAACCATTTTTAAGTGTGTAGTTCACTAGTGTTAACAATATCATACCTTTGTGCAACAGATTTCTAGAAGTTTTTCATCTTGCAAAATTGAAACCCTATACCCATTGAAGAGCAACTCCCTGTTTCTCTCTGCCCACATCCCCTGGCACCTACCCTTCTACTTTCTGTCTCTATGAGTTTGACTACTCTAGGGACCTCACAGAAGTGGAATCATGTAGTATCAATATTTGTCTTTCTGTGACTGGCTCGTTTCATTTAGCATAACGTCCTCAAGGTTCATCCACGTTGTAGCCGGTGTCAGAGCTTCCTTCCTTTATGAGGCTGAATAATATTCCATTGTAGGTATACTGATTGCCAACCAGTTGTCCAAAGTAGTTGTAACACTTTACACTCCCTCCAGCAGTAATGAGAGTTATAGTTGCGGTGGATATATTCTCAAGGGGGTTAGGGTCAGTGAGTTCTCTATGATTTTGATGAGTAAGTATATTCTGGATGATCTTGGGGACCACACATAAGTGAACTGTGATACGTGGCTTCCGTGTCTGCTTTAGCACTGGTATTGGTGATTGTGATCAATGCAAATGGCAGTGTTTCTCAAACTTGAGACCACAGAACATATTCTCAGGAGTCCACAGATGTGTTCTTGGAGTCTTCATATATTCAGGTTTGGAAATCACCTTTTATTCAATATTTAATTTAATCCTTACAATCACCTTATAAGGTAGGTACTATTATTGACCCCATTTTACAGATGAGGAAAACGAGAGTCAGAAAGAGAAAATGATTCACCCAAAGTCACACAGCTAGTGAGCAGTAAAGACTCAAGCCCAGGTCTTATTGCCAAGCATTTTATGATTACAAAGCACTAACTAGTAAGCTACCTTCACGAAGACACTTCTTGTTGATCTATTTTGTTAAACAGCTTTATTGAGATATAATTCATATGCCATACAATTCACCCATTTGTAGTGTACACATCAATGACTTAATATATTCACAGAGTTCTGCAGCTTTCACCTTAATAAACTTTGGAATATTTTCAGGACTCCAGAAAGAAACCCTACACACCACAGTCATCACCTCCCAATCTCTCTATCCGTGCCCAGCCTTAAGCCACCAGTAACATCTTTTCTGTTTACGGGTTCGTGTATTTTGAATATTTCATATAAATGGAATCTTATAATACATAGTCCTTTGTGACCGGCTTCTTTCACTTGGCATAATGGTTTCAAGGTTCATGCATTGTTGTAGTATCCATTTATTTTATGGCCAAATTATATTCCATTGCATGGATATACCACATATTATTAATTCTTTCATCAGTTGATGAACATTTGGGTTTTTTCCACCCTTTGGTTATTATGACTAATGCTGCTATGAACATTCATGTACAGGTTTCTGTGTGGACATACTTTGCATTTCTCATGGGTATATACCTAGGAGTGGAATTCCAGGGTCATATGATAACTATGTTTAGCTTTTTGGAGAACCGCCAAACTGTTTTGCAAACTCCTGTGCCATTTTACATTCCCACGAGCAGAGTATGAGAGTTTCAATGTTTTTCACAACCTCGCCAACGTGTTATTATATGACCTTTTAATTATTTCTATCCTACTTAGTGTGAAGTGATATCTCATTTTGGTTTTGACTTGCATTTCCCGGATGGCTAATGACGTTGACCATCATTATGGTCATGTGGTTATGTGCTATTGACCATTTGTATATCTGCTCAATGAACTCTTAGTATAATATTCTCAAAGATATTTACATCTAGACACAACATAATCGAATTATGCCCAAAGACAAAGAGAGAATCTTGAAAGGAGCAGGAGAGAAGTGACTCTTCACTTACAAGGGATCCCCAATAAGGTAAGCTGATTTCTCATCAGAAACCATGGAGGTCAGAAAGCAGTGAGATGACATTTTCAAATGAATTTACTGAAAGGGAAAAAAACGAAACAAAAGAAGCTACTATCAACCGTGAATTACATATACAGAAAAAAATATATCATTCAAAAATGAAGGAGAAATTAAGACATTCCCAGATAAACAAAAACTGAAGGACATCGTTGCAAGCAAACCTTCCCAACAGGAAATAATGAAGGAAGTCCTTCAGGCTGAAATGAAAGAAAACTAGACTGTAACTTGGATCCACATGAAGAAATAAAGGATACTAGTAAAGATAACTACATAGGTAAATACAAAAGACAGCATAAATGTATTTTTGTTTGTAACTCCTTTTATATTCTATATGATTTAATGGACAACTGCATAATGTGATCATTATAAATACACGTTGAAGGGCACAAAATGTATAAAGAGACAATTTTTGATGATAATATTATATGGGGAAAAGAGCCATGAAGAAGCAAAGTCTTTGTACACTATTGAAATTAACTTCGCACTAATCTGAACTAGACATTTATAGATTAAGATGTTAATAGTAATCCCCAGGGCAACCATGAAGAAAATAATTCAAAAATATAGAATAAAATAAATAACAATGAAAAAAATTGTACACTATAACATATATATTTAACTCAAAACAAGGCAGTAATGGAGGAATTGAGAAACAAAAAATACATAAGAAATGTAGAAAACAAACAGAAAAATGGCAGACATAAATCCTACCTTATCAGTAATTATATTAAATGTAAATGATTAACACAATTAAAAGGCAAAAATTAGTACAATTGACTTAAAAATCACATTATCCAACCATAAGCTGTCTACAAGAGACACACTGTAGTTTGAAAGCCATTAATTAGTTGAAAGTAAAAGGATGGAAAAAGATATGTCCAGAAATGGATAAGCTGATCCTAATATTCACATGGAAATGCAAGGGATCAAGAATAATGAAAACAATTTTGAAAGAGAAGAACAAAGTTGGACGACACACACTTCCTGGTTTTCCGACAACACTGCAGTAATCAAGACAGCGTGGTACTGGCATAAAGATAGATCTATAAATCAATGCAACAGATTTAAGAGGTCAGAAATAAACCCATACATCTGTGGTCAATAGATTCGCTATTTCAGTGAATGGTGCTGGGACAGCTGACTAGCCACATGAAAAGAAGGATTTTTGACCCCTCCCCCACACCATATATTATACGAAAACCAACTCAAGATAGATCAAAGGTCTAAACATAAGAGCTAAAACTATGTAATTCCTAGAAGAAAATGAAACGTAGTTATAAATCTTCATGACCTTGGACTAAGCGATGGCTTCTTATATATGGCACCAAAAGCACAAGCAACCAAAGAAAAAATAGATAAATTAGACTTCATCATGATTAAAACCTTCGGTGCATCGTAATTAAATTCTTTGGAGAAAATATTTACAAATCATATATCCGATAAGGAGCTAGTATCCAGAATATGTTTTAAAAAATACTCTTTCAACTCAATAAGAAAAAGACAAATAAAAAAACAAGTGGGCAAAAGATTTGAATTGACATTTGTCCAAAAAGTTATAGAAAGGACAGTGAACTCATGAAAAGATGCTCAATATCATTAGGCATGAGGCAAATGCAAATCAAAACCACAATTAGGTACCACTTCTAGACACGACCAGACACATACTAGGATGGCTATAATTTTTTCTTAAATGGAAAATAACAAGTGTTGGTGAGATTGTAAAGAAATTGGAAGCCTCGTGCCTCGCTCTTTAGAATGTATATTAGTGCAGCCACTGTGAAAACCAGTTTGCCAGTTCCTCAAAGTGAGTGGCTATATGACCCTGCAAATCCAGTCTTAGGTATCTACCCAAGAGAATGGAAAGCATATGGCCACACAAAGACTTGTACGCAAGTGTTCATAGTAGAATTAGTACAAATAGCCAAAAAGTGGAAACAACACAAATGTCCATCAATTGAAGAACAGATAAACAAAATGCGGTATATATGTACAGCCATTAAAAGCCATGATGCCCTCATCCATACTACGGCATGGATGACCCTTGAACACATTATGCTAAGTGAAAAAAGCCAGGCACAAAAGATCACATGTTATATGATCCCATTCATATTAAAGGTCCAGAAAAAGGAAGACTGCAGAGGCAGAAAGTAGATTAGGGTTTGCTTAGAACTGGAGCAGGGGAGGGACAGAAGAGGGTAGAGGGGTAAGAGCTAAAGGGTCCAGGATTTCTTTCTTTCTTTTTTTTGACATCTTTATTGGAGTATAATTGCTTTACAATGGTGTGTTAGTTTCTGCTGTAAAACAAAGTGAATCGGCTATACATATACATACATCCCCGTATCTCCTCCCTCTTGCATCTCCCTCCCACCCTCCCTATCCCACCCAGGATTTCTTTCTGAGATGATGAAAATGTTACAAAATCAACTGGGGTGATGGTTGCTCAAATCTGAATATACTAAAAACCACAGAATTTTCCACTTTAAATGGGTAAATCGTATGGTCTGTGAATTTTACCTCAATAAAGCTGTTATAAGATCAACAAGAAGAACCTCCAGTGAGGGTACACTCTATTGATTTAGCCTGGGTCTTGTGCCAAGGGTCTGGGGCACCTAGACTGACAGTCCCACTGAACTATTTCCAGTGTGGAAAGAAGACATTTCCAGTAAGGAAATTGGGGCGCCATTACTGAAAGATGGAGGGATGGATGCTTAAACTCCTCCTGTGAATTATAACTTTACTTGCAATAAAATCTTAACATATTACACTTGAACTACCAGGCCCTAGATGACCTGTTTCCACCTGCTCCTCCAGTGCCATCTCCTACCCTCTTCCTTTCCCCCTTCTCCTCCTCCTTCTGGCTGCTCCTTAGACAACCTAAGCTTGTTTCTGCCTTGCCATTTTTATCAGCTCTTCCCTTTGCCTGAAATGCTTTTTTCCCCCCAGTATTTGCGTGGCTGCCTCCTTCTCTTCATTCAATTCTCAGCTCAAAGGTTATCTCTCGAGAGATGCTTTCTCTGACCACCCTCACTCCGGTGCTGCCATTGTGCTATTTTGTCTTTATAGTCACTTTGCTACTCTGTCTTCAAAGTCGTTTTCATTATTTGATGATATTTCTATTATGCTTATGTGTTTACTTCCGTCTATCCTTCTTCCTTGATAGAATGTAAATCCCACCGGATCAGGGATCATGTTGGTTACGTTCATCATGTGAGTCTCAACATCCAACATGGGGCTTAGCACATAGTAGAACCTCAAGAAGTGTTTGTTAAATGAATAAGTAATTGAAAAACCCTAAATTTACTGAGATGAACTTTCTACATCATATGCTATCGCATTTTTGGACACAGAACAATGGAAAGGAAGATGGATGGTGAACAGAACCCTGAAGAGAGAAAATATTAGGAAGTTGGGAGCTTGATTATAATCGTTCTATGGAGTAATAGTACTAGAACTTCCAGGAATCCGTAAAGAATAGAAATCAGTGTTGTGAACGGGACCTAGGGAGCCATTCTTGGGCATGCTGCGGTCTAACACATTCTGTCCCTCATCATTTTCGCACACTCAGGTTCAGTCCTCTCTCTCCGTCTCTGTCTCTGCCATATTGATGCATCTAACAGGGAGCTAACTGAGGCCCCGGCAACTATATATTTCTTTGTTCCTGGAAGCACCTGTCCGCATTACTGTGCATGGAGACGATTCCAATTCCTTTGCCTCTTCAAAATCTTTCCAGCTTGTGCCAGTCTATACTCTGCTGCCGGGTATCAGCATGCCCAAAAATCTTGGTTGCCATCCCTCTCTTGGAGACATCTGTCTTCTGGAAGCTTCTACCACAACAGAGTTCTAGTGTCTATGGCAATCTTCGAAATGGTTACCTGGCTCAGAGGCTCCAGCCAAGCTGAGAAAGGCAACCTAAGAAGGAATGTGAAAGATGACAGATTGATGCTGCTGAGCTGGTCCTGAGTTCTGGGCCAGCCCTTGGTTCTGAGTGAATAAGTGTCAGATGTCCCACCTGTACCAAAGGAATTGTAACATACGCATGCTCACCCATGGGCCATCCAGAGGTGAATGTCCCCCTGCATTGCGCTACCTTCCTATCAGCCTCTTGCTCAAGCATGAATAAACAGAGCCGTCATCCACACACCTACGGCACAGCTACTATGCAGTATCTTGGTGTTCACCATCCGTTTATTACAGTCACAACTTTCATTCACACACTGCTTTATTACTCATTGTGGCCTTGTTGTGAGTATATTTTTATTGCTTTTTTATGTTGTTACATAAGCAATTTTTATTACACAAAATTTGTAAACCTGTCATTGTCGAGGCTGTGTAATATTCTATCTAGTTCTAGTGGTTTCAACCAGGGAAAATATTGTCCCTCAGGGGACATCTGGCAACGTCTGGAGACATTTTTTAAATTGAGGTATAATTGATATATAAAATTACATTAGGGGCTTCCCTGGTGGCGCAGTGGTTGAGAGTCCGCCTGCCGATGCAGGGGACGCGGGTTCGTGCCCCGGTCCGGGAAGATCCCACATGCCGCGGAGCGGCTGGGCCCGTGAGCCATGGTCGCTGAGCCTGCGCGTCCGGAGCCTGTGCTCCGCAACGGGAGAGGCCACAACAGTGAGAGGCCTGCGTACCGCAAAAAAAAAAAAAAAATTACATTAGTTTCAGGTGTATAATATAATGATTCAATATTTGTATACATTGCAAAGCGATCACCACAATAAGTATAGCTACCAGCTATCACCACACATAGTTATGACATTTTTTCTTTTCTTTTTTTCTCCTTGTGAGGAGGACTTTTAAGATTTAATCTCTTAGCAACTTTCAAATATGCAAAACAGTATTATTAACTATAGTCACCACGCTGTACATGACATCCCATGACTTATCTATTTCATAACTGGAAGTTTGTACCTTTTGAAATGGGTGAAGGGGGTCAAAACGTACAAATTTTCAGTTATAAAATAAAGGGGCACTGCCTTTGGATGCAACCAGTGACGAGAACCTGGGCCCAGGAAATCCTCACACCGGAAAAGATTTCCCACTGTCCTAGCAAGATCTTGGAGCCCCATAGACGGCCCTGTTAAACCATAGGTCTATGGATGAGACAGTTGGAATGCAGGTTGAAATCTGATTGTGGAAGAGGAGACAGGAAAGTGGAGGTATATCGTAGTCCAACTTTTCTAGGCCTGAGACTGAAGCCTCCTCTCTGAGCTTGCTTCCCCCCTTTGCCTTGATGGAAATGAATTGCTCCTGTTCGCACAAGCTGCCCGTTTCTGTTTTCAGGTTGGATAGGAGCCCGTGGAAGAGCAAGACCTCCGTGGGCAACTCTCTGGGCTCACCGGCCATCAGTCTCCTCCTGTCTTCCTCCCCCTGAGGATTTGGCGGGCTTAGTACCACACTTGGACCTATGCAAAAAGAGCCCCACTCTGGTCCCTGTGACTTAGATGGCCTCACTTTGAGGAGGAGACAGTGGAATCAAGGAGATGAGCCCACACAGAGCAGCTGGCCCTTTTCTAGACCACACAGTGGATACCTGGGAAGCTGGAATTCCTTGCCTAGATGGCTGCAAGCCCATTTCCAGAGCTTTCACAAGCTCCTTGCCTGTGTCTGTCTCCCCAGGGACACATGCTGCAGTTGGTGTGGGCACCTCTGTGCCCGAGGGGTGGCCAGGGGGCAGCTATTTGCTATTTGGGGGCACTGGGAATGGAATTTAGAGGCATGGGCTAGTAAGTGCACATAAACACGTGTGCAGCCCCTCACAGTGAGGGCTGAGCCCAGAGTGAGAACGGAAGCCGGGTAGGTGTGGGGTCAGTTGCAGGGGGCTGGTATTCTATATTGAGATGTAGAACTTCGAGTCCAAGAGTCTTACGTTTGAACCTGGCCTTCCAGGTTGTCATGAGGGTATTATTTGTTGAGGTATAAAGATAGGATATTTTGTTAGCTGTAAATCTTTCAGAAGAAAACATAAGAGAAAATCTTCCTGACCTTGGGTTAGGCAAAGATTGCTTAGATATGACTTTTAAAAAAGCAAGCACGATCAGTAAAAGGCAAAAATTACAAATTGGAATTTATCAAAACTAAAAACTTAGGCTCTTCAAAAAACATCATTAAGAAAGGGAAAAGATAACAGAGAATCGGAGGCAATATTTGCAAATATTATGTCTGATAAGGAACGTGTACCCAATATATGAATAGAACTTTTACAATTCAATAATAAGACAATCCAATTGATTCAACTAAAAATTCAACATAGAACATTTGTGAATGAATAGTGAGCACATGGAGAAGGGTGGGGAAAATAAATAGTGACTGACCAGGCAGGAGAGATCCCTTTGCAGTGGAAGAAATGTTATAAAACTGGAGAGTAGTGATGGTTGCAAAAATATAAATTTACTAAAAATCATTGAATTGTGCATTAAAAGTGGATGATTTTATAGTATTTAAAATTACATCTCAATGAGGCTGTTAAAAACACAAACCCTGGAACCATAGGCCTGCCTAGAATGTGGCAAAATTGAATTTAGAATTCAATTCTAAATCAATTTAGAATTTCTAATTCTGATGCTAATCACAGTTTTTTGTCCTTTGCTAATTGCTCATGGTAATCTAGATTTCTTCCTGATCTCTGTGAAATAAGCTTGGAACAGCCTCTGACAGTGGAAGCTGTTACTTAAAAAAAAAAAATACCATCCTCACCTGACCTCTTTGCATCATTAAAAACCACACAAACCCACACCTATTACAAACAGACAGCTGAACTTCCGCCTGTAATGTGTAAGTGACAAGGTGTGCGGCCCCAGCACAGCAACAGTATTTCTAAAATCTTGCCTTTGTTCTTTTGCTTTCAGTATTCAGGATACGGAGCTGGCAATCGGGGGAGTTGTATGTGATAAAGCTCAATCTATACTGCCCCTCCGGAATGTTTATTTCTTCCCATCACCCAGACAGCCTAAGCAATCTATAGTATAATTGTATTCTGCCGTGGAGCTAACAGCAATACAATAATGCAGACCTTCCAAATGCTTAATGTAGTCATTAGCTGTGCAGTATAGTAGAAATTCGCGGATGTGGTAGAGGGTTGGGGAGAAGCTATTTTTTAAATGGAGATAAATAGCAGAACATCTGCATCCCTCTGCCAGGGGACCCTATTTTCCTTTCTTCTCTAGGAGTTTGGAATTAACTCCAGAGAGAGCAGTTGAAAAATTAATGTTGGACTGAACCAAAATACTCCAGGAAGGGGTGTCAGGGATGGGACGAAACGCCCTCCTCCAAGGGCACAATGGCTGCTTCCTGCAGCCAACAGCGGCACCAGGCACCACCACAGGTTGGGGAGGCCCAGGAAGGATGCCAAACCCTTCTGCTGCTAAGGTAGGGGAGTGAGGTAGCACTTGTCCTGCTGTTTTAAAGTACAAGCGCCTCCTAGCAAATAGGAGACTCCAACTGTAGGAAGAAAAAAGTTGGAGAGAGAAAAACTTAGTCCAAATACAAAAAAGAACATTGAGAAGCCTTTTCTTAGGGATTTGATTGTGTTTTTATAGAGCAGTGCTGTCCTATACAGTAGTCACTAGTCGCATGTGGCTATTTAAGTTTGAATTAATGAAACGAAATGAAATGAAAATTTCACTTCTTCAGTCTTGCCACATTTCAAGTACTCAATGGCCACATGGCGGCTAGCGGCTGCCATCTTGGAGAGTAGATATAGAACATTTTCATCATTACAGAAAGCTCTTTGGAACAGCGCTATTTAATCTAGGATAATAAGAAAAGATATTTTGTCTGGTTCCACCTATTTATTCTATAAAAAGGGCAACATTATCTGCTGAGGAAATATGATTTTATGAGGTTAAATTTGGCACAAGAGGCACTGTGGATATGTGTATAGCTCCTGGCACTTGTCCAGATTGGAGTCCTCACCCTCAGGCTCTCATCCTAGAGTTCTCAAACCTGGCTGCACCTTAGAATCACCTGGAGAGATTTCAAAACTCCCAGTGCTCAGGCTGCAAAGCTGACGAATTAAATCAGAATTTCTGGGGAGTTGGATCAGGCATCAGGTTTGTTTTTTTTTTTTTACGTAAACTTTACTTTAGAATAATTTTAGTTTCACAGAAAAATTGCAAAGATAATACAGGGTTCCCATATACCCCACACCCAGTCTCCCATATTATTAACATCTTACATTAGTATGGTACATTTGCCACAGTTAATAAGCCAATACCAATATAAGATTATTATTAAGATCCAGACTTAATTTAGATTTCCTTAGTTTTTACCTAAGTTCCCTTTTCTGTTCCAGGATTCCATCCAGGACAGATATATCTGGGTAAATATCTAGAAGCACAATTAGTGGACTGGATGGTAAGACTATGTTCAGCTTTGTAAGAAACTGTCTGTAAGAAATTGTCTTCCAGAGTTGTATCATTTTGCATTCCCTCCAGCAATGAATGAGAACTCTTGTTATGTGACATCTTTGCCAACAATCGGTATCGTCAGTTTTTGGATTTTGGCCATTCATACATTTTAAGTTATCCAGATGTATAGTTTACCTACATTTTAAATGGGTACATTTTATTTTATAGTTGGATGGTATACAGCTGTGTAACCACAACCACAATCAAGATATAGAATACTTCCATTGCCCTAAAAGATTTTCCTGTGCCTCTTTCTGGTCCATCTCCACACCCTACTCCCAGTGATCTGCCTCCCATCACTATAGATTAGATATATTTTTCCTAGAGTTTCATAAAAATGGAAACACAGTACATGTACTCTTTTTGTGTTTGGCTTCTTTTGCTAACACTAATATTTTGGTGATTCATAAATGTTGTGTGGATCAATAGTCCTTTTTTAATCGTGTAATAGTATTCTATTGTATAAATACACCACAATTATTTACCCATTCATATGTTTTGGAATATTTGAGCTGTTTTCAATTTTTGAGTATTGTGAATAAATACGCCGTGAACATTTTATATTTAATTCACTTGGGTAAATACTTAGCAGTGGGATTGCTAGGTCATAAGTTAGGTGTTTCTTAACATTTTAAGAAACTGTCAGTTTTCAAATTGGATGTATCATCTTACATTCTCATCAGCAGTGAATGGGAGTTTTAGTCACTTCACATCCTTGCCAACATTTGGTATTAAAAATCTTTTTAGTATTAGTTATTAGAGATGCTTCACGTGGTTTTAAATTGCATTTTTTTTTGATGATTTGTGGTGTGGCATATCTATTCATGTGCTTGTTGACCATTTGTATAGCATCTTTTATGACTAGTCTGTCCAAATCTTTTGTTGATTTTCTAATTGGGTGGTTTGTTTTCTTATCATTGTCCTGTAAGATTTGTTTGTACATTCTGTATACGATTCTTTTTGTCAGATATATGTATTACAAATATTTTCTCCTTTCCCTTAACTTGATTTTTCATTTTGCTAATGTTTTCTTTTGAGGACCAGATACTTTTTAATTTGTGAAGTCCAATTTGTCAATTTTTCTTTTATACATCATGCTATTTTCATCCAATTTAACAAAATTTTGCCTACCCCAAAGCCACAACTATTTTCTCTTGTGATGCCTTATCAAAGTTTCATATTTTTAGCTTTTATTCTATAATCCTTTCATGAATTAATTTTGCATGTGGTGTGATGTAAGGGTCAAGGTTTGCTTTTTTCCATATGGGCACCCAGTTATTCCAGCATTATTTGTTGAAAGATTTTTTTTTCCTATTGAATTACCTTGGCACCTGTTGAAAATCAATTGGTCATATATACATGGCTCTATTTCTGGACTATTCTTTTCCATTGATCTATGCATGTATCCTTATGCCAATACCACATTGTCTTGCTTACTGTGGCATTGCAATTAAATAGGGTAAGCCTTCTAAACTCTTTATTTTTAAATGTTCCTTTGGATATTCTAAGTCCTTCCATTTCTATATAACTTTTAGAATCAGTGTGACAATTATTATTAAAATATCCTGTTAGGGTTTGATTGTGATTAGGTTGAATCTAATGATCAATTTGGGGAGAACTAACATCTTAACAATATTGAGCCTTCGTCCCACGAACTTGACAAATCTCTTTGTTTACTTGTGCCTTTAATTTTTCTCAAAAGTGTTTTGGGGTTTTCAGTATACTTATTTGATTAAGTCTATCCCTCATATTTTCTGGGGTTTTTAAATCCCGTAATAAATTGTATTGTTTTTTAAATTTCAATTTCTAATTGTTTTCTACTAGTATTTAGAATTACAACTGGTTATTACATAGTAACCTTGTACCCTTCGACCTTGCGAAAATCACTTACTAATTCTAGTTAACATCTTATAAGTTTCTTAGGATATTCTGTGTACATGATCATGTTGTTTGTGGCGGAAAGGAATTTGTTTATATGTATATATTTATTTATTTTCCCATATATTTCACTGCCTTATTGCAATAGCTAGGAGCTCCAGTACAGTGTTGAACAGAAGTGATGGGAGTAGACATCCTTGCTTGTTCCTGATTTTAAGGGAAAAGCACTCAGCCTTTCACCATTAAGTATGACGTTGATTTTAGTGGGTTTTTTTAACATGTTTTTTTTTAGATTGAGGAAGTTCCCTTCCATTCCTAGTTTTGTTGACAGGTTCAATTATGAATGGATGTTGAACTTTTCAAGGGCCTTTTCTCCTTCTGTTGAGATGGTCTCATGGTTTTCCTTCTTTAGTCTGTTAAAATGGTAAATTACATTAACTAATTGCTGAATGTTAAATATACTTTGTATTCCTGGGATAAACTCCATTTGGTCATGATCTTTTTTTCATGCTGTTGGATTTGATTTGATAATGTTGTCTTAGAAATGTATAGCTATGTTCAGGAAGGATATCTACCTGGAGTTTTCTTTTCATTTAATGTCTTTACCTGGTTTGAGTTTACCAGTAATACTGGCTTCATAGAATTAGTTGGAGAGTTAGTTAGAATAGGAGATCCTCCTAATCAATTTTCTGGAAGTGTTTGAATATAAATTTGTAAAACATATTTGCTAAAGTTTACCTCTGAAGGTATCTGGGCCTAGAGTTTACTTTGTGGAAAGTTGTAAACAGCTCTTCGATTTCTTTAATGTGTTCAGCACTTTTCAGGTTACATATATCTTCTTTAATGAGCCTTGGTAACCTGTGTCTTTCAAGAAATTTGTCCATTTCATCCGAATTGACATACATATTGGCACAAAGTTATTCATACCATTTTTCATTTTTATTTTTAATTTTTTTAAAAAATGAGGAATAACTGAGCTGAAATTTCAATACTTCCTTTTCCAAGAGTCAGTTTCATCGTCTGTAGAATTAGTAATTGTACTTGTCTATCCTCTGAGCTTAGTGCAGAGTAAGCACTGAGTAGGAGTTATCAGTACTACTCCCACTTCAACAGCAAAGGATTGCTATGAAGATTAACTAAGTCAATAGATATGAAATAAGTTTCTAAATGGCAAACTGTTATACAAATCTTTTTTTTTACATCTTTATTGGAGTATAATTGCTTTACAATGGTGTGTTAGTTTCTGCTTTATAACAAAGTGAATCAGTTATACATATACATATGTTCCCATATCTCTTGCATCTCCCTCCCTCCCACCCTCCCTATCCCACCCTCTAGGCGGTCACAAAGCACAAAGCTGATCTACCTGTGCTATGAGGCTGCTTCCCACTATCTATCGATTTTGCATTTGGTAGTGTATATATGTCCATGCCACTCTCTCACTTCATCCCAGCTTACCCTTCCCCCTCCCCGTGTCCTCAAGTCCATTCTCTACGTCTGTGTCTTTATTCCTGTCTTATCCCTAGGTTCTTCATGACATTTTTCCCCTTAAATTCCTTACATCTGTGTTAGCATATGGTATTTGTCTTTCTCTTTCTGACGTTCACTCTGTATGACAGACTCGAGGTCCAACCACCTCATTACAAATAGCTCAATTTCATTTCTTTTTATGGCTGAGTAATATTCCATTGTATATATGTGCCACATCTTCTTTATCCATTCATCCAATAATGGACACTTAGGTTGTTTCCACCTCCTGGCTATTGTAAATAGAGCTGCAATGAACATTGTGGTACATGACACTTTTTGAATTATGGTTTTCTCAGGGTATATGCCCAGTAGTGGGATTGCTGGGTCATATGGTAGTTCTATTTGTAGTTTTTTAAGGAACCTCCGTACTGTTCTCCATAGTGGCTGTACCAATTCACATTCCCACCAGCAGTGCAAGAGGGTTTCCTTTTCTCCACACCCTCTCCAGCATTTATTGTTTCTAGATTTTTTGATGATGTCCATTCTGAACTGGTGTGAGATGATATCTCATTGTAGTTTGGATTTGCATTTCTCTAATGATTAGTGATGTTGAGCATTCTTTCATGTGTTTGTTGGCAGTCTGTATATCTTCTTTGGAGAAATGTCTATTTAGGTCTTCTGTCCATTTTTGGATTGGGTTGTTTGTTTTTTTGTTATTGAGCTGCATGAGCTGCTTGTAAATTTTGGAGATTAATCCTTTGTCAGTTGCTTTATTTGCAAATATTTTCTCCCATTCTGAGGGTTGCCTTTTGGTCTTGTTTATGGTTTCCTTTGCTGTGCAAAAGCTTTGAAGTTTCATTAGGTCCCATTTGTTTATTTTTGTTTTTATTTCCATTTCTCTAGGAGGTGGGTCAAAAAGAATCTTGCTGTGATTTATGTCACAGAGTGTTCTGCCTATGTTTTCCTCTAAGAGTTTGATAGTATCTGGCCTTACATTTAGGTCTTTAATCCATTTTGAGCTTATTTTTGTGTATGGTGTTAGGGAGTGATCTAATCTCATACTTTTACATGTACCTGTCCACTTTTGCCAGCACCACTTATTGAAGAGGCTGTCCTTTCTACACTGCACATTTCTGCCTCCTTTATCAAAGATCAGGTGACCATATGTGCGTGGGTTTATCTCTGGACTTTCTATCCTGTTCCATTGATCTATCTTTCTGTTTTTGTGCCAGTACCATACTGCCTTGATTACTGTAGCTTTGTAGTATAGTCTGAAGTCAGGGAGCCTGATTCCTCCAGCTTTGTTTTTCATTCTCAAGATTGCTTTGGCTGTTCAGGGTCTTTTGTGTTTCCATACAAATTGTGAAATTTTTTGTTCTAGTTCTGTGAAAAATGCCAGTGGTAGTTTGATAGGGATTGCATGCAATCTGTAGATTGCTTTGGGTAGTAGAGTCATTTTCACAATGTTGATTCTTCCAATCCAAGAACACGGTCTATCTCTCCATCTATTTCTATCATCTTTAATTTCTTTCATCAGTGTCTTATAATTTTCTGCATACAGGTCTTTTGTCTCCTTAGGTAGGTTTATTCCTAGGTATTTTATTCTTTTTGTTGCAATGGTAAATGGGAGTGTTTTCTTGATTTCACTTTCAGATTTTTCATCATTAGTGTATAGGAATGCTAGAGATTTCTATGCATTAATTTTGTATCCTGGTACTTTACCAAATTCATTGATTAGCTCTAGTAGTTTTCTGGTAGCATCTTTAGGATTCTCTATGTATAGTATCATGTCATCTGCAAACAGTGACAGCTTTACTTCTGCTTTTCTGATTTGGATTCCTTTTATTTCCTTTTCTTCTCTGATTGCTGTGGCTGAAACTTCCAAAACTATGTTGAATAAGACTGGTGACAGTGGGCAACCTTGTCTTGTTCCTGATCTTCATGGAAATGCTTTCAGTTTTTCACCATTGAGGACGATGTTGGCTGTGGACTTGTCGTATATGGACTTCATTATGTTGAGCAAATTTCCCTCTATGCCTACTTTCTGCAGGGTTTTTATCACAAATGGGTGTTGAATTTTGTCGAAAGCTTTCTCTGCATCTATTGAGATGATTATATAGTTTTTCTCCCTCAATTTGTTAATATGGTGTATCACGTTGATTGATTTGCGTATATTGAAGAATCCTTGCATTCCTGGAATAAACCCCACTTGATCATGGTGTATGATCCTTTTAATGTGCTGTTGGATTCTGTTTGCTAGTATTTTGTTGAGGATTTTTGCATCTATGTTCATTAGTGATATTGGCCTGTAGTTTTCTTTCTTTGTGACATCCTTGTCTGGTTTTTGCATCAGGGTGATGGTGGCCTCGTGGAATGAGTTTGGGAGTGTTCCTCCCTCTGCTATATTTTGGAAGAGTTTGAGAAGGAAAGGTGTTAGCTCTTCTCTAAATGTTTGATAGAATTTGCCTGGGAAGCCATCTGGTCCTGGGCTTTTGTTTGTTGAAAAGTTTTTAATCACAGTGTCAATTCCAGTGCTTGTGATTGGTCTGTTCATATTTTCTATTTCTTCCTGATTCAGTCTTGGCAGGTTGTGCATTTCTAAGAATTTGTCCATTTCTTCCAGGTTTTCCATTTTATTGGCATAGAGTTGCTTGTAGTAATCTCTCATGAGCTTTTGTATTTCTGCAGTGTCAGTTGTTACTTCTCCTTTTTCATTTCTAATTCTATTGATTTGAGTCTTCTCCCTTTTTTTCTTGATGAGTCTGGCTAATGGTTTATCAATTTTGTTTATCTTCTCAAAGAACCAGCTTTTAGTTTTATTGATCTTTGCTATAGTTTCCTTCATTTCCTTTTCATTTATTTCTGATCTGATTTTTATGATTTCTTTCCTTCTGCTAACTTTGGGTTTTATTTGTTCTTCTTTCTCTAATTGCTTGAGGTGCAAGGTTAGGTTGTTTATTCGAGATGTTTCCTGTTTCTTAAGGTAGGATTATATTGCTATAAACTTCCCTCTTAGAACTGCTTTTGCTGCATCCCATAGGTTTTGGCTCGTTGTGTCTCCATTGTCATTTATTTCTAGGTATTTTTTGATTTCCTCTTTGATTTCTTCTGTGATCACTTCGTTATTAAGTAGTGTATTGTTTAGCCTCCATGTGTTTGTATTTTTTACAGTTCTTTTCCTGTAATTGATATCTAGTCTCATAGCATTGTGGTCGGAAAAGATACTTGATACAATTTCAATTTTATTAAATTTACCAAGCCTTGATTTGTGACCCAATATATGATATATCCTGGAGAATATTCCATAAGCAATTGAGAAAAATGTGTATTCTGTTGCTTTTGGATGGAATGTCCTATAAATATCAATTAAGTCCATCTTGTTTAATGTATCATTAAAAGCTTGTGTTTCCTTATTTATTTTCATTTTGGATGATCTGTCCATTGGTGAAAGTGGGGTGTTTAAGTCCCCTACTATGAATGTGTTACTGTCGATTTCCCCTTTTATTGGTGTTACTATTTACCTTATGTATTGAGGTGCTCCTATGTTGGGTGCGTAAATATTTACAATTGTTATATCTTCTTCTTGGATCGATCCCTTGATCATTATGTAGTGTCCTTCTTTGTCTCTTCTAATAGTTTTTATTTTAAAGTCTATTTTGTCTGATATGAGAATTGCTACTCCAGCTTTCTTTTGGTTTCCATTTGCATGGAATATCTTTTTCCATCCCCTTACTTTCAGTCTGTTTGTGTCTCTAGGTCTGAAGTGGGTCTCTTGTAGACAGCATATATATGGGTCTTGTTTTTGTATCCATTCAGCCAATCTGTATCTTTTGGTGGGAGCACTTAATCCATTTACATTTAAGTAATTTTCGATATGTATGTTCCTATTCCCATTTTCTTAATTGTTTTGGGTTTGTTATTGTAGGTCTTTTCCTTCTCTTGTGTTTCTTGCCTAGAGAAGTTCCTTTAGCATTTGTTGTAAAGCTGGTTTGGTGGTGATGAACTCTCATCTTTTGCTTGTCTGTAAAGGTTTTAATTTCTCCATCAAATCTGAATGAGATCCTTGCTGGGTAGAGTAATCTTGGTTGCAGGTTTTTCTCCTTCTTCACTTTAAATATGTCCTGCCAGTCCCTTCTGGCTTGCAGAGTTTCTGCTGAAAGATCAGCTGTTAACCTTATGGGGATTCCCTTGTGTGTTATTTGTTGTTTTTCTCTTGCTGCTTTTAATATGTTTTCTTTGTATTTAATTTTTGACAGTTTGATTAATATGTGTCTTGGTGTATTTCCACTTGGATTTATCCTGTATGGGACTCTCTGTGCTTCCTGGACGTGATTGACTATTTCCTTTCCCATATTAGGGAAGTTTTCAACCATAATCTCTTCAAATATTTTCTCAGTCCCTTTCTTTTTGTCTTCTTGTTCTGGAACCCCTATAATTCGAATGTTGGTGTGTTTAATGTTGTCCCAGAGGTCTCTGAGACTGCCCTCAGTTCTTTTCATTCTTTTTTCTTTATTCTGCTCTGCAGTAGTTATTTCCACTATTTTATCTTCCAGGTCAGTTATCTGTTCTTCTGCCTCAGTTATTCTGCTATTGATCCCTTACAGACTATTTTTAATTTCATTTATTGTGTTGTTCATTGTTGCTTGTTTCATCTTTAGTTCTTCTAGGTCCTTGTTAAATGTTTCTTGCATTTTGTGTATTCTATTTCCAAGATTTTGGATCATCTTTACTATCATTATTCTGAATTCTTTTTCAGGTAGACTGCCTATTTCCTCTTCATTTGTTAGGTCTGGTGGGTTTTTATCTTGCTCCTTCATCTGCTGTGTGTTTTTCTGTCTTCTCATTTTGCTTATCTTACTGTGTTTGGGGTCTCCTTTTTGCAGGCTGCAGGTTCGTAGTTCCCGTTGTTTTTGGTGTCTGTCCCCAGTGGCTAAGGTTGGTTCAGTGGGTTGTGTAGGCTTCCTGGTAGAGGGGACTAGTGCCTGTGTTCTGGTGGATGAGGCTGGGTCTTGTCTTTCTGGTTGGCAGGTCCACGTCTGGTGGTGTGTTTTGGGGTGTCTGTGGCCTTATTATGATTTTAGGCAGCCTCTCTGCTAATGGGTGGGGTTGTGTTCCTGTCTTGCTAGTTGTTTGGCATAGGGTGTCCAGCACTGTAGCTTGTTGGTTGTTGAGTGAAGGTGGGTGCTGGTGTTGAGATGCAGATCTCTGGGAGATTTTCGCCATTTGTTATTATGTGGAGCTGGGAGGTCTCTTGTGGACCAGTGTCCTGAAGTTGGCTCTCCCACCTCAGAGACACAGCACTGACTCCTGGCTGCAGCACCAAGAACCTTTCATCCACTCGGCTCAGAATAAAAGGGAGAAGAAGTAGGAAGAAAGAAAGAAAGAAAGAAAGAAAGAAAGAAAGAAGGAAGGAAGGAAAGAAGGAAAGAAAGAAGTAGGGAGGGAGGGAGGGGAGGAGGGAAGGAAGGAAGAAAGGAAGGAGGGAAGGAAGGAAGAAAGGAAGGAGGGAAGTAAGGAAAGAAAGAAAGAAAGAAGTTAAAATAAAGTAAGATAAAATAAAATAAAGTTATTAAAAAATTATTATAAGCAAAAAAAAAAATTTTTTTAAAGAAAAACAAACCAAAAAAAAAAACCAAAAAAAAAATGGATGGATAGCACCCTAGGACAAATTGTGGAAGCAAAACTATACAGACAAAATCTCACACAGAAGCATACACATACACACTCACAAAAAGAGGAAAAGGGAAAAAAATCATAGATCTTGCTCCTAAAGTCCACTTCCTTAATTTGGGATGATTGGTTGTCTATTCAGGTATTCCACAGATGCAGGGCATATCAAGTTGATTGTGGAGCTTTAATCCACTGCTTCTGAGGCTGCTGGGAGAGATTCCCCTTTCTCTTCTTTGTTCTCACAGCTCCCGGGGCTCAGCTTTGGATTTGGCCCCACCTCTGCCTGTAGGTCACCGGAGGGCGTCTGTTCTTCGCTCAGGCAGGATGGGGTTAAAGGAGCCGCTGAGTCGGGGGCTCTGGCTCACTCAGGCCAGCGGGGGGAGGGAGGGGCACGGAGTGCAGGGTGGGCCTGCAGCGGCAGAGGCCGGCGTGATGTTGAACCAGCCTGAGGCGTGCCGTGCGTTCTCCCGGGTAAGTTGTCCCTGGATCCCGGGAACCTGGCAGTGTCGGGGTGCACAGGCTCCTCAGAAGGGGGGTGTGGATAGTGACCTGTGCTCGCCCACAGGCTTCTTGGTGTCGGCAGCAGCAGCCTTAGCGTCTCATGCCCGTCTCTGGGGTCCGCGCTTTTAGCCGCGGCTCGCGCCCATCTCTGGGGTTCGCGCTTTTAGCCGCGGCTCGCGCCCGTCTCTGGAGCTCCTTTAAGCAGTGCTCTTAAACCCCTCTCCTCACACACCAGGAAATAAAGAGGGAAGAAAAAGTCTCTTGCCTCTTCGGCAGGTGCAGACTTTTCCCCGGACTCCCTCCTGGCTAGCCGTGGTGCACTAACCCCTTCAGGCTATGTTCAAGCCGCCAACCCCAGTCCTCTCCCGGCGCTCCGACCGAAGCCCGAGCCTCAGCTCGCAGCCCCACCCGCCCCGGCGGGTGAGCAGACAAGCCTCTCGGGCTGGTGAGTGCCGGTCGGCCCTGATCCTCTGTGCGGGAATCTCTCCGCTTTTCCTTCCACACCCCTTTGCTGCGCTCTCCTCCTCGCCTCCGAAGCTTCCCCCCCTCCACCACCCGCAGTCTCTGCCCGCGAAGGGGCTTCCTAGTGTGTGGAAACCTTTCCTCCTTCACAGCTCCCTCCCACTGGTGCAGGTCCCGTCCCTATCCTTTTGTCTCTGTTTATTCTTTTTCTTTTGCCCTACCCAGGTACGTGAGGACTTTCTTGCCTTTTGGGAGGTGTGAGGTCTTCTGCCAGCAGTCAGTATGTGTTCTGTAGGAGTTGTTCCCTGTGTAGATGTATTTCTGTTGTATCTGTGGGGAGGAAGGTGATATCCACGTCTTACTCTTCCACCATCTTCCCCTTCATTTTTAAATTGAAGTAAAATATACATAACATACAATTTATCATTTTAACCCTTTACAATTATCCAGTTCAGTGGTATTAAGTACATTCACATTATTGTGCAACCATCCCTACCGTCCATCTCCAGAACTCTTTTCATCTTATACAGCTAAAACTCTGTCCCTGCTGAGTTAGTTTCCTTCTATTCCTAGTTTATTGTGTTTTTTTTTAATCATTAAAGGGCATTGAATTTTCTCAAATGTTTTCTGTATCAACTGAGATGATCATGTATTTTTTTTCCTTTATTTTGTTAATCTGGTGTATTACACTGAATGATTTTCATGTGTTGAAACATAATATCCTCTTGTGGTCTTTTAATAGCTGCAGAATCTTTAGTGATGTTACCTCTCTCATTTGTGATATTGATAATTTATGTCTTTTCACTTTTTTCCCTCATCATCATGGCTAGGTGTTTATCAATTTTATAGACTGACTCAGTGAACCGGATTTCTATTTTATTGATTTTCTCTATTGTTTTTGTTTTCTATTTCAATGATTCTGCTCTGATCTTTATTATTTCCATTCTTATGCTTAGTTTGCTCATTTGCTCTTTTTTTTTTTCTAGTTCTTTAATGTACAAGCTGAGGTCAATGATCTGAGACCTTTCTTCTTTTCTAACAGAGGTGTATAATGCTATAAATTTTCTTCTAAGTACTGCTTTAGCTGTCTCCCATAAATTTGGATATGTATATTTTCATTTTCATTTAGTTTAATACATTTTAAAATTTCCATTTTGATTTCTTCTTTGTCTCATAAGTTATATATATGTATTTTATTTAGAGTACAAATATTTGGGGATTTTTCAGATATCTTTCTCTTAACTGATTTCTACTTTAATTCTATAGCGGTCAGAGAACATACTTTATATAACTTGAGTCTTTTAATATTTAATTTGACTTGTGTTAAGGCCCACAGTATGGGCTTTCTTGGTAAATATTCCATGTGCATTTGAAAACAAAGTGTGATTTCTGCTATATATGTCAATGAGGTCCAATGGACTGATTTTCTTGTTCAGGTCTTCTATAGTGTTGCTGAATTTTATGTACATACTTTCAGTTATTGAGAGAGGAGTATTGTAATCACCAATTATAATGGTGATTTTTCTAGTTAATTTTCAAGTTCTTTTAGTTTTTCTTTATATATTAGAAGGTCAGTTCTTAGGTTCACAAATGTTTAGATTGTTATGTTCTATTGATAAATTGACACCTTTAACATTATAAAATGATCTTCGTTATCTCTAATAATATTCTTTCTTCTGAAATCTACTTTGTCTGATATTAATATAGCAATGCCAGCTTTCTTTGGACTAGTGTCAGAATTAAATTTTAGCCTATTTTTTCTTTATATTTAGAGTGGCTTTGTTGTGGGCAGCATATAGTTAGGTTTTGCTTTTTTTTAATCCAATCTGATTATGTCTACCTTTTGTGTGTGTGGTGTTTAGCCTGTTTATTGTAATCTGATTCTCATTACTGTTGGGTTTAAATCTATCATTTTCTATTTGTTTTCTATTTGTCCCATCTGTTCTTTGTTTCTCTTTTTCTGCCATCTTTTGGATGAATTGAGTGTTTTTTATGTTTCCATTTTATCTCCTTTGTTGGCTTATTAGCTATAACTCTGTTTTGTTATTCAGTGTTTCTTGTAAGGTTTATAATATACATTTTGTACTTATCACAATCTGTCTTCAAGTGACATTATACTGTTTCAAATAAAGTATGAGAATCATGTAGAAGTATACTTCAATTTCTTCCCTCCGCACCTTAGTGCTATAGTTTTCATTCATTATACTTCTACCTATATTATAAATCTCCCAGTGCAATGTTGTTGCTTTTGTCTTTAAAATAGTCCATTATCTTTTTAAGCATCTTTACTGAGATTTATTCATATACCATATAATTCACCCATTTAAAGTATACAATTCAATGGTTTTTAATATGTTCAGAGGTATGTTCGACCATCACCACAGTCAAGTTTAGATTATTTTTATCATCTGAAGAAAAAACCCTGTATCTTTTAGCTATCACTCCCTACACTTTGTCCTCACTCTCCCCCCAGCATTAAGCAGTCACTGATGTACTCTCTGTCTCTATGGATCCCTATTCTGGACTTTCATATGAATGGAATCACATAGTATGATTTACAATGAGAAATCTTCTGTTATCTTCACCTTTTTTCCTCTATACATAGTATATTATTCTTTTTTCCTCTGGCTACTTCTAAGATTTTCTTTTTATCACTGATTTCAAGCAATTTGATTATGATATGTGTTAATGTAGCTTTCTTCTGTTTCTTATCCTTGGGTTTGTTAAGCTTCATGAATCTGCTGCTTTATAGTTGTCATTAACTCTTGAAAGGTTTTGGCCATTATTTCTTTAAACATTTTTTGAATAGCCCCTCTCTCCTCTGTCTTTTGGGGACTTCAATTGTATATATATTTGGTTGCTTGAAGTTGTGCCATATTTCACTGATGCTCTGTTTATTTATTTATGCTTTTAGTTTGTTTTCACTCCGTGTTTCATTTTAGATGGTATATATTGTTATGTCTTCGTAATCTTTTCATCTGCAATGTGTAGTCTGTCATTAAGCCTATCGAGTATATTTTTCATCTTCGCCATTTTAGTTTTCATGTCTAGAAGTTAATTTGGATCATTTCACATGTACCATTCCTCTACTTAACATGTCCAACCTTTCCTATAGCTTCTTGAACATATGGAATATAGTTATACTAATTATTTTAATGTCCTTTTCTATTAATTTCACCATCTATTATTTCTCTGTCAACTTCAACAGATTTTCCCCCTCATTATGGGTTATGTTTTTCTTCTTCTTTGCCTGTCTCATAATTTTTTATTAGATGTTGGGGATTGTCAGTTTTACCTTATTGGATATTGAATAAATATTCTTGAGCTTTGTTCTGGGATGCAGTTATGTGGAAATAGTTTGATGCTTTCAGGTCTTGCATGAGCTAAATTTTGTTAGTTGGGGCAAGAATAGGGTTTAGTCTGGGGTTTATTTTTCACCACTACCGAGGCAACATTCTTTTTATTATTTTAACCTAGGATTTCTCAACCTCAGTTCTAATGATATTTGGGGACAGATAATTCCTTGTGGTGGAGGACTGTCCTGTGCATTGTAGAATGTTTAACAGTATCCCTGGCCCTTACAAACTATATGCCAGTAGCATGCCCCCTGTTGTGACAACAAAAATGTCTCCAGATATTGCCAAATGTCGCCTTAGGGACAAAAGTGCCTTCCATTTGGGAACCACAGCTCTAACTGATGCTCACTTAATTATGAGATCTCCCACACTGACTGTAGACAAGAGGTATTATTCCTGACTGTGTGTGATCTCTGAGCACTGCTCCCTGTAATCGTTTTTGGTGGTTATTTCCCTGGCCTTGGGTAGTTTTCTCACTTGCATGCACTAATCAGTACTTTTCTGAATATTTGAGGGAGACCCTGAAGATCTCTGGACTCCTCTTTATTTTCAGCTCTCACCTCTCTCGTACTCTATCATATGAACTCTAGTCACCCTCTTTTTGTCAGACTCCCATCTCTGTGTACCCAATTCAGGGGGCCTGCCTAGGTTCCCCCTCCCTTGCTGTACCCTGGAAACTTTCTCCAGCTGGTAATGTGAAGCAATATTAGGACTCACCTCACTTGTTTTTTATATTTCAGAGATAATTGTTTTGCATTGCCTCACGTCCAGTGTCTTGAGTGACGTGGTTTGCATATTTTGTCTAGTTTGTTTTCAGTTGTTTCAAGTGGGAGGGTAAATCCCTTCCATACTTTGTCTTGACTGGAATTAAAAGTAATGTTCAGTAGCTTTTCTAAACTTCCAACTATTTGGGACTTGTCCAGATATTTTTGTTATTTATTTCTAGTTTAATTCCACTGTGACTGTAGAAATGTCTCTGTATAATTTCAATTATTTTAAATATATTGAGACATGTTTTATGGCCCAACATCGGTATATCTTTGTGCTGTTAGTGGATGGAATGTCTTATAAATGTCGTTTTCTTTCTTTCCTGAACTTGTTAGTATTATTTGAATATTCTTGTTAGTATTCCATGTAGTCTCCTCTCTTGGCTTATTGGCTCCGCCTCTTTGACCCTTTTAGTAGTTGCCCTAGTATATGCAATATGCAT
The DNA here is from genome assembly GCF_011762595.2 of Tursiops truncatus. Lineage (NCBI taxonomy): Eukaryota > Metazoa > Chordata > Mammalia > Artiodactyla > Delphinidae > Tursiops > Tursiops truncatus. Next base: position 4,723,712 of record NC_047055.1, read on the forward strand.
CTTTATCTTATCATGATCTAGTTTTAAATGATGTTATACCTCTTAGTAAACTGTGAGAACCTTACAAGAGTCTTTTTAAAAATTTATTTATTTATTTATGTATTTTTGGCTGCATTGGGTCTTCATTGCTGTGCGGGCTTTCTTTAGTTGCAACAGACAGGGGCTACTCTTCATTGCGGTGCGCTGGCTTCTCACTGCAGTGGCTTCTCTTGTTGCGGAGCATGGGCTCTAGGCATGCGGGCCTCAGCAGTTGTGGTGCATGGCCTTCAGTAGTTGTGGCTCGTGGGCTCTAGAGCACTAGAGACTCAGCATGGGCTTAGTTGGTCCGCGGCATGTGGGATCCTCCCGGACCAGGGCTGGAACCCATGTCCCCTGCATTGGCAGGCAGACTCCCAACCACTGCACCGCCAGGGAAGCCCACAACAATAGTCTTCCATTTTCCTCCCCTATCCTTCATGATATCATTTTGATAGATTTTTGTTCTATGTATGTTATTAACACCAAAATGCATAGTATATTGTTGCTTTAAACAGTTTTTGAAGACATTAAAAATAATGTGAAGAAATTGTTTCAATATTTACTTACATATTTATCTTTTCCAGATCTCTTTATTTCTGTGTATATATCCATGTTTTCATCTGGTATCATTTTCCTCCTGTTTGATTCCTTTAACATTTCTTGCAGTGCAGGTCTGATGGCAATGAATCATGTCAGATTTTGTTTGTCTGGAAAATTATTTTGCTTTTGTTTCTGAAAGATATTTTCCCTGGGTATAAAATTCTAAGTAGACAGTTTCTTTCTTCCGTACTTTAAAGTTGTTCCATTGTCTTCTGGCTTGCATAGTTTCTGATGAGAAGTTTATTGTATTCTTATGTTTGTTCTTCTGTATGTAATATGTCTGTTTTCTCTGGCCACGAGGCATGTAGGATCTTAGCTCCCTAACCAGGGATTGAACCCACACCCCCTGCATTGGAAGGCGAAGTCTTAACCACTGGACTAGCATGGCTTTTTTAAATGTTTATTCTGTTTGGAATATTGTCTCTCTCCCCTTATTGGAATGAAAGACCCACAAGAATGGGGATGTTGTCTGTTTTGTTTACTGCTATATCCCTAGTATGTAGAACTGTGTCTGGTATGGGGTAGGTACTTGTAAATATGTATTGGTTGAGTGAATGTATTCCAGTGGTGGTATATGCTTGGGTCAAGCTGCTGAGTGGTGCCAGACCCTCTGGAGTCCCTGGTTCCTGGCTGTTCCAAGCCTGGTTCTTTAGTTTTCCTATGAGTTTCTTTTGAGCTTCCCTATAGTCTTCCAATACATTTTCATTTTTGCTCAAGTTACACAGAATTCTTTTTTTTTTTTTTTTGCTTACAATCAAAGATCTCCAGCTGAAAACCTACCTATAAGAATGTCTCTCTTGGGAATTTCCTGGCGGTTTAGTGGTTAGGACTCCACACTTCCACTGCAGAGGGTGGGGAACTATGATCCCAAAAGCCACACGGCACAGCCAAAAAAAAAAAAAAAAAAAGAACGCCTCTCTCAAATTTGGAGCGTTATGTTGTCAATATCAGTGAAGGACAAAGGACATATGATCTGAGATGTGATCCCTGTGAGTTGTTGAAGTTGGAATTGCTAGGATTACTGACTCAATTCTGTCACTATTTGCTGAAGTATTGGCATTTCTAGGACACTTGAGAGGTTTATGGGGATAATATCCAGTTGGGTATTTAATGTCAAGGCAGTCCTGGAAAAGTCTCCTGACATGCTTTCTCATGTACCTGGCTGTTGTCTGTTTCTGGGGTGATTGCACATTTAATAAGGGTAGCTGTAATCTTGTCTTGAAAGCAGAGATCTATGACTTGAATTTTGGATGTGTAGTAGGCCACAAAATTTAACATCAGAAGACTTCAGTGTGAATCTATTCCTCTAGCTTATTGGCCGAAGCTTTGTCAAGTCCATTCTCCAAGTAGCTTTTGTGATATAGCACCAATAATAGGAAGGAGAATGCTTAGAACGCTTCCCAAATTCCCAGGCCCTGTCTGTAACTGCCTCACGTGTTTTTCAGGACACCATTTTTGGGAGTCACAAAGCGCTTCATTTTCAGGTCAATATGAGTTTAATAATCACCATGCATTTATTTTTTGTGCTTTTCTTGAATAGCTCTAAGGGGCCAAGTACAGGATACCTCGTTTTATTGAGCTTCACAGACATTGCGTTTTGTTACAAATTGATATTTGGCAACCCTGCATCGAGCAAGTCGGTCAGCACTATTTTTCCAGCTGCATTTGCTCACTTCACGTGTCCGTGTCATATTTTGATCATTCTAGCAATGTTTCAAACCCTCCACCAGCAAAAGGATTACTACATGCTGAAGGCTCAGGTAATGGTTAGCATTTTTTAGCAATAAAGTATTTTTAATTAAGGTATATACATTGTTTTTTTAGACATAATGTTATTGTACACTTAATAGGCTACAGTATAGTATAAACATGACTTTTATATGCACTAGGAAACCAATGAATTTGTGTGATTCGATTTATTGTGCTGCTCGCTTTATTGTGGTGGTTGGAACAGAACCTGCAATATCGCTGAAGTCTGCCTGTACAGACTCTAAGATAGTTTGTAACTAGGTGAGCAGGCTACCGCATCAAAGGTTCCTTAGTGGGAAAGTCGTTGCTAAAAGTCTACCAAAAATGAATTCTTTCTTTCCATCTGGAAAAGAAATACCTATACCCCAGTGGGTCTGTAAATTCCTCTTCATTATTATTATTATTCAGCTTAATCTGAAGGCATTTACTAGCTCCCCTTCCTTCAGATTATTGCCATCTGGGCTCTTAGCATTTCCTCCAAAGATTGGTAATCAGTTAGTGTGCAGAAAGAATTTATAAATATGTAAGAACTGTGTTTTCCAGGGTTAAATGGGTGACATTATGTTCCTGTACCTCATCCTTTAGTGCTTCTGGAAGCATCATAATTTCCCGAAATAGAGCAAGAAAGTGCAAACTCAATGAGCAAATAAAATCTTTCTTTGGTGGTTGTCTAGGACTGATGTAGGAGGAAAAGCCAGATTTCCTGGTAGATGAGTTTGTGAGAGATGCTTTTGTAATGCCTTGAATAGAAGGCTTGAGGCCAAGTATGTAATCGAGCAAAGCCTACTCCAACACTACTGTGTTAGTAAGAGCACATAATCCCTTCTGAGTGAATTTACAACTGCAAGGCTATTAGGCGGCCATAGCTCCCCTAAGTACTAATTGTAATGGAACACGCTGGCCCACATCTTAGCCACACTGGGGACAGTTATGCCAAGAACACTGCTCTCTACTCAGCGTCATCTCGACTGTCTTCCTGGATAATGTTGCTCATGTTCGCAAACAGCCGGCTTGGAAGTTATCTTGTGTGACTTGTTAGCTGCTGGTCTTTCAGCCAAATCACTTTGTCTGTGTGCACAGAGCACTTATTTATTTATTTATTTATTAACATCTTTATTGGAGTATAATTGCTTTACAGTGCTGTGTTAGTTTCTGCTGTATAACAAAGTGAATCAGCTATACATACACATACGTCCCCATATCTCTTGCGTCTCCCTCCCACCCTCCCTATCCCACCCCTCTAGGTGGTCGCAAAGCACCGAGCTGATCTCCCTGAGCTATGTGGCTGCTTCCCACTAGCTGTCTATTTTACGTTTGGTAGACATGGAGCACTTTGAAAGGGAAAGAGCCCAAGGCACTTAGGGGATTCAACTTGATTATCTTACTGTCAGTCGCTACAAACCCAAACATTAGTTTGTGCCATCTCCAGCTCAAGGTGGCTTAGATTCTCTTTGGCAGAACACAGAGGATGTTCCATTTCACATGTTCAGTGTGTAGCCTTGACATTATGCAGGGCCTGGGAACAGGATAAATTCAGGCTGTGTCACAGACCCATAATTTTCCCAAGCATTCTTTTCCACACAGGAACCCCAATTCTACCAAGCTTTCCATCTGGAGTGGAGATCTTTGGAAGAAGCAAGGTGATGGGTCCTGTGCACTCTCATCTGAGCTTCGTGGGATGGAGGAATCATCGGAGGAGCCCAGAGCAGACTTGGGCTGATGCTTCACAAAGTGGTAAGCAGAAGACTTGGTCTCTAGCATTGTCACACTTTCTCTTCTCTCTACCCCTCCTACTGTCCAGGTACCCGATCTGCTGTCTCATTCAGCAAGGAAAGCCTCCACACTGGCTCTAGATCCGTGATGTGAAGGGAGGGAAGAAACCTGCCCTGTGAGGATCTCAGAAAATTTGGAGTCAAGTTTCTTTTTGTTATAAATGACAGAAACCTTCTTTCCTAGTTGAAGCGTACAAGAGAATTTATTGGAAGAATACTGAGGTAGCTCGCAGAATCAGTGGAAGAACTTCAGGAACCAAAGCAGCTCAGGAAACTTCAAGGAGTGAAATTGGAGATTTGATAGCAGCAGTGAATGTGTGCTTACGTGTTACTGTGGGCTCTCTCTCTCTCTCTCTCTCTCTCTCTCTCTCACACACACACACACACACACACACACACACACTCATCTCTGCTCATTTCTTCCTGGCCCCAAACTCTCTTGTTGCAAATGAGCTTTCTTTTTCTGGTGGAGAACATGGTTTCTGGCATCCCTGGATTTACAGAATTCCATCCTGGAGACCCCAGAGGAAAGAGAAAGCATCTTTGTTCTCTTGTCAGTATTTGAACATCCCTAAGGAAAGGATCTGAACATAATCCTAGGGTTTTAGTTGGCCACAACTTGGCATAATGTGACATGCAGCTGATGAACATGTGACCGTGATCAGAGCTGCATTGATACAAGCAGACTGTCTAAATCAAAAGACGTGATGGATTCAAAGTCTTCTCTATTTTTCTTTTTAAGAGAATGGTGATTGAGTTTATGAGCCCGCTGAAGATCTGGAAACCATGAATTATGAGGTCATTTTGAAGAAGCTGGGGATGATTTATGCCGAGGAGAGAAGGCTCAGGTAGGGTTTAAGGTGGTGTGGGATGTGAAAACTCTGTCTGATGGAAAGGGACGAGATTTCCTGCCTGCTGTGGAAGATGGAAGTAACAGCAGTGCAGGGGCAGGGGTTAGAGAATATCATGAGTGGAAAGTTCATTGGTCTTAGAATCAGGAGACCTAGACTTTAGTCTTGGTTTTGCCTTTGTCTGAATCTCCTCCTTGTTAGGGTGGTTTGGCCATGGTGTGGATTGGCTGGGCCATGACTCGGATGAGATGTCTGGGATTGGCGGTTGGAGTCAGTGAAGCCAAAGGTGTGTGGGCCAGGGTGGGAAGCAAGTCTAAGTTCTTTACAGAGAGCTGGAGACAAAGCCCAAACCCCAGTTTGAAGGTCCAGAGGCAAAAATCACAGGGGTATTAGAGCAGGAGCAGGTCACGAATAAGTGGGGATAGGTGGGTCTTGAGGAATTGGTGAAAACATGAGTAGGTGCTTGTTGATTGCCTCTAGCTGTTTGGGGAGCCTGGTGGGGTGCACCAGTATCCAGGGCTAGGACAAGTCATTATCTAGCCATGTGACCTTGGATGACTCTCCTCTGGGTCTCAGGTACCTTAGCTGGGAAGTAAGGGGTTGAAGTGGTGACCCCCAGGGTCCTTTTTAGCTCTGGTTTTATGAGTTACAGGAATGAAATCTTGAGTGTTTTATTAGAACAGAGTGTTTTACCAATTAGAGCCGTCAACTCATGGAGCTGGCAACCTTGGCCAGTAGAGAAAACTCCAGATCTATTGGCAGGATGAGGAGGCCTAGATTCTGTATTTTAATTTCTTTTAAGTAATATCTCTCCTTGAAAGGGTTAGAATGTGCCTCGCAGGTACAGCCTTCCAGTGGCATCAGCCCCCTTCACGTTTGGCTGGTTTCTCCCAGTCAGTGGAGCCATTGCAGCAATCGGATGTTCTCTATTTTGCCACAGTAGGAAGTAATATAAACACTCTTCAGATTTTCACTGGTGAGAGTATTTTTTGTTGTTGTTGTTCTTGTCTTCTCTTTGGAAAATCTCCACGGCTGCACCATTTGGCTATCTGAAGCTTTTGCATGCATCGCAAACACCATCTGTTATAACCCGAGACACACACACCGCATGGAATTAGGAATAGAAGCCAGTGTTGCAGCTGGACATGGCAGAGGAAATTGATAGAACCACCACTTCCTCTGCAGGACTGACATGGTGAATGGGGCATCTGGGGTTTGTCTGAGCTTTTGCATTCATCAATTAAAGATCTCTTTTGGCTGCTGCAGAGACATTGCCTATTTGATTACAAAACTTGCCTTGAAGAAAACAAGTAGCTGCTTCTTAGTGCAGGAGGAAGTCTAACCTGGGGGCTATTTCAAGAGGCCTGAGAATTCCTTGGTCAAGAAGACTAGGTCTAGATGCAGGAGGCATGGCTCTCTGTCTCCACCATCAAATTTCTCCAGAGGGGCCCCATGGGGCCACTGAGCTGGCAGACTCGTCCTCTCCCCAGCTGGTCATAAGAAGCTCTTGGCCTCTCTATTGCAATCTCACCTTTTGTGCACATGATCTTTGCAGCATCCCAAGAAGCAGGGAAGACTCTACTGTCTACTGCTATTCAGGAGAAAACAGAGGCTCAGGGATGAGGTGAGCCTGAATTCTAAATTGGACAAGATGGTTCTTTGGGACATGAGTCCACCATCTTCTCAGTCTGCCGGCTTTCTGAATAAAGTCACTGTTCCTTGCCCCAGCAACTCGTCTCTCGATTTATTGGCCTGTCGTGTGGCAAGCAGTAGGAGCTTGGACTCGGGAACGGCATCTGTGTGGACTTCGTCTGCTTTACAGCATACTCCTCAGGATGCTTCCCATAAGCCAACACTGAAGAGGCTGGTGAAGCAGAGCAAGAATAAAGGGAAGATGTGCAGGACAGCAGTAAAGAGCCTAAAACCTGGGCTCCAGTCACTGCTGTGCCCCTTATGATAGAGGGGAGGGAGTAAAGTCAAACATTGCCTCGTTCTGGTCAGCCTCGAGAGGATATATGTGTTAATTTCTTCCTTCCTGCAGTCATTCACAGGTGGGCCTGCTCAGGAAGTTTCCTGTGAACTAAAAAAAGGTATTTTATTTTATTTATTTATTTTTAACATCTTTATTGGACCATAATTGCTTTACATTGTTGTGTTAGTTTCTGCTTTATAACAAAGTGAATGAGCTGTACATATACATATATCCCCAAATCTCTTCCCTCTTGCATCTCCCTCCCACCCTTCCTATCCCACCCCTCTAGGTGGTCACAAAGCATCGAGCAGATCTCCCTGTGCTATGTGGCTGCTTCCCACTAGCTAGCTATTTTACATTTGGTAGTGTATATATGTCCATGCCACTCTCTCACTTTGCCCCAGCTTACCCCTCCCCCTCCCCATGACCTCAAGTCCATTCTCTACGTCTGCGTCTTTATTCCCGTCTGACCCTCGGTTCTTCAAAACCACTTTTTTTTTTTTAGATTCCATATATGTGTGTTAACATATGGTATTTATTTTTCTCTTTCTGACTTACTTCACTATGTATGACAGTCTCTAAGTCCATCCACCTCACTACAAATAACTCAAATTCGTTTCTTTTTATGGCTGAGTAATATCCCATTGTATATATATGCCACATCTTCCTTACCCATTCATCTGTCGATGGACACTTAGGTTGCTTCCATATCCTGGCTATTGTAAATAGAGCTGCAATGAACACTGTCGTACATGACTTGTTTTGAATTATGGTTTTCTCAGGGTATATCCCAGTTGTGGGATTGCTGGGTCGTATGGTAGTTCTACTTTTACTTTTTTAAGGAACCTCCATACTGTTCTCCATAGTGGCTGTATCAATTAACATTCCCACCAACAGTGCAAGAGGCTTCCCTCTTCTCCACACCCTCTCCAGCATTTATTGATTGTAGATTTTTTGATGATGGCCATTCTGACTGGTGTGAGGTGATACCTCATTGTAGTTTTGACTTGCATTTCTCTAATTATTAGTGATGTTGAGCATCCATTCATGTGTTTGTTGGTAGTCTGTATATCTTCCTTGGAGAAATGTCTATTTAGGTCTTCGGCCCATTTTTGGATTGGGTTGTTTGTTTTTGTGATATTGAGCTGCATGAGCTGCTTGTAAATGTTGGAGATTAATCCTTTGTCAGTTGCTTCATTTGCAAATATTTTCTCCCATTCTGAGGGTTGTCTTTTCGTCTTGCTTATGGTTTTCTTTGCTGTGCAAAAGCTTTTAAGTTTCTTTAGGTCCCATTTGTTTATTTTTGTTTTTATTTCCATTCTTTTTGAAACACCAGAAGGTGTGTCAAAAAGGATCTTGCTGTGATTTATGTCATAGAGTGTTTTGCCTATGTTTTCCTCTAAGCGTTTGATAGTGTCTGGCCTTACATTTAGGTCTCTAATCGATTTTGAGTTTACTTTTGTGTATGGTGTTAGGAAGTGTTCTAATTTCATTCTTTTACATGTATCTGTCCAGTTTTCCCAGCACCACTTATTGAAGAGGCTGTCCTTTCTCCACTGTACATTCCTGCCTCCTTTATCAAAAATAAGGTGACCATATGTGTGTGGGTTTATCTCTGGGCTTTCTATCCTGTTCCAATGATCTATATTTCTGTTTTTGTGCCAGTACCATACTGTCTTGATTACTGTAGCTTTGTAGTATAGTCCGAAGTCCAGGAGCCTGATTCCTCCAGCTCCGTTTTTCGTTCTCAAGATTGCTTTGGGTATTTGGGGTCTTTTGTGTTTCCATACAAATTGTGAAGTTTTTTGTTCCAGTTCTGTGAAAAATGCCATTGGTAGTTTGATAGGGATTGCATGGAATCTGTCGATTGCTTTGGGTAGTAGAGTCATTTTCACGGTGTTGATTCTTCCAATCCAAGAACATGGTATATCTCTCCATCTGTTTGTATCATCTTTAATTTCTTTCATCAACATCTTATAATTTTCTGCATACAGGTCTTTTGTCTCCTTAGGTAGGTTTATTCCTAGGTATTTTATTCTTTTTGTTGCAGTGGTAAATGGGAGTGTTTCCTTAATTTCTCTTTCGGATTTTTCATCATTAGTGTATAGGAATGCAAGAGATTTCTGTGCATTGATTTTGCATCCTGCTACTTTACCAAATTCATTGATTAGCTCTAGTAGTTTTCTGGTAGCATCTTTAGGATTCTCTATGTATAGTATCATGTCATCTGCAAACAGTGACAGCTTTACTTCTTCTTTTCCGATTTGGATTCCTTTTATTTCTTTTTCTTCTCTGATTGCTGTGGCTAAAACGTCCAAAACTATGTTGAATAATAGTGGTGAGAGTGGGCAACCTTGTCTTGTTCCTGATCTTAGTGGAAATGCTTTCAGTTTTTCACCACTGAGAATGGTGCTGGCTGTGGGTTTGTCATATATGGCCTTTATTATGTTGAGGTAAGTTCCCTCTATGCCTACTTTCTGGAGGGTTTTTATCATAAATGGGTGCTGAATTTTGTCAAGAGTTTCCGTTGCTCGCTCCCTGAGGGGGGTGGTGAGCTGGGTCTTTATATGGGGTGAGGCCAGGGGTGAGTCCAGGGGTCGGGCTGGAGGGATGGCTTTGGTGGTCTGTCTACCCCTTTGGTGGTGTTGAGTGCAGGGGTCATGTGTAGCACCCTGCTTTTGCTGCTGATACCCTGTTTTTGCTCCTGGCTCTTCAGAAGTTGCAGTTGGGTTTTTTTGGTCTTTTTGTATCCTGTTGTCCATAATTTGCCCCACATGTGCATGCACACGGGTTTTAGTCCCTTATAGTTTTCTTTGTATTTTGTCACTGGGGGAGACGTTTGTCCAGGTGCAGGCACTGCAGCAAAGGGTCCCAGGTCCCAGCCTGTCTCGATATCAGCTAACAGGTACTATGGAGTTACTGCCAGCACAGTCCTAAGTGTTTTATGGTATTACCCCGTTAGGACTCAAAACAACCATGTGATGGGTGTTATGCTATTGTCTTCCCTAATTTATAGAAGAGGAGACTGAAGTTCAGAGTGAGTCATTTGTGCAAGACCATAGACCAGTAAATAGTAGAGGTGCAATTTGATCCCTGCTCCATCTGACCCCAAAGTCCATGCTCTTAACTACATGTGGTGCACTTTTCACCTCTATCACATCCACATCATGGACTATTATGTGGTTCTCAAAATGATGGTTATAACATGTAGAGATGCTTATAATTGGATGTGAAGAAAGCAAGATATGAAATTGTAGATATGACCGATTATAACCATGTAGAACAAGCAGCAATTATTTATAACCAAAAAAGCAGAAGGAAATATAGCAATGTTAACACTGGTCATTGGGGGATGGAAACACTCAATTTTCCTTTTACGCTTCCCTGTATTTTCCACATTTTCTGTCATGAGTGTTTACGAGTTATAATATAAATGAATGTGTCTGCTATTGAACTTGTCATTGAACAGGGGAACATCAAGGGAAACACCCTTCATCATATCCCACCAAAGTGGCCTCCATTCCATTCGCCTTTGGCCCACAGGCTGGAAACCTTGTTTATTTATAGTAAGTATAGACAAGGAAGAGAAGTGAAGGAAGCGCTTCAAATGTTTGCCTTCAAGTCCTTGTAGGAGGAAGTGATCACTTTTTCACGCAGGACTCTTGGAAGCAAAGAGTTTAGTGACAAAATAATACTATGGTTTTGCATAATCGGATGGGAAAAATAATGTTGTTGCCTCCACCTCTTTTCTGCAATTAGCCTGTGAAGAGTTGAGAGCTCAGGTTAAGATGTACCATCATTTAGATTTGGCAGATGAAATCACGTGACTCTAGACTTCATTTGAAAAGAAAGTTTCCTTTGATTAGGGGCAGAAAGCCCTCAGTCCTTCATCTGCAGTGATTTACAGAACTAAAATGAAAGTCAGGTGGGCAGCATTTTTGGTTCTTTTGATGGTTCTTGTTTAAACACCCAATACCCATTTCAGAGCTTTTAACACTCACTTTGTAGGTCGAAATGGTCTCTCGTCTGCTACGAATCCTAAATTAGTAGGCGTGTGTCTGACCAAGATTTGAGGGACCACATTTACTTTGAGTAAATATTCGCCTTTCATATTCGATTTCTTATTAAATGGTGTTTCAGAAACTGTGCTATACAATATCCCTATTTATAAGCGTTGTAGTTTAATTTTTTAAAATTTCAATGTTGGGGCTTCCCTGGTGGCGCAGTGGTTAAGAATCCACCTGCCAATGCAGAGCAGAGGACACGGGTTCGAGCCCTGGTCCGGAAAGATCCCACATGCCGCGGAGCAACTAAGCCCATGCGCCACAGCTACTGAGCCTGCAAGCCACAACTACTGAAACCTACGTGCCTAGAGCTCGTGCTCCGCAACAAGGGAAGCCACCGCAATGAGAAGTCTGCGCACTGCAATGAAGAGTAGCCCCCGCTCGCCGCAACTAGAGAAAGCCCGTGCGCAGCAACAAAGACCTAACGCAGCCAAAAATAAATAAATAAATTTATTTTTTTAAAAAATTCCAAAGTTGGAATGTGTGTGTGTATGTGCATGTGTGCGTGCATGTGTGCGTGCGTGTGTGTGTGTGTGTGTGTGTGTGTGTGTGTGTTAGTTAAGAGGACTCTTTATGTCTAGGAAGGAACATCTTTCTACCGTCTCAGTTAAGAATTGTTTCCCCTTGCCAAATGTTATTTTCAGACAGATTGACAAGAGTGGCTTTAAAGGTATGAACAGTCCTGGTCCTGAAAAAAGCGGGGCAATTTCTTGTCTAGAGCAAAAGGAAGGCAAGTTTGGGGATACTGAGTCATCTAAGACCAGGCTATCAAGACATGACTGGCTGGAGTGCCTGGATTTTGGTATTTGAAACGTTCTTGTTTGAAATACTGACTCACCATGCAGAAGCTGTCTCTGTGAAATGGATCTTCCGGATGACGGCAGAAACAGCTTTTTCCTAATTATGAGATGCTGCCAGGCTGTCCGTGGGATGACAGAGTGGGGCTGCATCAGTTGGGACGTTGGTGTCAGGGGAGGGAGGGGGTGTCTTTGGGTCACTCGGATAATGAGCAATTTGCTCTTGGCTAATGGAGTGTCTCTAAGGCCAGGGCTGGCTTTACACGCTTCTGATCAAGCCCACTGCCATTTGCAGGGCAACCGCATTGCATCCTTGCTGGGCCTCTGCTTGCTCAGGCAAGGGTGGGGCTTTTCTTGTGTTTCCACAGCACTGAGCTTGCTTTAGTCATGTCATGACCAGTCTGGAAGATCCCTATGAGACCACCTGCTGCCCCTCAGTGGAGACATGGAAGACAGAAACGGGCCGGATTTGCGCAAGAAAGAACGCGTTGGGTCCATGGCAGAGCGGAGACTGAGCCTCCCAGGCTTATATCCATTCTAGGTGGCTGTGCTACCCTAATCTGAGGAATGTGTAAGTGTGCATTTTGGGACTGGGCAGGCAGCTCCTGGGGCCTTGGCCATGCCAGCGCTGGTGGTCAGTGTCGGATTTCCTTCCAGGGGTCTTCCCACATTCTGACTGGCGAGGAGGGTGGTGAGTGGATGGGCTTCAAGGGCATGCTCCGCTCCTTTCGCTCTCAGCCTTTGGTCGCAGCAGGTCCTGTGTCACTCGGCATATCCTCAAGAATTTCACATCCACTCCCAGCAGGACGAAGTGAAGGGCTCCCATGCAAGTGCTGCGTTTCTCTCTCTTGCTACTTGATTCCAACCTCCATTTATATCTTTGAGAACAGAGGTGGAAGGGACCTCAGGGATTGCTTTAAGCTCATGAAAACTACCCCCCTCCGCTGGGTCCTCCTCCCTCAGCAGCAAATTTTACCCGAGTTCTTCTTTTTACGTTTTTATTATTTATTTATGTATTTTTGGCTACACTTTGCAATAAATCCAGAATTCTCTGGTAATAGGTAAAGGTAATTGTTGTAAATCACACATTTAATCTGTGATTTAAATTTCTCTTTTCAGGTTCTGTCTTTCTTCTTTGTGCGGTTTTTAGTTTTGGGGAGGGGGGGTTGTTTCTTTGTGTTTTGGTTCATTCAAGCCTGATATTCTTAGCATTGATTTTCGTCAGTCGACATTTTGGATATGAAGGATTTCAAGTGGTTGTTTGGTTGAGAAGTGAACATGCAAAGCAATTGGTGATTAGCCTGTGAAGAGTTGAGAGCTTAGGTTAAGATGTACCGTCATTTAGCGCTGCCTGTACCATCATTTAGTACATTTAGATGCTGCCTGAGTCGTGATTGATGTATTTTTCCCTTTCCTAATTTTAAACCCGCATTTTTAGATCGACAGTGTTAATATTCTTCCGTCTGCTGCCTTCCTTCCGTGTATGAATTGGCTGTGAGGCTGTGTGATGTGGCGTCTGGAATGGGGATTAGGGGACCCAGGTTTTCCTCTCTAATGCTTTCCTTATGTTTACAGACCACAAACCTTCAAGTGAAGGTTCTGTCATTAGCTGGCCTAGCTGTGAAGGCAGATGCACAGTTGCAAGGGGACTGATTCCACAGATTTCTGGAATGTTAGCGCTGGAAGGAGCCACAGCAGATCATTCAGGCAGCAAACCTTTCAAGGCATCTTGTCCACACGGCCACGTACTGTTCCGGGGGCTGCGGACGCGGTGAGGAGCCACCATCCTCCAGTCCAATCCCTTCTCTTCGCAGATAGGTCTCTCAGTTCCCCAAAGAGAGGAGAGGACTTGCTTGAGGTCACACAGCAAGTCCACCTCAGGGCTGGGCTGGAACGCAGGGCCCCTGGCACCCTTAACGCTGATGATTATGCTTCAGCCGTGGTTAGATTCCCCCAAGTGACTTGAGCAAATGGCCCCATCTCCCCATCCTCCCATCCAAAAAATCCAGCTTCCATGCCAGGCAGATAGATGGCTCTGGGTACCAGTCACCTGGAGGGCCTGCAATAGGTCTGCCCATCTGTGTGTGTCTAAGTCCATAGATCTTCAAATGAGGTGGGTAATGTCTTCAAAGGAGAGAACAGGAAAGGACCCTGCCAGGACTAGCTCAGGGACAGTCAGCAAGACTCTCTTCCTGTGCTCCCATTGGCCACAGCCCAGCTTAGTGGGCACGCCCCTTTGAGGCCCCTGGCCCATTACTGTCCAGAGTCCCTAGGGCTTTATGCATGGAAAATGCTCATTAAGTTTGGGCAGAATTGAGCTGATGGGCGAGAGGAGCCCTTCAGAGGAAGGTGGTGCAATCACTGAATGAAAGGGGCTGCTTACTGAGCTTCTGGGCCATGAACTTCTGCCCATGGGCAGGTGGCTTCTGTAAGCTGGTTCCAGAAAGCTGTCGCTCCCCACCCCACCTTTGTCGAGTTGCCTTGAGCAGGGATGTGCCCTGTCACATCAGACACTGAGCTGAAAGCTGTGGGGATTAGGAAGATGGCACGTTAGCACATCTTTCTCTTTTCAGAGCTGAGCGTGCCAGTCACTGTGATGGGCAGCAAGACAGTGTTCATTGTTAATTAATTGTTAGTTGTCAACTCCGAGACTTTGTGGAGCTAAGAAGATGCAGGCAGGTTGTAGAATTCCTCCTTGAAAGACACCACAACAACATTGTTAAGGGCAAATGAAACACGCTTACTTATCAAAGTCTGCCGAGAGCCTTTCACGCTTTACCTCCGCTGAGAATTCACACTGTCGTGCCCTTACCATAGGGTTTGCTCCTTGCATGATGGCGGGCCAAGCAATGGAGGATCTTCATCGTCCTTACGTCTCTGAAACATTTGAAACGTTACTGTGTTTTCTAAAGAGAAAAGACCCACAAAGGGATAACTTGCGCCTATTCTCAACTTCTAGTTTGGAAGGGTGACCTTGAGAAGTTCAGGACAAGCTTTTTCAAGAAGAAGCTGCAGCATAAGGGGATTGAGCCTTCGCCTCAGCGCTGGGGGAAGGGAAGTTCTGCAAAGAGCAAATTACCGCCTGGATTGTTTCTCTAGGGCTGGACCCATTGAGACCTTGAGCTTCCAGCCAAGCTGGAAGATGGGGTCCTGGCTTCAGAAGTGCTTGATTGAGATCATTCCTGATCTCAGAGGAACAAGGTACCACCTTGATTGGCCATGATCCTTGGAAGTCCTGGAGGTATTGCCCTGGGGGATGCAACCAGCCCATAGATTCGGGCTGCAGAGAAAGGCCCTGTCAGGCCAGGTCCTCTGTGGTCAGTGGTGGTGTCTGCTCACAGAGCGCTTCCCGGCCTGCTGTTGTCTCTGCTGAGCAGAGCTTACTGCCTCGACTGTGCCGCCTTCTGTGTCTTTCCCCGTCTCTTGCTTTATACCCGCTTGACATTCTCTTCATTCATCCCTTTGACCAGCCAGCAGGACCTACTTGGAGGCGTGGCTGCCGTAAAATGGGCCTGCGTGTTCCCCCGGAAGCAGCCTTCCCTCGCCTCCTTCCTCTTCCCCTCCTCTCCAGGTTATGTCAAATATTTGCTTGGTTTACAGCTCACCAAATGCCATCTCGTTTAATCATGTTTTTATTTAAGTAAGAGGGTTGTCAGGCTGAAGTGATTTTATTGTTAGGAGTCAGGAAAATACGAAGAAAACTCCCTTTTGAGAGTGGAGTAACACAGCACATTTTAGTTCAGTCTTCTTGATTTTTTCTTTTCATCGCGTTGTAGATCTCCAATCGAATATTGTTCCTGACAGTCCTAAACCAGGTGGGCCCCTTTGCCTGGGAGCTGGTGTCTGCTGAACTCCCCTCTAGTTCCGCCTTTGGACTGTCGGTCTGATCTTGCTGTTTTCCACCTACTCCGTCCAGCTGCCAATTATTCATAAGTAAATAGTTGAGAAACTGCTTCAATGCCCGTTATGGACTACCTTCCGTGCGTTCTGGGAGTACTGAAATCCTCAAGATGTGGTCCCCGTCCCCTGAGAATGTGTGACCTGTCTGTGGGGATGACAGACACAGGCCCTCCGTGGTGGAGGTGTGAAGCACCAGTGTGGGAACATGGGAGAGTGGCTGATTCTGCTCTGGCTGGAGCAGACCGCAAAGTACGGCTGTGCAGGTCGTGAACTGCACAAGGGTGCTGAATTTAAGTAGAAACCATCCATACTGTAGTCATCAAAAACATGTCTTGAGGAAAAGGCACATTTTAAAAATTTTCACTAAGGCGCTGTACAGGTCAGGTGGCCCTGGGCCGGCATCAGACTGGAAGTGATGCTGAAAGCTCAGTTTCTCTGTGCCCCGGTGCCAAATCAAATCTCAGTGACAGAGTTCTGGGTGAAGTAGAAAAGGATAGCTTTATTGCTTTGCCAGGCAAAGGGGGCCACAGAGGGCTCCTTCCTCGAAAAACTATGTGTCCCAACTCGGGCCGGATTTGATGAAGAATTTTATAGCAATGGCTCAAGGGTGGGGTCGCTGATAAGGATCGAGGTGTGCCCAGGGCCTGCACTCCCTTTATCTCTCCTCTGGTGGCCAGTCTCCTAATCTTGATGAGCTTCTCTGGTCCCTTTAATCTTGCCTCTTAGTTTACTGGCCGCTCTTCCCTTGATGAGCAGCTGTTCAAGTCCACCCTTTGGAACTCAGGGAAGGTCATGGAGGCTGGAGTCTTGCCTACAAGAAACGGGGGACAGGGAGCCCCACAGGGCCTCGCTCAGTTTCAGAAAGGCGGTGGAGGGGAGGTGGCATTGCATCAGGGCTGTACAAGGGTCATAGGGGTTGGCCGGCCAGGCGCAGGGCATTATATAGGCAGAGGGAGCATGCGCTGAGACAGAGGGAGGAAATCACAGTGGTGTGTGCCTGGGGAATGAGGAGTGGCCGGGTGCGGTGCTGCAGAGCACACGTGGTAGGTGTGGTGGGCGGTGCTCTGCATGTGTATTTGGAGTTAGATCGTGAAGGGTCTGGAATGTTATGCTGAGACTTTGGACTTTATCCCAGAGGTATTGTGAAGCCATCAGAGGTTTTGCAGTCATTTCTTTTTAAAGAATTACGTTTGTAACTTATACCTAACTGGTCCTCCCCAAAATGTTTTAAGGTGGAAGACAAATATGTGACCTTGTCACACAGCAAAAGTGACTCGGCTCTGGCCACTGTTGCCAGGAGGGGCTGCAGGCCAAGCGTGGCCAGGTCTCCCAAGTTTTCATAAGAAGCTGGACACTTGCGTATTCGCCTAAAAATCTCCTAAATTCTAAGTGCTGGCAAGTAATTCGGATTTTTAAAAACACCACACACCACACGAGGCATGTCCACAGACCAGAGTCAGCCAGTGGACCACTGGTTTGCCATTTCTGATAATGAGGGAAGGAATAGAAAGTTCTAAGAACTTGAGATGAGATGGCAATGAGAATTAAGTTGATTTTAAGACAAGTAAGACAAACATGGACACCTATTCTGTTGCTAGTGACAGGAAAAGAAGTGGAGGCCATATACAGTGGGGCCATATATGGTCTCTGTGGTTATGGAAAAATGGACTGAAATTGAATAAAATAGCTGAAGAGTAGGACTCATGCTACTTTTTCATGGCAAGGTCTTCTTGTAAGAGTGTTTCCCTAATGACCCTTGGGTTGGTTGGGGCAGGGCTGTCAATTGCAACCAGAAGATTCCTGAGCAATGCATGTGGCCAAGGATCTATTCTGTGGCTTCTGGAAAATACCAGAACAATGAAGCATGTAACTGAATAGCTGAAACTCCAAGGATACTTACCAAGAATAGGCACTGCATCAGAGTACAGGGGACCCAGGCAAGCATCTTCTCGATCATTAAGTGAAGGTGTTAGATAAATAGGCAGTTCTGTGCCAGTGGGACTCAGACCCCATGAAACCCTAGGTGTCCTGCAAGTCAGAAGGATAAGCTGTATTTCCAATAGTCTCCTCGGAGAGAGCAGAGGCGTCGTGATGTTTGAACCCAGCTCTGCCACTCCCTGGTCACGTGGCCATCCATAAGCCACTTCTCCTCTGAGCCTTGGTTTCCTCATCTGTTGAGTGAATGGGGATAATACTTCTTTCACAGGAGTTTTCTGCAGCTTAAAGTAGGCAGTGCGTAGGAAAGCATCTAGCATTGTGCCCTCAGATCTGTGGAAACTCACTGAATACTGATTTTCTTCCATCCCTTATTTCCCTGATTGAATTGGAGCCTGCCCTGCCTCTTCTTAAAGAGCGCCTGATGGGGCTGTTCGTAATCATTTCCTCCTTTCCCAGCAGTTTCCCTGCCCTTTATCGCAGAAAATTTCTGATTACGTGTGGATTCCTTTCAGACTTGAAAAACAACCTGACATGGGAGTTATTTTTTAGGTTGCAGGTTTTCCTGTCCTGGCCAGAGTGATCTTAGAAAGACAACCTTCGTGATGAAGACATTGTGGATTAAAATCGTTTGTTCTCAAGGCAGGGCTCTCTCGTTCAAGTGTCTGCACGGTGTTTCTCCTTCCCAGAGATGAAGGATAAAAGAAGAATAAAATCATCAGGCATTTTTGTTTAACTATGTCATTGTAGTTTTATAGCAGTTGTTTTATTACCTGAATGTATTTAGATGTGAGGATTCTGAGAAGGCTGTGAAATATATTCTAAAGCTTCGGGGGCAGACACGTGCTCTGAGCTGGTTACTTGGTGTGCGCTCAGGAGAATTATTTGCCAGGCTGCAGATTCTGACAGGAGGCACTCTGCCTTTTATAGTCCTGTTCTCCGAAGGGGGAGATGGAGGAGGAAAAGATTCTGGAAAGTGTCTTGCAGAGGCCCGACAGAGCTCTGTATTGCTTTCAAAAGGTGTTTCCCACTCCTTTTCTTGCTATTAAAACTACATGTGATCCAAGCAGGCTGCATAAAACGAGAGAAAAGGAAATGAAGTCTGTTAATCTCCCAAGACAGACATTTATTATCCGAAAGCCAAGTGACACCTTCGAATTGTGACCTCACATTCGGAGGAGGAAAAGGCTCGTGCCTGACGGGGGCCTGCACCGGCCTCCTGGAAGAAGACCGGCCTCAGTCAAATGTCATCTCCACGAATATTGGCCCAAGTTTCCAGTTGCTGGAGTTGCTGTTGATTCAAAATCCATGATAAATGCTACGGCTGCAAGTAAAATCCGTGCCCTGGACCTCAGAAGCCAGTCTCTGGTGAGACATCACAGGAGTTTCACCCAGTCTCCTGGAGTACTAATCTCTGGTCTGAGTGAGGCCTTGAGGGTGTTCAGATCCTTCCAGGTGAAAGGAAGACTGGAGGTGGAGTCCAAAGCTATGAGCAATCTGTAAACCACAGAGAGTGCAAACAGCCTCTGTTCCTCAGCATAGCATCGTGGGTTCTGGACCTATGAGCTGAGTTCAAATCCCAGCTCCACTGCTCACCAACTGGGTGACCTCGGGCGATTTACTTCACCTCTCTGTGCCCTAGGTTCCTCTTCTGTAACAAGGGAATAACATAGTATCAACCTCAAAGGATCGTAATGCAGAGTCAATGAGGTCATACCTGTAAAAGGTCTGGGACAGTGTGTGGTACATCGTGAGCACCTTCTTCATTGTCTGTCAGTTAAATTCCTTCCTTGTTCTCTTGCGTTTTTCATACCAAGTCTGTTCTCAGCATGTTGCAGATAGAGACACTGAGGTGCAGAGAGATGAAAGGATGGGTCCAAGGTCATCCACCTCATCAAGGCCAGCGTGAGCGCTGAAGTGCATGCCTGACTCCCTGTGCTGTGCTCTCCCAGCTCCAGGCTGCCACCCTGCAGTCCTCTATTAGCGCAAGGTTCGGATGGGTGAGACTGTGGGAAAGGGTCTTGTAAACGAAGTCACTGTGTTCAACGTTAGGATCTATTAGAACTCTGTGCTTACCACTTGTGCTGTTTGAAGAGGTCTGGGGCATTGGATAACAAGACTGTTCAGGTAGGAACATCTCATAACATGTTCCCTTTTCTTGAAAGCAGCAGCAGAGTCTAAGGCAGTTCTCAGAGGGACTTTAGTACTGAGGGCTGTTTGTATGTTGGTGTTACTACACGGAAGATGGGGAGGCCTAGGAGGAAGAGCTGGGGACAGAAAGCAGACACTGTTGAATGAAGCCTGCTTGCGAAGCCTTGGCCGCCAAGCGGCGATGGCTGCATTGCTAAGAAGGTCCAAGCTTAGAGGAAGAGGGAGGGCTCTCTTGTGATGTGGTTTCTAAACCTGAGAGCGACTTATGGTTAGCTTTTGCATTTGAAGGGCTGAATGGGACATCCAAGACTGCCTGGTTCAATTTCCCCGCGTTCGCAGGGAGGCCTCCAGCCCCTGAGAGATGGCGCACGTACCAAGGACCCACAGCTGTGCCTCCATGTTCCTCAAGTGACTTTCTCATGACAAGTTGGCTTCCCCGGGACCCATGGATGAGACGGTCTAGGCTCCTCGGCACTTTTAGCTCTTAGTGTCATCCAGTAGGAGTCTTTTAATTTCCTTCCCTAGGATCTTGACAGCTTTCGGGGTGTGGGTGAGCACGCCCCAGCCAATCAACCCTGAGATCATGGTAATATCAGCATATAAGCTTAGAGATGTGGACCAGGCCCCGTATATTCACCCAAGTGAGTGCCAGCTTGTTTGGCCTTTGGTCTGTCAGCTGGCAGGTCAATCCCAGTGACACTCTCTGTGTTCCTTTTGTATATATATATTTAAAAATATATATATATTTTTTGGCTGTGCATGTGGTGTGGCATGTGGGATCTTAGTTTCCCAACCGGGATCAAACCCACGCCCCTGGGATTCCCTCGTGGTACAATGGTTAAGAATCTGCCTGCCAGTGCAGGGGACATGGGTTTGACCCCTGGTCCAGGAAGATCCCACATGCTGCGGAGCAACAAAACCCGTGCGCCACAACTACTGAGCCTGCGCTCTAGAGCCTGCAAGCCACAACTA
The DNA here is from genome assembly GCF_011762595.2 of Tursiops truncatus. Classification (NCBI taxonomy): domain Eukaryota; kingdom Metazoa; phylum Chordata; class Mammalia; order Artiodactyla; family Delphinidae; genus Tursiops; species Tursiops truncatus. Next base: position 4,744,493 of record NC_047055.1, read on the forward strand.
CTGAGCCCGTGTGCCACAACTACTGAAGCCCGTGCGCCTAGGGCCTGTGCTCCACAACCAAGAGGAGCCCCCTCTCGCTGCAACTAGAGAAAGCCCAGGCGCAGCAACGAAGACCCAATGCAGCCAAAAATAAATAAAATAAAATAAATTAATAAAAAGAAAAAAACCCTGCGCCCCCTGCCTTGGAAGTGCAGAGTCGTAACACTGGACCACCAGGGAAGTCACTCTCTGTGTTCCTCTGAGTCACACCTTTTCTTTTCAAACATCACCACACCACCTTTCATACTCTGTTTGAGGACAGGCAATAACCCTGAGTGGCGAATACTAACAACGGTTCTGTATGTTTTTGGAAAGTTCTGTCTCCTCCCAGGTCTGGGCAGAGGACAACTAAAGGAGCTCTAGTCTCAGAGCCCAGGTGGCTGGCCAATGACTGGGTCAGCCAGCCTGGAAGTTGCCAGAAAGCAGCCTGTGGTTGAGGTGAGGCCTCCCTCCCTCTGGCCTGCGGCATGGTGTCAGTGCCTCCCAGGACTTGGGACTGGGCTTGCAAACAGCCAGCAACAGGGCAAAAAGGAGGTTCCAGGAAGGCTGAAGTGTTGCATCCCGAAGGCTGCCTCTACCTCTTCCATCACTCTTCCCTGGAACCCGGCTCACCCCTTCTCCACAGGGACTCAAGGATGTTCTTGGAAGACAAAGCACCTAATAAATGGGCTTGAACCCATCCTATCTTAAAGCTGGAAGGGCCCACAGAGGGCAGCTTGCTCCAACTTGGTGGCAGAACTGGGGCTGCCTATTTCAGTTGTCAAGGTGATCCTCCTTATCCAAAAAGTAGCCTCCCTTTGGAAATCAGAGGGTTACACGCTTTCTAACTCAGCCTCCTGGCCACCCATCCCTCCTCCCTGGGATGTGCACCTTCTCTTAGATGGGGTCTCCCACGGAAGAGACGGCAACAGAATCCGGTTCGCTCAGGCTTGTGAAGGGGTACTTGCCACCCTTGTGTCTATTTCATTCGTGTGGAGAAGAAGCGAGTTTTTCCAAAGAATAAGGCCCAGGGACGCTGGGGAGAGTTGGGACCTCCTTTTACATCACTCTTCCAGGAGCCAGTTCTCTTTGGCCAAACCCTGGTCCTGCAGGCACATGTGCCAGGGCGCAAGAGCCTGGAAGTGAAGCCGTGTATCTCAGACTGGGACTTGAACCCACGGTCTTTTAACTGAGATCACACACCTGCTCTCGGGACTTAATGAAGCTCAGGTTCTTGATGTCTCATGGCAGAAAGAATTCAGTGAGAGACAAAGTGATAGGGAAGAAGTGGATTTATTTAGAGAGAAACACACTCCATAGATCCGTGCGCCATCTCAGAACGTTAGAGGCACCGAAGTATGGTGTGGTTAGTTTTTATGGGCTGGGTAATTTCATAGGCTAATGAGTAGAAGTAGTATTCCAATTATTTCAGGGAAGGGGTGGGGATTTCCAGGAGTTGGGCCACCTCCCACTTTTTGACCTTTTATGGTCGGCCTCAGCACTATCACAGGCGCTGGTGGGTGTGTCATTTAGCAGCTAATGTATTACAATGAGCCTATAATGAGGCTCAAGGTCCCCTGGAAGTCAAATCTTCCGCCATCTTGGACCTAGTGGGTTCGACCCAGTTTTGTCATGCCCTACGGCTATGTCCTTCTTTTAAAGGTTGTGCCCTGCCCCCTTCCCTCCTGTTTCAGAAGGAGCTGAGAGGCGGTCTGGGGGAGGGGCAGGGTAGGGCGGCAGCTCAGTGAGGGGCCGCTGGGGTGAGCAATGGACGAGCAGCATCTCTGGGTTCAGTGGTCAGCACATTCAGAAGCACCAGCATGAGGAGGGGTCACGGCCCTAAGACGAGAAAGAGGTGCTCAGATGGGAACGAGCACAGAGAGGGTTCAGGAGGGAAATGCTGTGCTCTTTCTTGACTGGTCAGAGGACTCTCGGGGGATTGAATCCAAATCTTGTTTCCATACTCAGAGGCCTGAATAACAGTGTATTTATTCTATGGCTTTACATCCTCCATCTGCTACTTAATGTGTGACGTTGGAGAAGTTACTTAACCTCTCTGTGCCTCCGTTGCTTCCTCTGTAGAATGGGGTCGTGAGGACTAAGTAATCCATGGCCCACTCCTAGCACAGAATGGGTGCAGAGTCCACGTTCAATAAAATCCTAGCTGCTGCTCCTGTCGTTACTCACACGATGCTTCTGTCACTAGCATCAGTGTCTCTGTGTTCAACAACAATTTCTCCTCCCTCCCTTCTTTTCTTCTCTAGTGCCTGCCCACGAGAGTAGGTGCTGGGCCTAGAGCAGAGAGCCTGGCAAACTTGACTGCTGGTGGTGAGGTAACAGGGCGGGGCGCTCAGCTGGAAGTTACCATCCTCCACCTGGCTGGGGGCCTTAGTTCCTGCAGAAGAACTCAAAGGTATTGTTACGTATTGATATAACCCTTGCGGAGGAACCAGGGCCCTGTTTTAGTCGCTGCACTATTGCTTCTTGGCTTCTCCCCATTTGTTTCTGCATCCCCTCCCTTCCCTGATTAGCAACTGTTGGAACCTGCCCTTTGGAACTCAGGGAAGGTCTAGGAGGCTGCAGCCTTTTTCCTACACGCCAGAAACGGGGGGCACATAAAGGCTTTTGCATCCAGGAGGACCCCACAGGGTCCTGCTGAGTTTCAGAATCTCCAACTCGCCAAAGGATCTTCTAAGAGAGAGGTAAGAGTTCTCTGTTATCCAAAAAAGCAGGGAAGATCTAGAGGGCAGGGAGAGGACCAGGAACTGAAAGCAACAAAGGACTTACTGAGGGGTCCAAAGAGCTAACAGGCTGCCTTAGGGAGAAGTCAGTTTCCTGACATTGGAGGAGTCCAAGCAGGGCCTGGACTAGCCCTCCAGGATGAGGTTGCAGAAGGAATTCAAACATCAGAGGGCACTGGCTGATCTGAAAAGCCCACCTGCCCCACCCCTTTCTCCAGGCTCCTGTGTTGTTGCTCGTCGGGCGGTTGGTGTTCTTGGGAGTTCAAATGATGTGTGAAGTAACTTCTGATCTTTTCTGGCACACTGCAAAGTTGTGCAAGGCTTAAGGAAATACTTAGCTCCACCAAGCAAGCCTTTCCCAAGTCAGTATTGGGGAAAAAAATAACTCCATTAGAAGTGCTAAATGAGGATAATAATGAGATATCCAATGTCTTGCCAAGTGAATTTAATCGCTTTCTGATCCCAACAGCTACACAATTCAACTCTTTCTTAGCATAATTAAGCAAGTGACAATGAGGATACTATTCTAAGACACGGTAATGAGATGCTGAGAGGCCTGAATGCAGCTGGAGGGGAATTCCTATTAAATATTTATTAGATATGCAAGTTCTTTAATAGCTAGAAAAAAATAGAAAAGGAAATTTAGTTAAGTGAGGTCCATTTCCTTTGAAATTAAACTGTTAAAAGCAGAAGCTGCCGGGTCACTACTTGCAGGAATCTTCATCTTTCTGGCCTGAGGGCTTGGCTGCAGTCCGGCCATAAAACTCCTTAGGGGATGGTGGAGACAGTTGGCTGGGTAGTAAAGAAGAAAGAAGGAAGTAAAAAGAGGTAGTGGAGTGGGGTAGGAGTGTGGAGTCCAGACTTGTGTTTGAATTTGAGCTTGGAAACCACTAGGGTTGTGTGCGTGTGCGTGTGTGTGTGTGTGAGAGAGAGAGAGACAGCGCGCAAGCTCAGATGAAGCACTTTACGTGTCTAAGCCCAGTCTCCTGCTCTGTAAAATGGGTTTATTCATACCTACCTCACAGGGTTATTCAGAAGACTAAGTGTGATCATAGTTGTGAAAGTGCCTTAGAATCTGGAAAGCACTGGAAGGTGCTTGGGTCACTGACTCTTTGAATCTCTGCAAGAGAATTTCCTGTGGTGCTAGCAAGCTCCAAGCAGAGTTCAAGCCACTTCTCTGGTTGTAGCTCCAGGGAGGAAGCAGATCGCATTGGCTGGAAGATTGAAATTCGGCTGCACGTTGAAATTTTTTCTACCTGGCAAGGGATACCCTGGCACACCCACAAGGTTCAAAATCCCACACTTCTCCAACTGATGGGAATCAGTATGCAAATAAGATGCTTGCTCCAGGCCCCGCCGGCAGGAAGGGGAGTTAACCTCCGCTGGGTCTCCTGTGGGGATGTTTTCCGCAATTAGGAGCTTCACCAGTGCAAGAGGCACCGTCGGGCGGGGCTTTGCTCAGGCCTCAGGCCAGCCCTTGGGCGGCCCGTGTGAGCATGCGCGGATGTGTATGCCGGTGTGTTGGGGGAGGGGAAGACTCCCAGCAGTCCCGTTTCAATCCTCCAGAGTCTCACAGATTGCGTCCCTTTCTAGACTTCACCTCGACTGGCTTTACCACGATGCAGAGTGACAGCGATAATTATTTTTACTTTTTGAGTGCCTCCTTGTGCCGGGCGCCCTGGCAACACCTGTTGGGTGAGTAGTATTACCATTTTATTGCCATTTTACAGAGAGGGATACTCGAGCCCAGAGATGGGAAATGATTTGCGCAAGGTCACAAAGCTACTCTCTCAGCTTTCTCTGGCTCCCAGGTCCCTGTGGGTTTCCGTCTTTCATTGCTGCCTTTCCCAGAGACGTCCGAACCAATGGTCTGGGAGGAACCATTCCTTTTGCCTGGGGGCACCCAGGCCAGCTCTCAGAGGCACTGCAGGGTGGGGGTTGTGTCGGTGACCCGTATGCCTGTTGCTAGGGGCACGTGGGGAGTGGGGGAAGTTGTGCTTTCTGGGGAGCCCCTTTGGTCTAGCATCTCGAGCTGGTGGCCTCCAGCCAGGGTCGGCTTACATCTTATCTCTGGTATTGGAAGCCCAAGGGTGTCCTGTGCACCGCCCCCCTCCCCCACCCAACTGGCATCTTTACCTTCTGGTTTGCAAAGGGCTTGGGTGATCTGCAGGGTGGGGAGCTGGAAGTGTCAGGACCGCAGGCAGAAGGTTTGGCGGAGGGTGGCCTCTGGTGGGCTCCTCTTCCTTTGTCTTTGTGCCATACCTAGTTCCGTCAGAGCCACTGGATCGTTTGGCCCTCAACCAACTAAGAAAATGGCTCAGAGCCTAAGTCTCACATATGTGCCTTCTTGGTGTGAAGGGCTTAGCTGATCTGGGTCACGGGTGTCAGCATCATGCTTGGAACCTTGGAGATCGTGACCAGCTCAGTGGGAGATATCCTTGAGTCTTATTCTTCTTAGCCCATTCAGCCCTGCTGATTTTTCCTGAAAGTTCACTCCCATTGAATCCCTTCCCATGCCCCTTATAGCACAAGCAAATACCATCTCCTTACTACTGTCCTGGATGATTATAGCAGGTTCCTATCAGAGGAAGTCTCTTGACTCTCAGGCCCATCCACTCACTGCCCCAGAGTCCTCTCCCTCCAAAAGCACTCTGCGTGACACTCCTCTGTGCATAGAAATAGCAGAGCGGGTCAGACCTCTGAGGTGTATTGCCAAATTGGGGAGGTGAACATGAACTTGTGAAAAGTTGTGAAATGACAAGGCAAGCTTCAAGAACCAGTTCAAATAGATAATACAAAAGAAGATAAGTCACAAGGCAGAGTGTGATTAATTTCCCAAAGAGTTCTACTGTTCATCATGTTCTACTGTTCATCTCAGAGGTGGGACGAAGTGGCCATGGAGGACTTGGGGTGGGAAGAAGACTTCATCCAGGAGGTGGGCCCTGATCTGTGTCTTCCAGAATGAGCATAGTTTGGGTGGAGAAAAGGGTTGTGGAGATCGTTCCCATTCATTCTAGAGTAGCGGGTGCTGGGTGTCCTCTGTAGCTGATACTGGAGGTAAGGCGCAGCTTGGTTACAGACACAGCTTGACACAAACAGGAACATACAAGATGTAGCCAAGGAGCAGAGAGGTTGTTTCCTTTCCCATCCGCTACAGGATACAGATTCCTTCAGAAGTATTCAGAGCTCTCTACCATGTGGGTCCAGTCTACCTCTCTGGCTTCATCTCCACCCATTCTAGAATTTTTGCTTCATGAGTTTTGACGCTGGATTGTTTGGTGTGTTTGGGGTCATAACTATTATTACTTTTTGGTGGATCATATATTTTATTTATTTAAAATCTCTCTTCTGCTTAATTCTGCCGCATTGAACTCACTTTGATAGTAATAGCGCCAATCCTGTTTACTTTGCATTTGTAGGTATATCTTTGCCCTTTGTTTCATGCCTTTCTGCGTCATTTTATTTTTGAGGTGTCTTGGAGCTCTAAGCCAGGCCAGAGGTGGTCAACATCAGCTTTGAAAGTGACTAGGGTGAAGCTCAGAGGCAGTAGTCAAAACACATACTTAGTCTAAGCAACTTACAAAAAGCTAGCCAGGATATCTGGATGTCTTCGCCCACTCCTCTCTCAAAGGGTAAACAGAAACCTTAGACTCTGTTGGACCTGTTGCTTCCAACTTCCTTGAACTTGCCGGGTTCTACCAGTTATAGGACTTCTGCCACACTTTGGCACTTTTTTTTAATAAATTTATTTATTTATTTATTTTTGGCTGCGTTGGGTCTTCGTTGCTGCGCATGGGCTTTCTCTAGTTGCGGCGAGCGGGGGCTACTCTTCATTGCAGTGCGCGGGCTTCTCATTGCGGTGGCTTCTCTTGTTGCGGAGCACGGGCTCTACGCACGCGGGCTTCAGTAGTTGTGGCTCGCAGGCTCTAGAGCGCAGGCTCAGTAGTTGTGGCACACGGGCCTAGTTGCTCCGTGGCATGTGGGATCTTCCCGGACCAGGGCTCGAACCCGTGTCCCCTGCACTGGCAGGTGGATTCTCAACCACTGCGCCACCAGGGAAGCCCCACACTTTGGCGCTTCCTGTGCCAGTTGTTTGCCCAAGCTGGGCCCAGTCCGATTTTACTTACAAGCCCATCTGCTCATGACTATGGCTGTGACTCGTGTACAGGTCTTGTTTCCTAGACACCTTTCCTTTCTGGAACAAGAGTAAGAACCCTCGAAAGTAGCAGCATTCCTCATGTAATAACCAATCTCTCTAAAAATGAAGAGAAGAACCTCGTATCTGTGATTCATACCAAAGTCAAATTGTAATAAAAGGAGAAATTTCCAGTCAGTAAAACGAAGTGGATTGGAAATCTGGGTAATTCCAAATCACCATCCAGGATGAAAGAGCCTGCTGTCAGATGCCACTGCAGATGCCCATGGGTGCGAGGAAGGGGCTGTGTGCTGGCTTGTGGGATCTGTCTGGACGGTGGGATGCAGCAGCCTTCAGAGAGCCCTGGAACTGGAGGCTTAATGCAGTTTGGATGGGGAGAGAGCCAGGAGAGCATTCCAGTTCATTCTAGTGTAGTAAGTATGTACTGAGGGTCCTTCATGGCAGCCCCTGTGAAACTGAGCAGGACCCTGTGGGCTCCTGGGCACAAAAGCCTTTCTGTGTCCCCTGAGTTCCAAAGGGCAGGTTCAAGCAGTTGCTAATCAGGGAAGGGAGGGGCTGCAGAGACAGGGGAGGAGCGGTCCAGAAACAATAGCGCAGCCTGGGGGCAGGGTCCTGGTTCCCCCTCAAGGGATACACATAACAATATCTTTGAGCTCTTTAAAGAACTAAAACCCCCAACAAATGGAAGATGTTCCAGAGAGAAGGTCACAGTTCAATAACCTTGAGAACCACAGATCAAGAGACCACCTGACACCAGAAGATCTCTAGATTGAAAAGAATATGGGTCCTGCACACACCCTGATAACCCTGCCCCTTGACTATAAAACTCCTCACAACGCCCCCTGGGTTGGGACACACAGTTTTGAGGGCATTAGCCTGCTGTGGTCCCCTTTGCCTGGCAAAGCAATAAAGCTATTCTTTTCTACTTCACCCAAAACTCTGTCTCTGAGATTCAATTTGGTACTCGTGTACAGAGGCCAAATTTCGGCATCACCTGTGTCTATGTGGTTATGTGGTGTGTGGTGTACGGGTGTGTGTTGCTCACAGACCCGGCAGACAAGCAGGCTCTAAGAATTAAGGGTAGAGAGTTCTGCCTAAGAAGAGGAAGGTTCAGTATGTCTTGAATTCAACAACTAGTAATGTGGGTTTTCACATTACTGTGCATTTTTTTCACTTGTATAAATGAGCATCTATCTTTTATGTATCTGGCACTTTACTGTTTAGAAAATACGTTCACATATTATTCAGTTAGATTCTCCAAACACCAGTTTCAGCCAGGCTTCTCATCTCCATGTTTCAGATGACGAAAGAGCCTCACATTGGTTAAGATGCTTGCCCCAGCTCATCAGCCAGTAAGTCACAACACTGATATCCAGGACTTTAAACTGAGGACTTCTGAGACCTGGTTCAAGGTTCTTTCCACAAAACTACCCCTGCTGTCATCTCTCAGTATGAACTATAACAAATGACCACGATAGGGATGTTCTCTGCAAACTATTAAAATGCTAAAGAAATATGGTTGCAAGAACATCTGATTTTTAGAAGTGGACTTTGTGCCTGAGGCCTCAAGACAGAAGCATAATAAAACCATTCATTAAAATATTTACATCAACTGACAGCCACAATAATTAAAAACTCCCAGCACCACTAAGCTGTGTTTCAGATTAGTCTTCTGAGTGGAGAGGCTCTTTTAGAAAGTTTATCTTCCTTGTTTCAGGAATAAGGGCTTCTGCTGAGAAGCTTTAGATCACTGGAGATGGGAGTCAGAGTGGCGGAAGGGCATTGAAGGTCTAGCCAGGCAGGGGTCACGTGCCCCTGAGCACCAAATAGAAGGAGGTCCCAGGAGGCAGATTTTCCCAATGATGGCAGCTCCCTTGCTTACAGGAGGGTTCAGTCCTGAGAGGACCTCCACCTTCCCTCCTCTCTCTACCACTAAACTTCCAACAGCTTGACCTTGAGTTTAAAAATATGGAAAATTAAAAATATACAAAATAGAATAGCTTGATAGACCACCATATACCCATTACCCAACTTCAATAATTATCAACTCAGGGCCAGTTTTGTTGCATCTCTGGCCCCATCTACTTCATATCTCCTGTATTATTTTAAAGCAAATCCCAGACTTCATAAATCAAGTAATCCATAAATATTTCAGTACGTATCTCTAAAAGACATGAAATATTTTTATAACACAACCAAAATACCATTATCAAATATAAATAGTGCAGTGATCAGTGTTCAGATTTCCTATTATACACGTGTGTGCACGTGCGCACACACACACTACAGTTTGTTTGAATCAGGATACAAATAAAGCCCATATATTACAATTGGTTAAGGTTAGTATGTCTTTCAGAACTTTTTAAAATTGTAGGAACGCTCTCTATCTTTTTTTCCCCCTCATAATTTATTTGCTGAAGAAGTTTTCCTATAGAGTCTCACAGTCTGGATCTGGCTGATTGAATCTCCACGGCTTACCTTAAGACGTTCCTCTGTCCTTAGTGTTTCTTGTGAATTGGTTGTTGTATCTCGAGGCTTCATCTGATGCAAACTTAACTTGGGGCCAGCAAGAATGATGCGTCATAGATGACGTTGGTCACCCTACATCCTGTCTAGGTGCCTCCTTTTTTTTGGTGATGCTAGCAATCATTATTGTTCGATGCCTAGATCCATTACTTCATTACCGATTGTGCAACGTTGATACTCTAACTCTAATGACTTTTTCATTTATTAGCTACAATACTTCTTTTTAAAAAGAATTTTATTGGCGTATAGTCAATTTACAATGTTGTGTTAGTTTCATGTGTACAGCAAAGTGATTCAGTTGTACATAAACATATATTCTTTTTTAGATTCTTTTCATATAAGTTATCACAGAATATTGAGGAGAATTCCCTGTGCTATACAGTAGGTCCTTGTTGGTTATCTATCTTACATAGAGCTCCAAAACAAGAGAAATTTCCCTCATCTACTATTTGGTTGCCCAGTGGTTTAGTCCATAGAGAAATGCAGGATTAATACTTGATTCTTTCCCTTTAATTATTAATTTCCAAAAGAATAAGTTGGCTCTCTTTCATTGCACTAAAGTGACAAAGTAGATTTTTTTATAATGAAATCATGAGTTTAAATATATTTGATGTGTTCAATCCATTGGCAGTTATTATTTTTTTTTATTTTATATTGGAGTATAGTTGATTTGCAATGTTGTGTTTGTTTCAGGTGTACAGCAAAGTGATTCAATTGTACATATACATATATCCATTTTTTTCAGATTCTTTTCCCATGTAGGTTATTACAGAATATTGAGTAGAGTTCCCTGTGCTATACAAGGACCTACAGTAGGTCCTTGTTGGTTGTCTATTTTATATATAGTAATGTGTATCTGTTAATCCCAAACTCCTAATTTATCCTTCCCCCCACCCACCTTTCCCCTTTGCTAACCATAAATTTGCCAATCCATGACGGTCATTATTTTTTTGATATTCAAATTGTCCCATCTTTGGCCAATGGAAGCCTCTTCAAGTTGGCTCCCTGAGTTCTTTTGCCCTGACCCCGAGAGCCTTTGATCGTTTCCTTGTTCTCCGGTAAGACAGGGTGCTCCAGGCTCATCTTGTACATTTCGGCTACAGACCTAGAATCAGCCATTTCTCCGAGAAGCCCTGTTTCTTTTAGGGATAAATGATATTTCAGGACTACAGTCTGCATTTTAAGGTTGCTCATTGCTACTGGGTTCGTCATTGTTTCTAGAGCTTTTCAGCAGAAGAGCTACGAAGTGTATTATTTAAAGTAAAATATATCATGAGTTCATACTGATGCTTCCCATTCAAATTCAGGACTACAGGGCATGTATGGAACATCTTCTATCTTACATCCACATCTCTATTCCTACACTAAGAATCCCAGTATTCAAGGCCACGGGGGATAATAGAATTAAAATATCACACAATTACTTATTCAATTTATCTCATCATACAAACAAAACTGTCTCAGAATAACAATACTAATGCTACCACCCAATATGATTACTATAAATAATTTGCACATTTTTTTGTAGTTCGTATACTTAAAGCAAATCTCACTAGGGATATACTATCAGATGACTGTGTTTAAAAGTCACTGGGAATAGTTTCTCTCTGCCACCAGCTACACACACAATTAGATTCATCTATTTCATTTTGCTTTCACTTCGGGAGTTTCTGTTTTATAGTGTTGTTAATATTCTTTTTTGTTTTGTTTTGTTTTGTTTTGGGGTTTTTTTTTTTTTTGCGGTATGCGGGTCTCTCACTGTTGCAGCCTCTCCTGTTGCGGAGCACAGGCTCCGGACGCACAGGCTCAGCAGCCATGGCTCACGGGCCCAGCCGCTCCGCGGCATGTGGGATCTTCCCGGACCGGGGCACGAACCCGTGTCCCCTGCATCGGCAGGCGGACTCTCAACCACTGCACCACCAGGGAAGCCCTTAATGTTCTTTTATGATTACATAATATGGTTACATGATTCTGAAGTCAAATCTGTAAGCCAAGGTACATTCAAATAAATCTAGATTCTATCCCTGCCCCTTTCATCCTGTTTCCTCCTCACTTTAGAAGCAACCATTTCAAAATTTCTTAGGGCTCATCCTTCCATTTTTTAATGTTTTAACCTGAGAATGTTCATATATCTTTTTTTTTTTTTTTTTTGGCCGCACCGGGTGGCTTGTGGACCTTAGTTCCCCGACCAGGGATTGAATCCAGGCCCTCAGCAGTGGCGCCGAGTCCTAGCCACCAGACCACCAAGAAATTCTCCATATACGTATATCTTGGCATCCTTCCTTTCTTGGAAAAAAGATAGCATGATATGCACATTTTTCTACACCTTGCTTTTTTTTCCCCACTTAAAAATAGATCCTGGAAATCACTTTATAATATCTTCTCATTTGTTTACCAGCTGGGTAACTCCGTTATGTGGACGCACCACTGTTTGTTCAACCAATCCCCTATCGAGGAACATTTGGGCTGATACCAGTCTTTGCTTTTACAAATTGTTCTGCATCAAATAGCTTTGTGTATATGCATTTTCATATTTTTGCCAGTATCCATGGGATAGATTCCTAGGACTGGTATTGTCGGGTCAGAAGGTAAACATACACATATTTTTGCTACATATTGCCACATTTCTCTCCATAGATGGGGTACCATTTCACATCCCCACCGGGAAGGTTGATAGCATTTACATTCTTTTTGGTGCCTATAGTTTAGCCTTCCATGTTTTTTCTGTTGTTGAAAAGCCAGTTGCAAGTATTGATAGTGAGAGGCAGGAGGGAGAGTGATTTGGCATACAGACTCTGGGGTTGAACTGCTTGCATCGCAAACCCTGGCTCTGCTACTTAGTAGCTGTGTGTTCTTGAGCAAATTACTCAACCTCTCTGTGCCTGAGTTTTCTCATCTGTAAAATGGGGAAGTGAGGAAAACTTCCTAAGAGGGTTGTTCTGGTTGATTAGCTGCAATAAGCATGAAGTATCCATGGAGTAAATGTTAGTTACAGCTAGTATTAGTTAAAAATCTCCTTGTAAGAACCCTCTGAGGTGGGCACCAGCCCCTGTGTAGAGATGAAAAAACTCAAGCATAGAGAGATGAAATCATTTGTCCTGGGTCACAAGGCTGGAGGGGTTAGGCTGAGGCTCAGGCCTGTCTGCCGCCAAAGCCTGTGCTATCTGGAGGGATGTCGTGCTGCAGCCTTCCTGTAAAGGGCCAGTCTGGGATGAGCTGGGGCACAGGTAGCCGGGGATAGTCCAGGCTCCACCCCCTTCCAGGGACTGTCTTGGTTATCACACCACTCTTCCAGGCCTGCCGTGCTCCCTGCCCTTCAACTCTGAGGCCAAATTGCCCACGTTCCCGCAATCTCTACAGATCCGCTGGGCTGTTAATGAGCGGGGCCTGATGAAGAGTGAAGACTGAACTTGGTTTTCCTGGGCCCTCTTCCTTCTGCCTCCTGGCTGGAAGCCTTAACCCTTGCTGAGGGGAGAACCTCCTCCCCTTAGGCCTTTGCCCGCCTGATTTTCCAAAATTTAGCAGAGCTCTCCAGACTTCACCTCCTCTCTTGTATTCCTACCACAAAGTTATGCTGACTCTCCTGGACCCTCTCGCCTGGCTTGATCCCCAGGTGACCTGGAGTCTTGCACGCTCAATAAATATTTTTGCTTTGAATCCATATGCAAGAGGAAGTGGGAGGTGGTGGTGAAATTCTTTCTGTATGTAATTGAAAAACAATGCTCTGAATGATGGGCCATTTGTTGCTCCCCGTGGAAATGATTTCCTCCTTGGTGCGGGGTCTTCAGGCGTAGGTCCTATGTGGCCCAATCTGCTTGGCTGGCTCATCGAGCAGGCCTTTCCCCAGGTGTGGGTAACTGAGACAAGGTAGAAATTTAGCACATAACTCATTTTTTATTGTTAAAACTGTTTTGTAGAGTACCTACACAAATCATGAATACATCTACAAATCTCTGCGATCTTTCATCTCCTACCAGAAGCACATCCAGATTTGGGGGCCCTGAAGCTTACCGAATTTGTGTGACCCTCCTTAAGAAAAGCAACCCCAATCACAAATTCAAAATTAGGTACAAAAGTCAATATTTACTTAGGGAAAATAAATCACAGAAATCACAAATTTGGAAGGCTGCCAAATACCGGAGACATCATAAAATCCAGAAAAATAGCACAATATTTTCACTAAGCAGCTGCCTGACATATTCTTCAATCACTTCTGCATATGACAATTTTATAGGATTTTCTGTGGAGAGAGTTGGAAGATCATTTTTCTTTCCTCTATCACTTTTGGTTGAAATTTGTTTTATATTGTTGATCGTTTAGAAACCTTTTTTTTCCTCCCAGCTTCTCAACTTTTAGTGGGTAATTCGTCTAATTACCAATTGTTTCTGTTGTTGTCAAATTTAAGAAAACCTCTTTCTGTCTCTCTCTCTCTCTCTCATTTTAAATCTCTATTTAAAATTTGAAAGACTTTTCCAAAGACTAAGCTTCTGACTCGGTACACTCAAGCCCTGTTTGTCTTCCACTATCTGCCCACTTTCGGTACCAGCTGCTATAGGATGTGTGCACAAGCAATATGGCTTCTGGACCTTTATGTCATGACCCCAGGTGAGTCAGCCTAGTGGATGGTAGGAGCGTCCCGGAAGTCATTCCTACAGCAAGATGCTTAGGGATAATTTAACTAATCATGGAAGTAACTGCAAACCCCATAAATATACCCCACCAAACTCAAAATTGATCTATCCCAAGTCAGCTTCCCCTAGCCCGTTCCCCAAAATGCTTGAGGCCATTCTGATGCCACTGGACACAAGGGGAAATGGGATTGAGGGGCAAGTCAGAGTGGAAAGGCACGGTAGGCTTAACCAACTGTGATGAAAACATCTTACTTTTGCAAATTTAAAAAAAATATATGGCCCTGTGAACACATTGTTAATTACCCTGTACACGCCCACCCCTCCCCATCCTGCCAATCTCTGGGTCCCTAGAACATCATACAGGGCCTGTCAAATTGCTTTTTTTGTTGTTTGTTTGTTTGTTTTTAATTTTTTGGCGTACCACGCAGCATGTGGGATCTGAGTTCCCCAACCAGGGATTGAACCCAAGCCGCCTGCAGTGTAAGCACGGAGTCTTAACCACTGGACCACCAGGGAAATCCCAAGGGCCTGTCGAATTGTTGAATGAATGCTTTCAAAGCCTGACCTGTTTCATGGACCAAGATTTGAAGAAATTAAAAACTCTCTTCTATCGATGCTCTTTCTAACTTGAAGTCGTAAGACTTTTTTTGTTAGGGATAGATGTTAGCCTCGTGCTCCAAGGCAGGGACTAGGGTACAGTAAGCAAACACCCAGGGCATACAATTCAAGGAGACACTAGATCCCTCACTGACGTCACCCCTAGTCCCAGCCTGGTCCCAGGCTTTGCCTCTTCTAGAAGGCTCCTTGGGGGAGTGAAAAAATTTAGTTAATATTGTGCGTGGGAAGCCCCTTTTCTCACATTTTTATTTGTTTATATAATAAGTTCCTTGGACTAGGTTCCTAGAAGTCACATTAGTAGGTCAAAGGGCATGAGCGTTTTTAGGGCTCATGAATAAGTAAGTACCCTTATCATCCCCATCATACACATGAGGAAAATAGGAACAGAGAAGTTTAATAACTTGCTGCAGGTCACACAGCTAGTAAAAGGCAGAGCCAGGATTCAAATTGAAATAGTCTGACACCAAGGCAGCCACCGCACTGTGGAAAGGCATTATATCTGTGTTATAGTAGGTACAGATAATTTTCCACTCTTACTTGTGTCTTAAATTTTGCTTGTGATATTTTTATACAGAGATTTTTAAATACATATCTGGAGTCAAACTTATCAGTGTTTTTGTTTTACGTTTCTTTTCCTTTCATGTTTAGAAAACCTTTCCCCATACCATGAGCTGGTAAATATTTACCTATGTTTTGATGGACTGTTTGATAACTTTCTTTTAAAACTTAACTCTTTAATTCATTGGAGTTTATTTCGATGGAAGAGGTGAGGTGAAAGTTTTCATTTATTAAATAGTTGTTTGACATTCTGCCACTGTTATCAAATCCTGAGCGTAGAATGGAGATGATAATGATCTCTATGGGGTCATTGTTAAGATAAAGTGAAATAAAAAAAAATTTAAACACAAAGTAAAAAATTAAACCAGCACCCAACAAGAATTAATCCTCTTTCTCCAAATCATTCTGCCCCACTCAGGAAAGGTTTCTCTGGCAATCGTATATTTACATAACTCTCTTCTGTACTTGTTTCCTGGTCTAGAAAAAAGAAGGGTCCTTATCTAGTTTTTCAGTCCTTAGAATTTTATGATTTCTCCTTGAAACATTTTGTGAACAGTTTGAAACAATTTGAATAAAGTTGACTTCTCTTTTTTTTTATTTTATTTATTTATTTTTGGCTGTGTTGGGTCTTTGTTGCTGCACGCAGGCTTTCTCTAGTTGCGGTGAGCGGGCTTCTCATTGCGGTGGCTTCTCTTGTTGGGGAGCACAGGCTCTACGTGCAAGGTCTTCAGTAGTTGTGGCGCATGGGCTTAGTTGCTCCGTGGCATGTGGGATCTTCCCAGACCAGGGCTCGAACCCGTGTCCCCTGCCTTGGCAGGCGGATTCTTAACCACTGCGCCACCAGGGAAGCCCAAAGCTGACTTCTCTGAAAGAGTTATGTTTCATTAATGAGCAGGTACTTCTGCTGTTTTGTCTGGGGAATGATATTTAAACCATTGATTCATTCATGATGACGGACTCACCTATTAAATTAAGGAAATCAGTGTGTTCCAATTGGTTACTCAAATTATTTTGATGGGAAAATGATTGCGTTTGTATTGACCTGTTTCTTCCCTTTCATGAGTATTATACTGTGGAGTGACCACAATTACAATGGGCATGTCACTTGAATAATCACAAACGTGATGATCTGAGTAATGGTGGCATCCTCAACACTTCCCTCTCTGTCTCACATTCAAATCATCACTAAGTTCTGTTGGCTCCACCTCCGTAATGTAACCTGTATCCATCTATTTTTCTCTCATCCCATTGTTCCTACCCTGGTCAAGCCACTATCATCTCTCTTGGACCACAGCCCCTGCTGGCCCCCTGCTTCTATCCCTGCTCCTAATCAGTTTATTCTCCATGCAGCAGCCCAGGGTGATCCTCTTAAAATGCAAGCCATATCTTGTCATTGCTCTCTTGAAAACCTAACACTGGCCCTGCAGGTTGGTGTTTAATCTTAAGAGTGTGGTCCTTGGACTACCTGCATAAGAATCACTTGAGACATTTAAAAAAAAAATATGGGGCTTCCCTGTGGCTTCCCTGGTTGAGAGTCCGCCTGCCGATGCAGGGGACGCGGGTTCGTGCCCCGGTCCGAGAAGATCCCACATGCCGCGGAGTGGCTGGGCCCGTGAGCCATGGCCGCCGAGCCTGCGCGTCCGGAGCCTGTGCTCCGCAGCGGAAGGGGCCGCGACTGTGAGAGGCCCGCCTACCGCAAATATGTGTGTATATATATATATATATATATATATATATATATATATATGTGAATGCCTAGGCCCTGCCTGAGATCTACCAACTGAACCTCTGTGGGTGGAGCCCAGGAAATCATATTTCAAACAAGCATCTGCATCAATCAGTTCCCTTTGGGATTCAAATTCTTGCTGAGAACCCCTAGAGGCCAGTGACCTTGACTTTGTCCTGCCTCCTTCCAGCTGGATCTAAGACAGGGCCTGGCACAGCAGAGGTGCTTAGGCTTTCCGGGTTGAATGGACAGGACGGAGGGTACAGATGTGTGCATATTTGAACAAAAACTTGGAAGCAGGGGTCAAGACAGGGAGGACTTAGGATTGCAGACTGAGGTGTTTGATTGGCTTTGATGTTTGGGATGTTTCCAGCTACTGCCTAACCCATTCCTCCCTCCCACACAGCCCGAGGTCTGCCTGGCCTGACTGATTCTGTAATCCTTGTTTCCCATAACTCCTGTGTACGGGTTTTGTATTACTGTGTAACAGACGACCACAAACTGAACCACTTAAGCCGATACACGTTTATTATCTCCCAGTTTCTGTGGATCAGGAGTCTGGGCACAGCTTAGTTGGAGCCTCTGATCAGGGTCTCACAAGGATGAAATGAAGGTCAAGGCTGAGAGTTCTTCTGGTGGCTTGAGTGGGGAAGAATCTGTTCCAAGCATCAGGATGTGGGCAGAATTCATTTCCTCGTGGCTGTACGGCTGAGAGCCTGAGCTTTTCGCTGGCTGTAGACCAGAGGCCACCTGAAGTTCCTTGCCATGTGGCTTCTTCAACACGGCTGCTTCCTTTATCAAGGAGAAGCCTCCTCCAGTCTGGTGAGGTGGTGTCTTGCGTAACAAGATAATTGTGGGAGTGACATACAGTCACCTTTGCCGTATTCTGTAGCTCAGAAGCAAGTCATACCTACTACCCACACTCAGAGGCAGCAGAGTAGGCAAAGACATGAACGCCGGGCGGTGGAATCATTGGGGGTTACCTTAGAGTTTGTCCGCCACACCCTGTCATAGCATTGCCACTGGCCCAGGAACTCCTTCAGAGAAGGCTCTCCTCTCTCTTCTGGCCCCGCCATCAGCCATCAGCAGTAGCGAGATCTTCAGCTGTCCTGCCCTGAGCCGTTGACTCTTCACATCCTAAGCCTTCTCCCAGGATATGCGGTCACTGTGGGTCTAGCTCATCTGGGTTGCTGAGATCATAGTGCCACGAGCTCTGCCGTCCCGGGAAGCATTAATCTGAGTGATGTCAGTAGCCTCCCGCACGTGTGACTGGTAAGAAAGGTGACTGGGAGGGGTATGTGTGTGGGAGCAGTTTCACGTTTATGCATATGTATGTCTCTGCCTGCTACTAGTTAAAGTAGTGCTGGGTTCAAGGACTACCGGTGGGGCTACTGAGATTTCATTCTTGGGTGTGGTCCACCTGGAAGAGCTCTAAGAAGCTGCAGATTGTGGGGAAGCCTTGCTTTTGAACTCATGGAGGAGCACTGAGGTAATGAAAGCATTCAGAATTGAGAGCCAAGTGGGAAAGCAAATCCAGAAAGCCAGAGAAGGTAGTCCAAAAGGCAGCCAAGCTGGGGCTCGCAGCGTTGGGGCATGGAACCTGGCGTGGAGTAGTGCGTGGGGAGCAATGGGTGATGTCGTAACACATGAAGGGTCTGCAGGATGATGGCCCTGTTGTTCAGACATGATGAGCGACTCTTTTGAACATTTAATTTTACATTTCCATGTCAAATATCTGTTGATTAAATGAATCTCCTTTACTTAGACACACAATGTGTGTAGGAATTTGATGTTCTGTATAATGTATGCTCAGGGTCAGGTCAGATTCTGTTCTTGACTCGACAAGAAATGTGGACTAAAGTAGCATTAAAAGCAAGTGATCTTGTTTTCTGGGAAAAGTACCTCGATGAAGGGCCATCCGGCTATCATTCTGTTCAGGCAAAGATTGTTCAACTTGTTCTCTCTTGATAAATTGTCTCGTGGAGTCACTGGGCTGTTAAACATTGAGCTTTGCACAGTCCGGTTTTTGAAACCTCTTCTGCTTTCTCCTCTGTGGCCCTTCAGATGGGCAGGCAGTTAGCCAGATCTGTTACAGAGGGCAGATAGTCTAAAAGGCCTCTATGCACTTGAATGTTTCAAAGGTCTTTCAAAGAATCAGTGAACAGACCGTGTGAGGTGTAGACAAGCACTTGGGCGCGTCACCGGTGTCTTGTTCTGAGAACTCCATTAACCGAGCCATGCTGGCTAAGGCTGGGAAACCTAGCGATGAAACCATGAAGAGGCCATGGCTCAGTAGTATTCCACTGTTAATCACTTTTAATCTGCTCTCCATTTAGTGGCTCAAGAGACTTCTTAATCATGCAAATCTTATCAGGTCTCTTTCTCTTTGCTTAAAAGCTTTCAGTGTCTTTCTATGATTCTTAGGCTAAATCCCCAAATCCTTACCACCACCTCCGCGGTCCCTTTTGCCTCTTACAGCCTCATTGTGGGCCACTTCCCTCCTTAGCGTCTGCCGTCCAGTCACACGGGCTGCCTTTGGATCCCTCAGAAGATGTCTATTCCTTTCTGCTTCTGGGCCTGCCTTTGCACGTGATCCTTTTGCCCTGAATACCCCCTTCTGCTCTTTTTACCTAGTTAACTCTCATTGATCCTTAGAAGTGTTACTCAAATGTCACTTTGTCCAGGAAGTCTCTGTGACCCTCCTTTGAGATGAGGTTAGTTTCGGCTGTTGTTTGGTCTCCTGGAAGCTGTGTGCTTCTCCTTTGTAGCGCTTAGCACCAGTGTAGCCATGTCATTAATTGCATTCTTAATTGTTTAATGGCAGTCTCCCCCTCTAGACCGTTGGCAGAGGGAAGAGACTGCCTCTCTGGGAAGGCAGAGAACATGCTGTCTTGTTTGCTATGGTAAACCCAGCACTGAGAACGGGGCCAAACATTTCAGAATCCATCCTTCTAATAAAATGCAGTTGTCCTTTGGACTGGCCAATATCACTTGGAGTATGGGATTAGGAATGTATCCATCTAGCCCTGCCACCCCCCAGAGCACAACTGAGCAATGCAAGCATGCATCCATCCCTTTCCTGAACAAATTTTTTTTTTTTTTTTGCGGTACGCGGGCCTCTCACTGCCGTGGCCTCTCCTGCCGCAGAGCACAGGCTCCGGACGCGCAGGCTCAGCGGCCATGGCTCACGGGCCCAGCCGCTCTGCGGCACGCGGGATCCTCCCGGACTGGGGCACGAACCCGCGTCCCCTGCGTCGGCAGGCGGACTCCCAACCACTGTGCCACCAGGGAAGCCCCCTGAACAAATATTTATAGAGCACCTCCTATGAGTGAGGTGCTGAGACTATCATAGTGACCAATATTGTCTCCAACCTCTTGGAGCTTATAGTTAATTCCCTTCAATGACCTTGTTTTCATGTCATCAAATAAATGGCTTGACTCTTCTGGATTTATATTGGGACAGCCCGAGCCATGGCTCGTGATGTGGTGTGGAGGATGCCTTAGCTCTCTTGGTTCAGTCAAAGCCATTTTCTTCTCGCGATAAACTTGCCCTGGGACTTTAAAATCACTAACCACAGCCCTTCTTCTTCATTTCCTGTCTTTACCTTGTGCTCTGCACCCTCATCCTCTTCTGAACCGCACCTGAAGTCATCTTCTTTCTCACGACTTGAAGGCAGATAGGATGTTTGTCCTCATCCTTAGAACAGCAGCTATTTGTGAAACGTTAGAAAGACCAGGCATTAGGTGAGTGGGACACGTTCTCCCGATGTACTGAAAGCTGTTCAGTTTGTTTTCACTCCCTACCGTGTGTCCAAGTGGGCAGCACGGCTTTGGTTCTGAAATCTGTTTGCATTTCGTGGTGGTTTTAGTTCATTACGGACATGGACTTATTGAAATACAAGAGAAACACACGACTCCAAGGAACCAGAGCCCGCTCTCCGTCTGTGATTTTTCAAGAATGCGGATTCATGACGTTTTTGAATGGATCAGGGTACCTCAGCTGAGAAACACACATAGAGAAAAACCGCTCTGCAGAACAGCTCACGCCGTAGTGCAGACCCAGGCCTGTGTGAGCCGCCTGCGGTCCATCTCAGCACGATGGGAAACCCCCCTCCCCATCCCCTAGAGCCAAGAGTCTCCTGAAATTATGGACCAGGAGGGCTTGTAAAATCTGTCATTCCTGGGCTTCCCTGGTGGCGCAGTGGTTGAGAGTCCACCTGCCGATGCAGGGGACGCGGGTTCGTGCCCCGGTCCGGGAGGATCCCACATGCCGTGGAGCGGCTGGGCCCGTGAGCCATGGCCACTGAGCCTGCGTCCGGAACCTGTGCTCCGCAACGGGAGAGGCCACAGCAGTGAGAGGCCCACGTACCGCAAAAAAAAAAAAAAAAAAAAAAAAAAAATCTGTCATTCCTTAGTCCCATACAGAATCATCTGACCATGGGGAGAGGAAGAACCTTGTCAGTACCCCATTTATTTAGTTTGGGAAGAGGTAACAGAGTACCCGTGTGTGTGTCTTGGTTCGAGCTCACGAGTTTTGGGGGGGAAACTTCTTCTTAGGGGAAAGAGCCCCATCCCTCCTCTTTTCAGAAATGCAGGGGCCTCTCCTGTGACAGACTCAGCTCCCCAGCTTCGCCTTTAATGGAGTGAGCAGATTGCAGTAAATTTAATGACTTTATGAAGATAAATGTTTCCCTTCCGAGGCTCCTTCTTGTCAGAATACATTTAATACCGCCATTCCTTTGAGAACTAAATTCCTGTAGCACTTTGCAGCATATTAACATGTTTTTCTCACCACATGAAATTGCACTTCAAGCAAGAAATAATGTTTCTGCCTCCCTTTGTACATTTTTATTACTGCCAATGAATAGGAGTAAATTAACTATTATGGCTAACATTATTCACGGGGACAAATTCCTAACTCATTTTACAGAGAATAATAAATAACGGAATGAATAAGATGCCTCCAATTTCACATGTGAATTATCAAAGATTCCTCAGAGTAACGGAAGAGAGGCCGTCATGTTTATACACAAAATACAAATATCCAGCCAGCGTTGAGCATCACAAGCTACGCCATCTGACAGTCACCTGCGTTGGGCTACATATATAACCGTGCTGCCCCAGGTCCCCGAGTCGGGGGGGCCAAATTCCCATCCATCACCCATCCTCAGCCACCTAACACAGGCTCTAATTATACACTCAAAGAGCTATATTTAGCTTTTACAAAATCTAGTTACAATTTCCACATTTATCACTTGATTCCATAGGCAACTTCAGGACCAGGGAGATTTGGTTCCCGTTAATGACATTACAAGGCAAATTACACTCGAATGGGAACCGCCAACGTCCTGGCCGGTGGCTCTCTCATTTTGAATTGCCTTCAACAGTCCAGATTCCAGTACAGTGACGTAAGTTGAACACCTTCTCGTAGCCTGTTCTAATGGGATTTTTGCTGTACCATAAATTGTCAAGGACCTGAAAGGTACAAGCCAGCAGGATAATAGGGAACAGAACAGCACACACACCCTTCTGGAATATTATTCGACTTAATGACCTTCCCAGATCTCCGTGGCCGCATCGCCACATCTGTGCTCTCCCTGCCAGACATCTATTGAGCAGGGACCATGTTGGGGTGCAGGATACAAATGTGAGGGATTTCCAGCCTCCCTGAGAGAACGCATGCTGCCTGGTATCCTTGGTTACTGGCCTAAAGGGGCCACAGGATGAATGTCTGCAGTGGGGGGACGGGGCTCAGGGAAAGAGGGCGAGCCTGGTGGAGAGGAGGGCAGGGCGGGGAGTCCTGCCAGGCAGTCACGTGCCAGAAGCAGATGTATGGAGGCGGGAACGGGCAGGGACACTTGGGCAGGGAGTGAGGATGCGTCCCTTCCGTTTGGCCTGTCATCTTCACGCATGCCATTAATTCAGGTCTTCCCCTAAAAACATGGACTTTTCGGACCTACGTGCAGAACTTTGCACTAACTTGATTAAGCCTGTTCTTCAGAGTTCCAGTTTAGCATCTCTTCCTTTCAAATGACCATGTGTCCTTATACTCTTCAATATAGTTTCTTTCCCTCCCAGTTTCATGAGCTCTGTTTCATCTACAAGCCATCAATGTCTGCCTCCGAAGGTCTGTTGGAAATTGTCAAACTAGACAAGCTCAAGGTCCCCCTCCAGCTAACACGATGGAGTTCATTAGAATTGTGGGTGCAAAAGTTATAAACTCACTAAACTGCACTGTGATGTATGGAATTGGCCACCTCTTCTTTTTGGAAAATTGGGATTGAATTTTGCCTTTTCTACTCTTCACGTGTCATTTCTAGTCTTACAAGAGAAATTCCTCAAGGATTGACAGACTACAACTGTTCCCGCTCTGTGTTGGACAATTGCCAGGCCAGGAGATAGGAACTTATTTAGAATAACTTACAGCTGCCCTTTGGTAAAATATATGTATTTTCTGATTACAAAGTTACTGAATAAAGTTTGGAAAACACAGAAAAGTAAGAAAAAATTTAAATCACCAGTAACCCTACCTCCCTGAGGTCCCTTTGTTAGCATATTTTTCTGTGTTCCTTCAGTATTGTTCTATGCACACACAGGTGTACACATGAATGCATAAATGGGTGCATTTTTCTAATTACCCCCATAGGATAAATTCTTATAAGTAGAAATATTGAGTCAAACAATATAGATTTTTAAGGCTTTTTATGTCATTTGGCAAATTGCCATTCAGAAAAGTCTTACCAGTTAGTTTTATTGATCTTTGCTATCGTTTCCTTCATTTCTTTTTCATTTATTTCTGATCTGATCTTTATGATTTCTTTCCTTCTGCTAGCTTTGGGGTTTTTCTGTTCTTCTTTCTCTAATTGCTTTAGGTGTCAGGTTAGGTTGTTTATTTGAGATGTTTCTTTCAATATACATATCCCTGCCCCTTTGCCAATTGTGTGTATCCTCGTGCTTAAAATCTTTGCCAACGTGATAGGCAAAAAAGAAAAATTGGTATCTCATTTTCATTTTACATTTCTCTGATTATCAGTTTTGTTAGGCATTTTAATTTTATTGAACATGTATGATGTGTATGTTGTAAGTGTCTAGTTCTGTCTTTTGTGTCTTTTGTGCTGAGTTTTTTCTTATTGATTTATGAGAGCTTTCTGTATATGAAGGATACACACTCATATTTGTTGGAATATTTGTTTTGTTTCTCATTCGCTTCAGATTCTTCTGTGAAATAGGGATGATTCTGTGTATTCTGCAAGGCTGGTTTGATGGTTAGCCATCATGAGTCAAGTCCCTCACACCGTGTGGGGCATGGCAGATGCTCAGTATAGGATAGCTATTACTATTGTTGTCATCGATTAGACTTGTAATCCACACCGTATGGGTGTGGCTGTTTGGGCATTTCCCCCACAGCCCAGATCTCTGTGCAGGAAGCCCTAGTACTAAAACTGCCTCCAGGCAAGCAAAGGGCCCCGTCACCTTCTTCCTGCGGGGCTATTCATCAGGCTGGCTGAACTTTTGAGGGGTGACTTCAGCAAGAGGACACAGATCCTGGTGCCACCAGAAGGGTCTGCAGAAGTGGCACAGCATGCCTAGGGAGTAGTTGTCACCATTCCTAGCTGACTACTGAGGAAACTAAAGCAGAGGGGACTTTAGGGACCTCCTCAAGGTCACACAGTAGCTGAGGAAAAGCCGAGTGTGTGACATCTCAGAAAGCAGCCGTAGGAAATTGAACAGATTTGCTCTCTGGGCTGAGGATTTCTCAGCCATAAAATGAGGGGGTTTTAGTAGGTAATCTCTGAGACCCTTGGAACTCCATCCGTCTGTATTTCTGTCAGAGGATCTGTGGGTCTAAGAATAGCCCTGATTCATTAGTCATAAAATTCATCATATTGATTCACAGTTGCCCAAGGGCATTTTGTATCCTTTGCAACTCTTGGTTCTGTTACTTACGTTGCCAGTGAGGAGGGGGTTGGGAGGCACGGGAACAAGCCTCCTTATTTTCGGATTTGATTCCTAATCAAAATCCCTTCTGTAATACAAAGCGCAGGTTCGCCCTCACAGGCTCCTCTAACTCAACACGTCCCAACTCAATTCAGTTTTACTTTCTGGCCCCAGAGCTATTCCTTCTGGAAGAGCATCCTGGCTCCACCTGATAGCATTTCTCATGGCTTGTAATTATGCCTGTCTTGGTGGTGTTATTTGCTTAACGTCTGTCTTTTCTGGGATTTCTGCCCATCAGGAGGTGAAAAGTGGTCCCTTGGTGTAATGGTGCATTTTGACCTTGCCTTTCTTACAGAATGTTCCACGCCATGTTGCACTTGTTGATTGAGTTATCTATCTGTGGCCAAACACAATGAATTCCTTGAGCACAGGGCATGTTACAGACTGAAGGTTTGTGCCCCCCCCCCCCCGCAAATAAGTATTTTTTTAATTATTTTTTTTTTGCATTTATTATTTTATTTTTTAACATCTTTATTGGGGTATAATTGCTTTACAATGGTGTGTTAGTTTCTGCTTTATAACAAAGTGAATCAGTTATACATATACATATGTTCCAATATCTCTTCCCTCTTGCGTCTCCCTCCCTCCCACCCTCCCTATCCCACCCCTCCCGGCAGTCACAAAGCACTGAGCTGATCTCCCTGTGCTATGCGGCTGCTTCCCACTAGCTATCTACCTTACGTTTGGTAGTGTATATATGTCCATGCCTCTATCGCTTTGTCACAGCTCACCCTTCCCCCTCCCCATATCCTAAAGTCCGTTCTCTAGTAGGTCTGTGTCTTTATTCCTGTCTTACCCCTAGGTTCGTCATGACATTTTTTCCCTTAAATTCCATATATATGTGTTAGCATACGGTATTTGTCTTTCTCTTTCTGACGTACTTCACTCTGTATGACAGACTCTAGGTCTATCCACCTCATTACAAATAGCTCAATTTCATTTCTTTTTATGGCTGAGTAATATTCCATTGTATATATGTGCCACATCTTCTTTATCCATTCATCCGATGATGGGCACTTAGGTTGTTTCCATCTCCGGGCTATTGTAAATAGAGCTGCAATGAACACGTTGGTACATGACTCTTTTTGAATTATGGTTTTCTCAGGGTATATGCCCAGTAGTGGGATTGCTGGGTCATATGGTAGTTCTATTTGTAGTTTTTTAAGGAACCTCCATACTCTTCTCCATAGTGGCTGTACGAATTCACATTCCCACCAGCAGTGCAAGAGGGTTCCCTTTTCTCCACACCCTCTCCAGCATTTATTGTTTCTAGATATTTTGATGATGGCCATTCTGACTGGTGTGAGATGATATCTCATTGTAGTTCTGATTTGCATTTCTCTAATGATTAATGATGTTGAGCATTCTTTCATGTGTTTGTTGGCAGTCTGTATATCTTCTTTGGAGAAATGTCTATTTAGGTCTTCTGCCCATTTTTGGATTGGGTTGTTTGTGTTTTTTGTTATTGAGCTGCATGAGCTGCTTGTAAATTTTGGAGATTAATCCTTTGTCAGTTGCTTCATTTGCAAATATTTTCTCCCATTCTGAGGGATGTCTTTTGGTCTTGTTTATGGTTTCCTTTGCTGTGCAAAAGCTTTGAAGTTTCATTAGGTCCCATTTGTTTATTTTTGTTTTTATTTCCATTTTTCTAGGAGGTGGGTCAAAAAGGGTCTTGCTGTGATTTATGTCATAGAGTGTTCTGCCTATGTTTTCCTCTAAGAGTTTGATAGTTTCTGGCCTTACATTTAGGTCTTTAATCCATTTTGAGTTTATTTTTGTGTATGGTGTTAGGGAGTGATCTAATCTCATACTTTTACACGATGACCCAAAACCTATGGGATGCAGCAAAAGCAGTTCTAAGAGGGAAGTTTATAGCAATACAAGCCCACCTTAAGAAACAGGAAACATCTTGAATAAACAACCTAACCTTGCACCTAAAGCAATTAGAGAAAGAAGAACAAAAAAACCCCAAAGTTAGCAGAAGGAAAGAAATCGTAAAGATCAGATCAGAAATAAATGAAAAAGAAATGAAGGAAACGATAGCAAAGATCAATAAAACTAAAAGCTGGTTCTTTGAGAAGATAAACAAAATCGATAAACCATTAGCCAGAGTCGCAAATGCATATGTTGAAGCCCCACCCCTAATGTGCTGGTATGTGGAGACAGGGCATTGGGGAGGGAATTAGGTTTAGGTGATGTCCTGGGGCCCTCATGATGGGATTAGTGCCCTTATAAGGAGAGACACCAGAGAGCTTGCTCTCTGTTTCCGCATACACACACTGAGGACAGGAAACATGAGCACACTGTGCGATGGTGCCGTCTACAAGCCAGGAAGGGGGCACTCATCAGAACTGGACTGTGCTGGTACTCTCATCTTGGACTTCCAGCTTCCAGAACTGTGAGAAAATGGTCTATGGTATTTTGTCGTGACAGCTGGAGCAGACGGAGCCAGGGCACATTTTCCTTCTCTTTGGCCTCCAGTTCCCAGCACAAAATAGCTGCTCAGTATTTTTTGAGCTGGCATCAAATAGGTGCTCACTAAAAAGTAGGTGCCGAAGGAAGGACTGTGTAGCTGAGAAGCCCAGCCATTCTTCAGGTTAGAGCCCACATCCTGGTCCCCTCCTCTCGGCACATCTGTCATACAAGACGCCGAGACAGCTTGACTCCAGACTGATTTCCCCTCCCCAGGCTCCCACTGTATAAAGGAGTGAGAACCAGTTCCCAATGTGAAAGTGGCCAGGAACCAAAATCAATAACAAAAATATCAAATTACATGAGGCCTCACACAAACTTGTTGTTGACCATCCTTTCCTGTTGGAAGAGTCATCTGAGCCTCCCAGGAAGAAAACAAGGGTTCCAGAAAGAGACACTCTCAGGAAAGACAGGAGGGTAACCAAAGGTCCTTCTGGGGAATGCCCTGGTTTTGGATGCCCCCAAACTATGTCCAACTCCTGCCAAATGTCCAGCTCAGGCGAGGACACAAACCCCTTCCCTTGGTTTCTTGCGGTACAGCTGAGGCAGCCCGAAGTCTTCAAGAGAACAGAACACCAAGAGAGGGTGGCCAGGATGCCCAGGAAGTCCAGCTTCTTGGGTTCCTCCCAGCCACATGCAGGCTCAGGAGAACCCCAGTGGCTGCTTCTCCTTTGCCCTTCTGGCCCAGGGTCCTTCAGCTCCAGTGTGTCACCGTAGAGACTGCCAGCAGGCTTCTGACTGCAGTTGGGCAGCCGTGTCAACAGGAATACCCTATCCTGCCCCAGCCTGGAATCTGCCATTTGTCCAAGCAGCTCTGATGCCTTTGAGTGGGGAATCTAAACCTGTGTCTGGGGCCTAGGTGAGCTCACTGCTAGTAGGATGGCCGTAGGTCTAGCTACTTTCAGTGGACACGGATGGGAAGTACACAGGTGTATATGTGCCCCCCACCCCAGCGTCTTATTTTAAGTTGCAACTTGATCCTGATGCCTTGAATTCTAATCTAAGGTTCTATCTCTTTTTCCTCAATTCCATATTTGTATCTCTTTTCTTCCAGAGTGAGAACTTTGGTTTCCAGCAATATCAGTGTATGTACTCATTTGCTCAATACACTAAAAGTAGTTTTGGAGTTGTCACCAATACTATTACCCACAACAGGCCTACTCAATCGAATTCCAGCGTAACTGGGGACAGAGGTACCACTTCGTTACTGCTAGGTGAGGGTGGAATGCTCAGTTTACCACTGGGCCTTTGTTGACACCCAGAGCTGGGTAGGGGTTCTTGTTACTACTGGGTGAGGGTGCAAGTTCATGCTCCCCACTGGGTCTCCACCGATCCACCTCTGGTCAGGAGAAGAAGGACGGAGTTCATTACCTACCACCCTCCACCTGGCACAGGGGGCCGGGCTGATTCCTGGCCAGAGGGCATGGGAGTCCTGGCTGTCCATTTGGCCTTCTAATACCCCGCTCTGGCAGGCAGTGGGAAGAGCCTATCTTTTCTTTTTTTCTTTTTTCATCTTTTTGGCCGTGCTGCGCGGCCTGCGGGATCTTAGTTCCCTACAGTGGGAGCGCTGAGTCTTAACCCCTGGACCGCTGGGGAGGTCCCCGAAGAGCCCCTCTTGAGTGCAGGGCAGAGGTGGGGTTTTGGCTTCCCCCGTGTTCCCACTGCCACCATGTGAGCGTAGCCTTGCGTATCAGCCAGGGTTCTCCAGAGACAAAGAACCAATAGGATGTGTGTGTCTATATAAGGATATTTATTACAAGGAACTGGTTCACGTGATTATGGAGGCTGACAAGTCCAATTCTGCAGTGCGGGCCGGCAGGCTGGAGCCTCCAGAGAGCCAGCGGCTCAGATGAAGTCCAAGGCCGGTGCAGCCCCTCCCCTGGGACGGCTTCGGGAAAGCCCGCACGCCTTCGCCTCTTTTGCCCACAGCTCCTGGGAGCAGCAAGCAAAGCCAGTTCCTTGCACGCCGAGGCCGGTGCCAAGAGAGGTCACAGAGCAGGGCTCTGTCCTGTGTCCTCTCAAGCACGAGTAGGAAAATTAAAAACGAGAAGCTCGTGACATTGAGGGTCAGGCTTGTCTGTGACTGAGATGAATTACGGTGGCGCGTCCCTGTCGTGTCAGGGCAGTCTCACGTGAAATACTCTTCGGGCTTTCTGAAGAAGGGAGGTAAAAAAAAATTTTTTTAATTTAATATCAGTCATCACATCTAAAGGTTTGAATGGAAAATGCTTGGAGCTGAAATGCCTACGAAGGCTCTAATAGCCCTCAAGGCCTGGCGGACGTGGCGTCCACCATCAAAGAAGCTGCAGTGGTTCTTCAATGTCGCCAGCCTGGCTTTGCCACCCTTGGCCTTGATCCTGGCTCAGGGGTCTTGAGTCATTTTTCTAGAAGTCCCCAAGTGAGACCCACGTACAGAGCTGAGAAGCAGTGGTTACACGATCAACTCCAACCTCTTTAACGTGGCACGGATGGGCCTTGAATGGTCCGATGCTGGCCTCCCTCTCACCCGGCACTCCAGCCAGTAGGACACACTCCTAGTTCAAGAAATGGCCAAGCTCTAAGTCTTCCCTCCCGTGAGCTCTTCTGCCTGGAGCATCCCTCCCTCCTCTGATGGTTGTGTGCATAGCCAACAGCCACCCCATCTGGGAACCATCCCCCCTGCAGTAGAACCGACATCCTTGGGTCCCCACACAGATTTTTCTCCCAGTGTTTCCTCCACTTTTGTTCCTTCAGGTCTCAGGGGAATGTTCCTTGAATGCTTTGTCCTTAAAGCCCTAGTGCCTGGTATGAGGCGTGGTAAAGCGGGTGAGGACAGGGTGCCTACCTTGGAGATTTTGGAAGGAAAACAAAAGGAATCACAGCGTGGAGCGCCACTATGACATCAGTAGTTTTTGTCGGAGCTATTTTCTTTCGCTGAGTGTGATTTCAGACTCTGAAAAGTCAACAGCTAAATGTCACTCCGATCAGTGGGATTGACCACCACGAACAAAACTGGTTGGTTTCCCTCTTTTTCAGAGAAATCTTCCTGGGGAGAGCTGCTTGGGGGACTTAGTCATTTCCTCAAGGGATCAATAGCTCGCCAATTTTGCTCTGCAGAGCAGTGTCGAGCACTATTAAACAGGTTCCACGAGTGTTATTAGATCTTTCTGAGCCAGGTTTTTTTTTCAGTACTGTGGTTTGTCCTCTTAAACTTAAGGCAGCCAGACCTTTTTCCCTTACGTTTTTTAAAAACGTTTTTAACTTTTATTTATTTATTTATTTTGGCTGTGTTGGGTCTCCGTTTCTGTGCGAGGGCTTTCTCTAGTTGCGGTGAGCGAGGGCCACTCTTCATCGTGGTACGCGGGCCTCTCACTGTCGTGGCCTCTCCCGTTGCGGAGCCCAGGCTCCAGACGCGCAGGCTCAGTAGTTGTGGCTCACGGGCCCAGTTGCTCCGCGGCATGTGGAATCTTCCCAGACCAGGGCTCGAACCCGTGTCCCCTGCATCGGCAGGCAGATTCTCAACCACTGTGCCACTAGGGAAGCCCCCCCTTACATTTTTTCCCTTGCTTCCTGTATTAGTATCAGACATGCTTTTCCTTTGGCCTTAGCCACATGCTTCCTGTTCCCGGGGCCTTTTTCATCCTGTAACTATACTGTCACCTCTGGACCAGACAGGGCTCTTTCCAGTTGACCTAGTTCAGAGTTTGGGAAGTGGTTCTCACTCCTTTTTCCAGCTTTACTGAGGTAGGGTTGACATATAACCTCGGGTGAATTTAGGTTGTGCAGTGGGTTGATCTGATGCACTTAGATACTGCACGATGATTACTGCCGGTAGCTCAGCACCATCTCATCCCATCATTACCATTTCTTTCTGCAGTGAGAACATTCAAGATCTACTCACTTAGCAACTTTCAAGTATATGGACAGTACCAGCTACTGTCTTGAGCACAGAGCTCCCTCTGGGAACTCCTCGATCTCCCCATCCACATGGCCAATGCCTTTCCCTCAGGTTTCAACTTGTGCATCATGTTTTCCCTAAAGCATCTCTCACCTCCTCATTCCGGCTTAATGTTCTTTGTTTGTGATCCCCTATGTCACCCTTTTCTGGTACTGAGGTGCTTTTTTTTTTTTTTTTTTTTTTTGCGGTACGCGGGCCTCTCCCGTTGCGGAGCACAGGCTCCGGACGCGCAGGCTCAGCGGCCATGGCTCACGGGCCCAGCCGCTCCGCGGCATGTGAGATCCTCCCGGACCAGGGCACGAACCCGCGTCCCCTGCATCGGCAGGCGGACTCCCAACCACTGTGCCACCAGGGAAGCCCATAAGTCCACTCATTATGGAATTTATTCACATCTACCAAATCCCCTTCACTGTAGCACCTATATTAGTGTTTCATTGACTAACTGGGGACTACAGTTGAGCCTACCCAAACTGACATCCCCAAAAGCTGTCAGAGTGCTCAATAGATGATTCTGGAAGGAAAGGAAGACTCGCTGAGTAAAAGAGCCATGCTGTTGCAGACTGGGGCCGAGACAGGGAAGCAGGAAGGCTTTGGAGTCACTGGGGCCAGCAGAAGAAAATTGAAACCCATGGAGTCATTGCTGACAGCTCTGCGCTGAGGACCGATTGAAGGCCAGGTTCCAAGTCTCATCTTCCCAGCTTCCACGTGCTGCAAGTGACACTGGCAGGGCAGACTCAGGCGGCTTCTGTCCTAGGCCCACAGGCCCCTACCTCTGCTGCCTTGCTGCTTGTCTGCTGTTCCTCTTTTTGCCTCCTGTCTCTGTCAGCCCACATGCTCCCTTTGGGTCCTTCAGGGCCTTCGTTTAGAACTATCTTGACTTCTCCCCAATTAGACGAGACTGCCGTCCCCAAGGGAGCCCTGGCCTAGGGCATCGGGCCTCAGGCAGTGCCAGCCCCCAAGCTCTGTCTCGTGTTTATGTGTGGCCTTCTCATCCATGTTGAACTGTGGGCTCCACAAATCCTGGCAGCTTTGAATGAGCACAGAGAGTTTCAAATAAACCATCCTTATTGCTTAAGCTGCTGGATTCTGTAGCCCATGTTCAAAGGAAAGACAATTTGTCCTCTAATTAGGCTTTAATGAATTGGACTTGACCTTTGAGCTCCGTTTTCAACCTTGAGAGCAGGCCGTGAATGTGTAAATTCCAAGGGTTGATTTAATAATAAAAATCACTTCCGTTTGTCTCGTACTTTTACAGCCTTCAAGTTACATTGCCTTCTCTCTCACAGGAGCTTGGGGGGTGGGTAGAGGCCCCCCCCCGCCGCTGTCTCACAGATGACGGAACTGAGAATCGGAAGGGTCCAGGCCTCCGCTGAAGATCGCTCAGCTTGCAGGACTCCAGCCAGCCAGGATCTCGCGCCTCCTGGCCTGGCATGTGTTTTCCCCTGAGAGGAGGGAGAGCGCGCCCATGGGGAAACATAGTGGTGATTTGGGTTACAGGACTTTCTTTTGCCCCTGAGCCTTGCCCTCCCCTCCCTCGCCACCCCTCCTGGAAGCAGGGCCTCTTTCGGGAGTTTTCCAAGTGCTCGCTGGGACACGGTGAGACATTCCCCAATATTTGCCCAAACCAATCTGCCTGTGTTTTCTCACAGCAGTGGCTCGAATGTGCGTGTGGCCAATTTCCTTTCAGTTCTTGGCTCTCGCCATAAATTATTTGACATGTTTTCTTACAAAATAGTGAGACTGGGATGTAGAAACTGGAGCAGTACGAGATAAAAATGATGGCTTTGGTCACCAGACCGTTGACAGCACTTCAGGGTCGGGGAGCCCCTCTCGATTGTTCGTTTTCTTTTCAGCACTCGGCGTCTGATAACCTGCTCTTGAGTCTGCACTCATCCTTGGGGCAAATAAAGGGGAAAGGGCTGTTATTATTCTTGGCCATAGAGGCAGCCCCGGCTAGGTTGGTTGGCATGGGACAGACTTTGTCTCTCTGTGGCTGTAATTGAGCTTTATGACCCAGGGAAGCGCCTTTATTTTCCTTCTGACCTTGTGGAATCCTTGCCAACCTTTCAGCCACGTGTCACCTTCTCTGGGGGACCTGCTCAGACCACTCAGTCCTTGCTGAGCCAACAGGGGCACCACCTTCCCTGGGTACCTGATGGATGGAGCCCTTTACTCTCCCCTGGGTCTGGCCCACGAGGGAGGCAGGGCTGTCACTTTCATGCCCATTGTACAGTCAAGGAGCCTGAGGCCCAGGGGGGTGATGTGCTTTTCTCAAGGTCACAGAGGTGGTGTAAGCGGTAGGATTTGAATGATTTCTGTTCTCCGTAGCCCCATCCCTGCCCCAGTCACAGCCACGTCAGGCTGCTCGTGAGAGGCTCGCGAGGGCCGTGCCTGACGCTGGGGTGCCTGCTGGTGAAGTATTTTGTCACAGGCTATTTTCGGACTCCTTTCTGAGACCTGTTCCCATGTCACTCCCCATGTCACAGCCGTTAGGTGGTCCACCAGGAGTGTTTCACACGTGGGTGGACTCAGGGCTGCCACGTCCTTCAGAGCTTGAGTGCAACCCCTTCATGTCCCTGGAAGCAAATAGACCCAGAGTGGGGAGATGAATTCCCAGTGGTTACACAGCCAGACTGGGATGTGAAGCCAGATTCTGGTATTCTCCTCAACACCATCCGGCCTCGTAATTAGACATTGTCTCCTCTTCTTCTAATTGCTGCCTGTGTGTGAGAGAGGTCAGAGTAAGTAGACTGTATGCTTTTAAAAGACGGGATCCGTATCCCAGTTTTCAGCCTGGAAATTGCCTAGGCACAGAGATGCCGTTTTAGTTATCCAGCGCTGGGTCACAAAGTACCCCGCAACTCAGTGGCCTCACACGACAACGGGGTGTTATTTCTCACAGCTCTGCGGGCTGGCTGTGGGAGTCTTTAGCAGGTCTTCACTGGGCTCCCTCACACGCGGCTGCATTTAGCTGGCCAGGATGCTGGGGCGAGTGGGTGTCTCTCCTCATGTGGTCCCTGGGCCTCTTCACGTGTTCTCTTGTTTCTCAGTTGCTTAGACCGAGCGTCCTTATACGTTGCTGAGCGCGCTCTAAGAGTGAAGAGAGAAGCGCCTCAGGCCTCCTAAGGCCCAACCCCGGAAGTCAGATAGTGTTGCTTCTGTCATATTCTGTTGACCAAAGCAAGCCACAGGGCCATTCCAGGGACAAGGAAAGGGGCAAATCGACTCGGCCTGTTGTCGGGAGGAGGGGCACGTGTTTACAGGCATGAGAGAAATGATTCGCAACCATTTTTGCAGAAAATCTACCAGAGAGGGTGTTCAATGACTGCTAGTGAACCCCTCGGCCAGGGATAGGGCTGGGGGTCAGTAGAGGAAGAGAATTGGTGAATTAACTGATGAGTGAACCAGAGAGGGATAGGACTTGGCAGATGGGAGAAGACAAGAGCTGAGTTGGGAGAGCTTGCTTGGGCCGGATCAGGTGGGCCTAGTGGGCCCCGTGTAAGACCTTAGGGTTTCTTCTGATGAAAGTACAGTTGCTTGAGGACTTGAAGCAGAGCATGGACATAATAAGGTATACATTTAATTTTTGAGACATTTGTGTTTTCGCCAGGTCTGTCTGGTAGTAGAGTCGGAAGGAGAGTGACGGGGGGCAGGGAAACCAGCTAGGGGGTTGGTAACAGTGACCAGGAGAGAAGCGGCCGTAGCACAGGAAAGGGAGAGATGGCCAACTTAGAGGATATTAGGGAAGTAGTCCTACTTTAAAAATGTTTTGTAAACTTGCACTTGCCACAAAATCAGACTGGATAATCCATGAGGGGCAGCTGACCGGCATGCGGGAAGTCTGGTTCCTTCACCTACCCGAGCCTTCCAGCACACCTGTTACTCGGGTACTCTCTGCACTGACGTTCAGACAGCGAAAGCCCAGGCCCTAGCTCTGTACAGTGTTTTGCTCCTTGTTTAACATATGTCTTCACTGA
The DNA here is from genome assembly GCF_011762595.2 of Tursiops truncatus. Classification (NCBI taxonomy): domain Eukaryota; kingdom Metazoa; phylum Chordata; class Mammalia; order Artiodactyla; family Delphinidae; genus Tursiops; species Tursiops truncatus. The sequence goes on from NC_047055.1 coordinate 4,779,851, forward strand.
TTCCTTTCAAGGAAGAAAAGTGAGTTTTATGAGAACAGCGGCCAAGAGTGACCCCATGTTTGTCTCTTCCTGAGTCTTCTGAGGGCAATGAATTAGAGTCCTGCCAGCCAGACTTGTGTCCATGCTGGCGGCACAGGAGGGGTGACTGGAAGCCATCTAGTCCAATCCATTTTCTCTTTCAAATTTTATTTTTAAAATTGAAGTCTAGTTCATTTACAATGTTGTGTTAGTTTCAGATGTGCAGCAAAGCGATTCAGTTATAAGTATATGTGTATATACACCTATTCTTTTTCAGATTCTTTTCCATTATAGGTTATTACAAGATACTGAATATAGTTCTCTGTGCTTTACAGTAGGAACTTGTTTATGTCTTATATATAATCGTGTGTACCTGCTGATCCCAAGCTCCTAGTTTATTCCTCCTTCCCCTCTCCCCCTTTGGTAACCACAAGTTTGTTCTCTATGTCTGTGAGGCTGTTTCTGTTTTGTAAATAAGTTCATTTGTATCATATTTTTCGATTCCACATATAAGTGATATCCTATGGTATTTATCTTTGTCTTTCTGACTTACTTGACTTAATATGATCATCTCTAGGTCCATCCATGTTGCTACGAATGGCATTATTTCGTTCTTTTTTATGGCTTAGTAGTATTCCATTGTGTGTGTGTGTATACACACGTACATATACTTCTTCTTTATCCATCCATCTGTCGATGGACACTTAGGTTGCTTCCATGTCTTGGCTATTGTGAATAGTGCTGCTATGAACACTGGGATGCGTGTGTCTTTTCAAATTACAGTTTTCATCTTTTCCGGGTATACCCCCAGTAGCGTGACTGGATCCTATGGTAGCTCTATTTTTGGTTTTGTAAGGAACCTCCATGCTGTTTTCCATAGTGGCTGCACCAGTTTACATTGCCACCAACAGTGGAGGAGGGTAGTCCAATCCGTTTATTTTTGAGGATGGTTATAGTGGAGAAGTGGGATGGATAGGAAACTGCAGGAAGAGAGTCGTATGGTCAGTTCATGGAGGCCCCAGAGCCAGACTCGGGTCATCCTGTGTCCCTTGGTACTTGGCAACCCCCAAACGACAATGAATGTGAGAAGCAACGGAAGGTCCTCAGGGCCAGGGCTTCCCTTCCTGGGGGGCAAGGCAACGAATCTGCGTCTTCCTAAGCAATGAAAAGTTGTCCTCTTCCCTCTGTGCCACTCCGAGCCTGGCACTAGGCTAGAGCATTCAGACATTTATTGAAGTGCAAAGTAAGTGGAAGCTTCTGGGAGAAAAGCCCCCTGTCCAGCTGTACAGGCTGTCAGGTGACCTGGCCTTGTGGTGACTCTCACTCTCAAGAACGCCACCTTCACAGATTTCTGTGGAATGAGCTTGATGACGGGTGGAAGGAAAGCAGGAAAGTAGGCAAGAAAAATATTTGCACCTGCTACATTTGTCGCACGAATCATGGGGCCTTTATGTATAAAGGGAGATCAGAACCCTGTTTACAGAACAACTGTCAAGGAGTGGAATGATTAAGCATGGAGGTATCTGCTTTATTTTATTCATGTTTGGTGTTTTCCTGTAAGATTTGTCGTCACTGGGAATGACGGGTACGCCAAAGCCTGGCAAAGGAAGAGAAAGCCCCCTGATCTCCGGAGATTACGGAAAAGATGACAGAAAGGCAGCAGTGAGGGGGGTGCTGGCTCTATCTGGAGTGAGCACCTACTGTGTGCCAGGCTTCGAGCTCAGCACTCGACATGCACAATCTCGTTCCGTTTTCTCTGCAGCTCAGTGAAGGAAGCGTGTTAGCTTCCCCTTCTTACAGGTAAGGAAACTGAGGTAGAGAGAGGTGAAATAATTGCCCCCAGGACACATTAGTGGTAAGACACAGAGCTGGGATTCAAAATCCTGAAATGAAAGGGGTTGGGTGCATCTGTACCCCTAGACAACATTTCGCTAACCCAACCCCCTTGGCAGTGTGGAGTAGTGGTGATCTGCGACCTGTTTCTGCTGCATAGGAGCTGTGTGATGGTGGGCAGGTGGCTTAACCTCTCTGAGTCTCAGGTTCCTCCCCTGTAAACTGGAGTTAAAAACTCCTGCCCACCCCCCCCACCCCCCCCCCATCCCCCCGCCGCCTTTGCAGGATGAGCATAACGCTACAATGAAGCAAATTAAAGGCATTTGGGATTGGCCAAGTACCACATGCCTGGCAACTGGAAGAGTTGATTATCGGCTTAGGACTCTGTGAAATCCACACGAGGGGGGACCAGGCAGGAGCCCAGGAGCCTACAACCCCTACTGGGCAGGGCTGGTGTAGATTGGAGGCTGTCAGATGCGGGAGGGGTCCTTGGAGACCATGTGGTCTCAGCCCTCATTGTACAGATGAGGCCAACAGGGCCCAGGGAGAGCAAGGGCTTTGCTTAAGGTCACACAGCAGGCGCTTTTCATTTACCTTTCTCCAATACGTACTATTTCATTTCAGCTTGATAAGGCGCAGCTCCTGTCTCACTGAACTGCATACTTGCATGATAATCAGTTCAGAAAATTATTACAGTGCAGAACGAAAGATAAATGGTTGTGGCATTTGTTAATACTGTAAACACCATTTGCTGGCAAACGATAAGCTTTATTGATACCCCTAATGTATGTATTAGCAAGAACAATGCACCACAAAATGTTAACATCTGCCAACGCAGTGCAAACAATTACAAGTAACTTTCGTTTAATGCAGAAATTATGCAATCACAAAAGGTATGGCTGCAAATTAATGTGACATGGAGCCAGGTTTATGCATTGAGAGGCATAAACAATAATTTTATAGAGCAAGCCAGCAAAAGTTCTTTTAAGCATCTCTTTGTCAAAAATGACTCTCTGACAGCAAATACAGGGGAAAGTCGGGGAATTGAGATGGTTATTAAATCTGACCTTGATCAGATTTTTATTATGTCAGGAAAAAATGGTTCTTCAGAGAGAGAGAGTTGTCATGGGATTAGAGTCCATCTACAGCGAGACGTTTCCATGGCAACAAATCAAACACCATTTCCTCTGACTCCAGTCTCCTGCTTCAGAAGTATGAACTTAGCATTGAATAATTAGAGTCAGACCCAGCAATGTTGTATAAAGACAAAAAACAGAAGAATCAATCTGGAGGCAGTGAATTATTTTAAAATGGCAATTAACCCCATTACTATGACTGTCTGCAGCTCACGTTGGCCGTGACAGGTCCCACGTAGATATTTGGTTTTACAAATTGAAAGCATCATTTTTTGGTCACACACAACCTTTAAAAAAAAGCCAAAGCCAAACCATAATTCTCCCCAAATTAATGAAGTCTGAATGTTATGGCGAAGGCCGTCATAGAAATTCAGAGCCGCGTCTGAGTCTGCAGTTGGTAGTAGCGTGTGGTACCCTACCTGAATTCTCCTCATGTTTGAGGGATCTGAAAACATACTTGATACTGGTGTGTGGTTAGTGTCCCACAACCAATGAGCTATCTAAATTCATAGGCTCCGATGTCACACTCCTAAAACCTTGGTGGAAAGTTAAACCGGTGCACACAAAGCCACTTAGAACTTAGGGAGATAACCGTGCCTTTTAGCTTCTTGGTTGGTTTGCGGTATCGTGATCTAATTGCGTTAAGGGCGTATTGTTCTCCCAAAGAAAATGTATCTCAGGAGCTAATCTGGTAGATGGCATCTGAGGTTCACTGCCAGGCTGCGTTTTTCCCCAGATGTTTTCCATTTCTTCCGGAAATGTTTCCTACCCACAGGGAGAGAAGAGAATCCGAGATCTGCATCCGAGCCAGGATGCAAGTTGTAATGAGTGGAATTCATCAACACAGTGCATCGATTCCAGCCCAGTCTGTTTCTATGAAGGGTATCGGGCCTGGGGACTCTGGATGCTCCTTCAGCACACTTCGATTCATTCCTAAAACTTTTTCATCCCATTTATAGATCGCACCCAACTCGCTGTCAGGGACCAAGCCCCCACCCCTGCCGCCCCAACCAGCACCCCACCTCCATAACCCTTATGTTGCTTCTTAGCTGTGTGTAGGGGAGGGAAATTTTTCTGTAGATTGTTTTTACATCCAGAAGAAAGGGTTTGTATACTCAGACATTTAGAAAACCACCAACTCTGAGAGGAATGGGAAAAGGCCTTGCTGGGAAACTGGCGGGGGTTGTGGGGGGGTGGTCTCTATTCAAAGGCAAAAGTCAGCCTGTCTTAATGCAAAGTTGCTTGCATTTTCCTTGTTTTTCTCTATTTATTTCCAGGATGTCTTTGTCCTTCCCTCTTTATTGTGCAAACTCGTGCTGCTTGCTGTGGGCTGGGAATGATGGAAGAGCCCTGGAAGCTTACTTCCAAGGATAGGAATCTAGGGGGGAATCCAGGAGCCTGCCCATTTATTCATCTTTTCCATTCTCCCACTTATTTATTCATTCGATAAATACATAGGAAGCATACCTATATAGGAAACACCCCAAGGTGTTAATCCAGACAAGAACATGAGTCTTGGAGCCAGGATGCCCAAGCAGGGCATGTTAGCCCTGCCCCCATTTGGAGGGCGATGCAGACTCGTTCTCATGAAAATTCCCTCCCTCCCTGTCTCCTTGGGTGGAATTGCTGGGCTGGTTTGTCAGTGAAATTAGATAGGAGATGATATGGGAGAGACATTTCACAATTTACGTGGCTATGAAGACTGGTCCCTCATCCTCCAAAGAGGAAAAGAGCCCTGGCCTAGTAATTCCCCAGGGTGGTCTATGCAGAGGCAGATGGACAGATAGTAGCGCAAAAGAGCACAGACACCGGTTCAAATCCTGTCTCTATCTCTCACTAGCTGTGAGAGCCGGGGCAAGTTACTTTACTTCTCTGAGCTTCAGTTGCCACAGTTGTAAAATGGTGTTAATATCTGACTCACTGGGTTGTTGACAAGAGCATAGGAGATAAAATATTAAGGTACCCAGCGTGGGACCTGCCATACAGCTCAACACATGCCAACAGAATGCCAGCCAATGAACTGGTTGTCAGTTGCATTTTCTGGTTAGACCTTAAAATAAGGGTGACTGCGGGGAATTTCTAATGATGAGTCTAGGAGAGGTATTATTTAAAAGCCAATGTAGAGTGGGCAGCTTATAAAAATGCACTGTACTAGCATGACATCTCGGTTCTCTAGCACATTTTGTGGCTGACAAATTTAAGATAAACATTATTGCCACATTCCCCTTTCAATTCACTTTATTGCCTGAAATCTCTTACATGCAAATTGGTAGATACTTTCAAAAATGGAACATCGACTCACTTAGATGCTTGACCCCAGGCATTTGAAGGGCCTCCCGATTCCTTTATTCCAGGACAACGTAAAAGCCATCTCTGTTAATGGTGCAATAGTTACTCTAGGTCTATTGTAATGCCTTTAATAATAGTTGACAGAAAGGTGACAAATGCAAGTGTCCCCAGACGAATTGTGTGTTGCGGGTCTTGCCAGGGGACCATTTACAAGGTTTGCCTTTTCATCAGATGGCTCACTGACAAGCATCTTGGCACGGGGGTCAGTGACTTCCTCAGAGAAGAGGATGTGCCTCTGGAGAGCATGCTATTCCCTCGGGACTACCGAGAGCCCCTTGTCCTGGGTGACAAGCAGCTCTGGTCCTCTGCCGTGCCCTGGCTCTCAGCTGGGACACTGTCCTCCACGGACCCTTCCTCATTCACCCTTTAGGGTCCTAGACTCAGCTCCGCTGCCACCTGTGCAGTATCCAATCAAGAAGGAGGAAATGGCAAACGCCCCCCCGGCCCAGCAGCTGGAGTAGTTCTAGCCAAGTCCGTGCGTCGGTGCACGTGGCCGTATTCAGAAGTCCCTCTTACAGCCTGCACGTCGTAGTCTGGACTTGATATCTATTGCCCAGTCCGCCTCCCAGCCGAGCAGAAGTAGCCATGAGCTGGGGGGGTGACACGTTTCCGAGGGCAGGCTGCCAAAAATTAGGAAGCGACGCCTGACAGGGTAGGTGGGGACTCACAACTTGCATGAAGCTTGTACTTCAATACAACACTGGAAATGCCACACACACACACACACACACGTGCGCGTGCACACCCCACCAGGAGCCCCTTCTTTGGAGTAAGGTGACATCTCGAGGAGGCCCCTGGAAACCGGAGATCGAGTTCCATCCAGGTCTGTCTCTAACTCACTATGTGAACGTGGGTAAGTCCCTTCTCTTTGGGCCACAGGTTCTCTCTCAGAAAGCCACTGGGGTTTGTATGACCTCACTGCTCATTGCTGACCTCTGGCCTCTGACTACACCTGCTGCTATAGGTTGTATTGTGTCCCCATCAATTCATATGTTGGAGTCCTAACCCCCCCGTATCTCAGAAAGTGACCTTATTTGGAATTAGAGTCCTTTTAGTTGTGATCAAGTTTAGATGACATCATCAGGGGGGTCTCTAACCCAGTATGGGTGGTGACCTCACAAGAAGGGGAATTCAGAAATGGAGACAGGCTTGCCGGTCGAAGAATGCCATGTGAACGTGAAGGCGGAGCCCAGGATGACCCCTGCTGACACCTTGATCTTACACTTCTGGCATATCCAGAACCGAGACAATACGTTTCTGTTGTTTAAGCCACCGAATTTGTGGTACTTTGCTAAGATAGTCCCAAGACATGAATTCTACGCAGCCTATGATACAGCCCAGATACTCTCCAATGTTCCTGCCGTTTCTGAAAATCGGAGGCCCCTTTGAGGGCATACGCTGCTACCGTCTCCTGAGGGACCAGCACAGGGCTGTGTTCGTTGGTCTAGTGTATAGAATTCGGTGGTATTCCAGTCACTGCTCAGGGGCTCTTGGGGTTGGCAGGTGTGTCAGCTCTGGCGATCGATGCAAACCTCACAGCCTTGGCTCCTTTGAGCGAATCCTCCACGGCTGGGAAGGGCCCGGATGAAATGAGGCCTGTCTGCAGGCCCAGCCCTCCCCGAGGACACTGGGCCATGCCCCACAGGAGAGAGGCCTTGCGCCTTGGAGTCAGACACCCCCAGGGACTCCTTCCTGAGAGCCTGAGCTGGCCCCTCGGCCCTGGGGCTTCCGAGGAATGGAAGGTGGCGCCTACTCTCAAAAACCAAGTCCAGAGAACAGGCTGGCGGTTGCCAGGGGGGAGGGGGAGGGAGGAGGGACGGAGTGGGAGGCTGGGGTCAGCAGACGTAAGCTTTTATATAGAGAGTGGGTGAACAGCAAGGTCCTCTGTATAGCACAGGGAACTGTACTCAGTATCCTATGATAAGCCATGATGGAAAAGAATATTAAAGAAAAGAATGTGTGTATATATATATATATATATATATATATATATATATAAACGGAATCACTTTGCTGTACAGCAGTAATTAACACATTGTATATCAACTAGACTTCAATGAAAAAAAAAGTAAGTCCAGGAATGGGCCCAATGGAGTGCCCTAAGATGTCAGGTGCTCCCTAAAGGAGGTGCGTGTGGTCATGTACAGAGTGCACAGTGGGATGTGAAGGAGCGTGGTTGCAGCTCCTGGCACACAGTAGATGTTTCATCTCTGATGGCCGTTAACAATCCTTCCCTCACCCCTCCTTGGGTCTTGAAACTTCAGCTCTCCAGGGAAGGCGTATTCATACAGGGTTCAGATGCTGCCTCAGAGCCCTTCTCAGCACAGCACTGCACGCAGATACTCCCAGTGACTCAGAACCAGAGAGTGAGATGAATCCCTTTCGCTGTTCCTGTTGTAGATAGATCGCTAGGTCGCCCACTGGCCTAAACAAATCAGGACTCCTGGTTGGGGGCGTTCCAGAGTATCAGACCGCGAACCTCCGGCTTTGCTCAGTCATCAGAGGCCTCCGTGGGCCCTTTTCCCAGCCTGCAGGGATGGGGTTTGTGGGGCGTGGGGCTGAAAAGCAGGCCCAGGAGAGAGTGTGATGAGGCAGGCTGCTCCCCGATCCCGCCACCCCACCGGAAGAGCCAACCGGAAAGATGACCTCATCAGCGAAAAGAGAAAAACGATCCCTGCATTTCTCTTAAACGGGTGTTTATATGATTTGGGGTAACGAGAGCAATAATGATTATATCGCTCAAATAATAAAAATCGAGGCGCGTCGTGCATCTGAGCTGACCATATGGGCAGCATCGGGCCTGGCAGCAGGGGCACCGGGCGGAGAGCTGCCATGTGGCGGGCACAGCCAGGGCGGAGGGACGTCCTCCTCTTCAGGGACCACCCTGGCTCTGCCCCTCGCGAGAGACCTCGCAACTTCACTGATGTCTTCTTCAAGCAAACAGAACCAGACAGAGCCCCTGGATGACCATATCCCAACGCACACCCATGTGGGCACAATCCCGGGACGGCCTTCAGAGTCTGGGTTGACACCGGGGAAGGGAAAGCCACGGATGCAGGAAGCCATGGTCAGCAGCTGGCCTTGTCGTCACGCCAAGCCTCCGACGGGACCCGTTCTTCTCTGTTCCTTTCCCAGCTACTCCGGACTCCGGGCAGCCCAGCCAGAGACCTGCTGAGGATGGGAGTGGTGGTGCTTTCTGATGGGACCGCTCCCTTGCCCTTCTCACTGCTTTCCATCAGAATCTAACTTGTCTACAGGGTCACGAGTGACATTTCCTCAGGAAGCCATTCCTGGCGCCTCCCCACCCTGTCTAAATTAATTTCACCCTGTATTTTTTGGAACTCTCTTGAAGAACTCGGCAAGTCCTTTCGGACATTCGAAACTGTGCTGTGGGCCCATCTCTTCGCTAGAATGTGAGTGGCCTGGGGCCAAACGTCCTGCCTCCTGTCTCCGGAGCTCTCCAGGGGCTGAGTTGTATTTTTGGAGCTTGGTAACCCCATCCCAGGCTCACCGAGGTGGGCTGAGGTGTGGTCCTTGCTGGCCTTACACTTCCCGCCCCACCGCCTGATAGGAAGGCACACGCTCTCTCGTGGGCGTGCAGTGGAGCCCAAATCCTCTTCAGCTGGGCCTGCCCTCTGCGAGTCGCCTTCCTGGACAATGGTTACTGGAACTGCGCCCTAGTTCCCGGGTGGGCAACAGGCTATCACGTGGCCTGTACCGTCCTCTCTCCTGTATAAATTGGATAATAGCACGGGCCCATTCTTAAGTTCTCAGCTTGGAGTGGCTGGTCCAGGAAGGGGATGCCCCTGGGCCTTCTCATGCCTAGTGATCTCAGCAAGGTCCACGATGCTATCTGATCCAATAAATTAATAGAACTCTAGTTTTAGAAGAACCTCAGAAAGCAAGCAGTCTTACCGCTTAAGTTCAGAAGTCAGGGAACAGAGAGAGGGGATGTGACTTGCCCAGGGTCACAGAGCAAAGCCATGGTAGCAATAGGAAGAAAAGCCAGGTCCCCTGACTGCACGCCTGCTGCTTGTTCGGTGCCTCCTGCCGCCTGTTTCCTGATCACTCAGCCAGCCAGCTGTGGCCAGGGAGGCCTGTGCGCTGGCGGCTGGTGTGCCCGGGAAAAGGGCTTGGCGATTTCTGCATTCCGTGTGTATAATTTTTAGAAAGCCATTTATCATGATTTGTAATTGATTAATGTAGAATGCCCTTTCGATATGTGAAGTGAAATTGCTATAAATAATTCACTAGCTTCTCCATTTGACTGAGTATGTAAATTGTGCACTTTGTACACGACCACACACACACACACACACACACACACACACACACACACACCCCTCCTTTAGGGAACACCTGACAGTCCTGGTCGGACTTCTCTGAATGATGGTTGTCAGTGTTGATGAGAGTTTGGTAAGAATGGTCCAAGGATTGTGCAAATTGGAACAACCCCCTTGGGGTTGCTTTGCGTGGCATTCGCTGACAGACAGGCTCACTCATCCCCTTCTTCATTTTTTCACCCACGACGCATGTGCTAAGCTCTGAGTCTAGACCAGGCCACCCTGTCCTTTGAAATCCTGCTTCCCCTCAGCCAGGCTATCGAGTCGCATTTGGTCACAGTTCCCTTGAAATCATTCCGGGGAAGGACAGAGTTCTCTACTCACAAGTGGCCACGGCAGCATTATTTGTAAAAATGGTCTATGGGAGTTACCTGCATAGTGCTGCCAGAATCACTCAGGGCCCATCACTGCTGCAGCAATTAAAACAGTGGACTGTGAATACAATTTAGAAGCAGGTAAATGCTTATGATCAGTGGGGGAAAAAATGCCTTCTCCAAAGCAGGACTGTCTAGACAGCATTCTATCCGTGTAAAACTGAGTGCTGTGAACAGGGGTTGGAAAGGGGTTACTCAAAATGGAAGCGATGGTTTTGTTGTGGAGGGAGTGGTCTTGATTCCTTCTGTGTTCTGAACTCCATGTGATGTCGCTTGATTGGTTTTATTTATTCACTTAAAGGGAAACAAAGCCCGCTGTCTGCGGTCAGGGCGATGTGCTGCAGTTCTGCCTGCTGCCAGCAGATGGAGACGGCCTTTCTGTTTTCTGGCAGTCACGCTCTCAGCAGAAAAGGCTTGGTTTCAGCCTGAAGGTCCTGCAGATTCTCTGCATTTTTATTCAAATATCTAACCGTGACTGCTCCAGCACCCGGTGAGCCTGGAAGTTATTTCTGATCCTGTTCTTTGGCTTCCAGGGAGCAGATCCAGGTTTTATAGGGCCTGAAGCTTATATAATTTGGGGGACCTCTTTGAGAAAAATAATTCAAAATCATAAATACAAAATCAACTGCAGAGCCTTGGAAGGCGGTCCATGCAAATAAGGACCGATTTGCTGAATCTTCATTAGCTTCCCAATCAAAGTACGGAAGACTGCTGCTTTTCCCCGGTCCGTCTGGCCTGGGGAGTAAGGGCACTGCCTAAGGGAGACCACGAGCTCCTTGAGAGGGAGACCATGTCTTCATTCCCATCAGGCATTGGTAAAAGGTCATTTTTCTTCTTATCAGTATGACGCTTAGTGGCTGGTAGATACTCACGGACTGGAGGTTATATGAAAAGAAGCAGAAACAGGGCCTGGGAGAAAGTCTGGAACTCAAACCCACTTTGGGGGAACGGGAAGCTTGAAAACGATGCCTCGTTATTCCGTTTTTCTGAGGACATGAGCTGGCTGGATGGCAATGGCCGGAAGGGCTGCTCTGTGGGCTGGATCTCTTCCTTCCTACCCATCAACTACCTGGTCCAACTCATGTCTGGTTCCCAGAAGGTCTGCATTATGCACTCTTATTTAGGTATAGTTTAACAGCTGGAAGACCCCCTTCAGTGTGAAATAGGTAAGGGAAGTGGTTTTTTTTTCAGTTCTCCTATAGGCAGATAGTTATATCTGTGATTCACCTTGATTGCCCTGTCTCATTTCCTTCCTGTATTTTATATACAAGTAGACCCCAATCTTCCATAATACAAGGATTCCAGTGGATGGCTACTTTGTTCTTACTTTTCTGACCATGGCAATTGTCAATCCCTTGTTATAGCCGTGACGCCTCCTTCTGGCATCATATCACTGCTTATTCTGGTCTATGATGAGTCAACCGGCATTGGTATCTGGTCCTTATAATTTTTATAACTCGTCCCTAGGGATAAGTACACACTGAATAGGCTTCCCCATTGTCTTGCCTTCCTGACTGTAATATTTTGGTTAGGCTAGGCTGCAGTGATAAATAAACTCACACATCTAATGGCTGAGCACAGTAGAAGTTTATTTCTTGCTCGTGTAATAATCCAGGATGCTCCCAGATCGGCAGGGAGCTCTGTTCCACATAGCCATGAAGGGGCCCAGGCTGAAGGAAGCTCTGCTTTCTTTAGCATATGGTTTTCAGTGTCACCTGGGTTATCTCCAACTTAGACAGAAGGAGGAGGGCATAGGAGGGTAGATGTTGGGGGGTTTTAATAGGTAAAGCTTACAATTGGCATACGTTGCTTCTGCTTAAATTCCATTGGCTAAATCTCAATTACATGGCCACATATAATTGCAAGAGATGCTGTGAAATGTCGCCTTCTTGTGTATTTAAGAAGAGGAAATAGATTCTGATGAACAGTCTCTGCCACACCACATACAGCAGGGGTCCCCAAACCCTGGGCCGTGGACCGGTACCCATCCGTGGCCTGTTAGGAAGCGGGCCGCACAGCAGCAGGTGAGCAGCGGGCGAGCGGCGAGCGAGCGAAGCTTCATCCGCCTCTCCCTATCCATCCCCGTAGCTCGCGTTACCGCCTGAACCATACCCACCCCCCAAAACCCTGCCGTCCGTGGAAAAATTGTCTCCCACAACACCAGTCCCTGGTGCCCAAAAGGTTGGGGACCATTGACATATAGCGCAGCAGATATAAGTTGAGCAGTCTAGATTCCTTCCAGACATTAATTTAAGATATTGGAGTAAAAAGGTCTTTGCTTGTCTCTGAAGCCAAATTGGAAAAAAAAAAAATGAAAACTCTATTTTTGTTGGAATGAAAACATCTGTAATCATGAACCGCAAAAATAAGATGGGATGTCACGTGCTGTGAACATCGGATTGAAGTGGTGTGGATGCCAACAGAGGATAAATGCATTTCCAGATCTGGGGGAGAGCTGGCAGAGCAGAAAATTCTCCAAAGTAGGTAGTCTACTCTGAGGGCAAAGGCAACAGCCCTTTACTTGGAACAGTAAGATCTGGGTGCATGTTTGGCTGCAGGAGCCTCCTGAACCTTCTTGGCAGAGAAGGTAGGAATGAGTGAGAAAACTCACAGTCCATCTTTGTATATGTGCAGCGTGTGGAGGAAAACTTGGCGAGGGCTAAGCAGCTTAATGGCAGCCATTTTTTTTTTGGTGAGCTAAAAACAAAGAAAAGTTAAACCACCACTTCGTCACTTGCTGTCTGTCACACACAAAACACATCCACAAAACCCAGGCCCCCCCATCTTCTCCCACAAGACCATGAGTCGTAAAGGACTTTACTGGGAATCGGGATTTCCTGCTAACCCAGACATTGCCCGGGCCCCTCCTCCGCGCTATTCCTTTCAAATATCTGGTCTAAGGAGATTTCTGCTCACTCAAGGGTGACTAATAATGAAAAAGGAACCAGGAGATTGGTACAAAAATATCACAACATGGTGGACAAAAAGGCAAACTAAGCCTACATAGTATGAGCATTTTGATGTGGAGCTGATGCACGTCATGAATAAATATTTGTCTAAGAACTCAAATAACTTAATAAAAAGTCTTTTGTGAATTAAAAGGTCAATGCAGAGGTGTAACGAATCAAGAAAGGCAGCAGAAGGAGATTAAAATTGAGCTGGCTGTGTCTAGGTCACAAAGTGGAAAAGAAAACTAAAATCAAAACAGAAATTATGGCTACCTTGCGAATAGTAGTAACTGATGACATAGTGTCATCATACTGTTAGCTAACGTAGTAGTGAACACTGATGACAACAGATGTGGATGGCAGCCTTGAGACAATTGAGCAAAATGAAATGGAAAATTTTAAAAGTGCTTAGAGGAGAATTGTAGATATGGAAGACAGGCAAAGGAAAAGCAACATAAGCATAAATGGTTTCTTCTTGAAGAAAAAAGTTTAAAAATTGGAAAATTTTCAAAGATGTAATTTTTAAATCTTTCCTGATATTAAAGAAGATTTGCATCTAAAGAGTGACAGGAGGGACTTCCCTGGTGGCACAGTGGTTAAGAATCTGCCTGCCAATGCAGGGGACACTGGTTCGATCCCTGGTCTGGGAGGATCCCACGTGCCTCGGAGCAACTAAGCCCGTGCGCCACAACTCCTGAGCCTGTGCTCTAGAGCCTGTGAGCCACAACTACCAAGCCCGTGTGCCACAACTACTGAAGCCCACGTGCCTAGAGCCTGTGCTCCGCAACAAAGAGAAGCCACTGCAATGAGAGGCCCGCGTACCGCAGCAAAGAGTAGTCCCCGCTCACCGCCACTAAAGAAAGCCCACAAGCAGCAACGAGGACCTAATGCAGCCAAGAATAAATAAATAAATTGAAAAAAAAGTGACAGGACACAGTATGTCTTAAGGGAAAAAAAAAAGATTAGTACAGAACCATAGTGTAGTAAAATTGCCTGAATTAAAAATAAAGGAAAAAAAATCCTACGGGCACCCAGGTAAAAATGATTGAATTACCTATAATAAGAAAATAAAAAAATACAAGTTGGCTTCAGACTTATCCCTATTGAACATTAGAAGACAGCGAAGGAATGCTTACAAACTCTTCAGCAAAAGACAATGTGACCCAATAACTTTTACCTATAGCTAAGTTGCCTTTCAGTTATACTGGCAACAGGCACATGTTTCCAAATGTGCAAGAACTCAAGCGTATCGTTCTCATGGACACTTTTTTGAAGAAACTACTAGAAGATGAACTTAAACCAAAAGAAAAATGAAGGGGGAAGCCTGTGGCAAAAACAAATGTAAAACTGTGGTTAAAGGTGAAAACAATTATGGAAATTACCATTAAAGACAAAACATAAATGTAGCCAAACATGATAATGGAGAAATACTAAAATAACCAACAAAAGTTAGGGAGTATAAGGGGAGAGAATGTGAGATTGTGCATATAAGTTGGCTTTCTTATTTTTCATAGTAGAGGTCAAAAAATATTTTTAAGAGTGGCAAAGTTTAAAAGGTATAAATATATTGAAATGTATAAAGTTAACCAATAAAAGAACTAGAAGAACTAAGATGAACAGCATACCCTACAAAATTGAGATGGAGGGGAGGGGAAGTTAGAAGTAAGGGTATATTCATTTAGTTTATTACTGTTACTGAAGAGTAAATAGATACTAGCTAAATAAATAGAGAATTGCATACAATATATAAAATTATTCTTACAAAGACTTTCATTGGAATTAAAAAGAGACTATACACCTTTGAAAGTAACAGAAGGAAACACCATACTAAACAAAGCAGAAGTTTTAAACGTTGTAACACTTATAATAAACATATCTACCATATTAATACACAGAAAAAGTGATTCTCATATTGAATTGACAAAGCAAAACCCAATTAAATACTAACTATATGATACTTATCTAAATGGAATGACTCAGAAAAATCAAAAGCAAAAACTAGGCAAAGACATATAAGACATGAAAATAAAAGGAAAGTAGACATCTGAAAATTACTATTAGACAAGTATGAGACAAGGTTGAATTCAAGGAAAAATGAGACAAAGAAGGGCAGAGTACAATACATAATGAAAGTCTAAGAGCAGTGAATATCTATGCATTAAGTAACATGTCATCAAAACTTATAAAACAAAATGTAGAGGAATACAAAGAGAATTAGAAACACATGCAGGGTAGGAGTTTTAAATTTAGCTCCATTATTCCATGACAAATAAGTAATTGTAGAGGACTTCACCAAATTAATAAGGTATATCATTAAACTCAGGTTTTAAATCTTCCTTATTAATACCTAATCCATAAGGTAGATTGGTTCTATATTCTGAAATTAGAGAATATGTCTTCTTTTCAAGGGCCCTTGGAATAATCACAAAAACGGATTGTATGTTTAGAGTACCGAGGAAGCACTGATACCAGAAAAGATGCTAGATTGTCTGTTGCCAACTTGGCCTCACCCTCACCCCTTGGAGAAAAAAGGGACTACATTTCTCAGAATCACCTGCCCTGGAGGTGTTCTGGGGTAGACTCGGCCAAGTGAGACTCTCATGAGATTTAGGAGACCGAAGGGAAGCAGAGATCATTTGTCTCTGGATATAGTGCAATCAGACATAGGGACAAATGAGAGATTCATGATGGCTACTTACTGATAGCTTGAGAACCACCACTTCGTTGCTGCAGGGTGGAAGCTTTCTCAGAGGTTCTCGAGAATTTCAACAGCTTCCAAGTAAGAATTCGAGGAGCCCTCACTTCCATGCTTCAGACTTGGATCTTCAGTGCCTGCTTCCTGGACCTTCCAACCGCAACTTCTACTGCTGACCTGCACTACTAGCTTTCCCCAAATTTAAATCAGCCCAGATTTCTATATTAATTCAAATAATTCAAATTAATCTTTAGTCAAATTCATCAATGTTTTGTATAATGGATAGTTGTTGGCCTACCCAGAATTAGTTTTTGCTTCATCCAGTAATAGGCCCTAATTTTCATTTGGAGTCTACCCTTACTCCCTTGCAGTATTACTGCAATAATAATTCATGTAATCTAAATAATTCAAAGAATTCCAAATTAAAACAAGCCCGGATTTCTGAAGTAGTACTTCTAGGATACTTAAGTGGCTCTGTTTTTCTGAGTGAACCCAGATTGATAAACAAAAAAGAAAATTAAAGCCAGTTTCTCATGTGAATATAGAAGTAAAAATTCTAAATAAAATACTAGCAAATAGAATTATTAAATATTTGCAGATGTTATACCTGGAAGACCTAAGAAAAACACTGCAAAGCTATTAAAAAGTAAGAGCACTTAGTAACATAGCTGGGTATAAAATTAATGTACAAATATTAATAGTTTTCCTTTATTCAAACAACAACCAGATTGAAAATATAGAGCAGAGGTCAGCAAACTTTCTTCTGTAAAAGGCCATATAGTAAGTATTTTTGGCTTTGCAGGCCATATGGTCTCTGTTTTTTTTTTTTTTTTTTTTTTTTTTATGGTACACGGGCCTCTCACTGTCGTGGCCTCTCCCGTTGCAGAGCACAGGCTCCGGATGCACAGGCTCAGCGGCCATGGCTCACGGGCCCAGCCGCTCCGCAGCATGTGGGATCTTCCCGGACCGGGGCACGAACCCGTGTCCCCTGCATCGGCAGGCGGACTCTCAACCACTGCGCCACCAGGGAAGCCCTGGTCTCTGTTTTGACTACTCAGTTCTGCCACTGTAGTGCAAAAGCAGCCGCAGACAACATGCAAGTGAATGGGTATGGCTATTTAAACTTTATTATAAAACTTTATTTGCAAAATCAGCCAGTGGCTGGATTTAGCCTGCAGGCCATAGTTTGCCTATCCCTGATATAGAACAAAGGGAGAAAAAGGCCACATTTAAAATCGTCCAAAAAGGGATATTAAAAAAACAAGCATAAACTTAATAAGAAATATGCAATATTTATATGAGGAAAACTGAGGGACATAGCAGAAGATTGTAACATATGGAAAGACACATCTTGGTATTGGATAGAATGACTCAATAATACAAATATGTCAAATCACCCTACATTAACATACAGGTTCAGTGCAACTTTTGATACATAAAATCAATTTAAATAAACAGTACCTTTACTATTTAATGTTTTAGGAAAAACTAGACACGGCAAAAAAGTAATATGAAAAAAGAGGTCTCTGCCGAAAAGCAAAACCAAAAGTACAAAGACACTGGGGAAAAAAATCAGATTGGCTAAGTGCCAACTGGCACCAGCAAGACAGAATCGAAAGGCAACATCTAGGTCCTTACAGAACCGTAGAAATGGAATGCATTTTCACGCACTCGGAGGAAAAACAGTTCTGTTAGGTTAACATCAGACACTGATCAGGTGCTTCAAAGGTCATGTAAGACACTAAATCACTGCCCGAATTAAAATGACGTAATAGAGAGAACCAGAAACCTCAGCCTAAGATGGTCTTGGAAGAGGAGACACTGTAAGCTCAGCCTAGGAAGGTAATAATAATAATAATAATAATAATAAAATAATAGCTCAATAGCTCAATAGCTTTTAAGCACTTGTTGCAGGCCCTCGGTGGTTTAGATATAACTCAATACCTCATAATAACTCTATGCAGTAGCTATTGTTATTATACACTGGGTGGGAAAATGGTGGGAGTGAGTAGAATAGTTAAAGGAAAGACATATATACATGTACACACATGTATGTCAAGTTCAACATGAGGGCTTGAGAACTTCTTGGGTACTGCTGACTTGTTCCTTCTCCCTCTGATTTGGCTCTAGATAATGTAGATATTAGATCATGAAGTTGCCTATCTCTACTGTTCATATATGAAGGAGGTATAGAGTAGGGAAAGGCAGGATCTCAGTCCCCCAGGCCCCCTGCAAGCAGCTGGGTGCAGGGTAATTTAGGCAGCCTGCTGTAGAGTTGGATCTCCGGTTCAGAGGAGGACATGCAACCAAAGGCAACAGCTGAACCCTGGCAGCAGCTGAGGTCTGATGCCTGTCTCATTCCAGTCTCTGTTGTGGGGAAAGCAGGTGCTAGGGAATGCCATGATTGGCATGTCCAGGTCTGATTATTTCCAGCAGGCTTCAGGCTTCTAAGCCATGCATACTGCAAGGGTGGGGAGGGGTGGATCCCAAATGAAAATTGTGGCCTATTACTGGATGAAGCAAAAATTAATGTTGGGTAGGCTAGCAAAAACTATCCATTATGCAAAAGATTGACAAATTTGCCTAAGTAAATATTAACAAGTTTTACATGGAAAAATGTAAGCAAAGCTGAAACATAAATGACCAATGGGAATACTAAATTCGAAAATATATGGCTGATGAACAAGTAATCTCATTAATATATAAAGAGTGCCTGAAAATCAACAAGATAAACTTGTCCTTCTGCTAAAACCCCCCAGTCGCTCCCCATCTCAGTCAAATTCCTTACAGTAAAGTGCAAGCCTACATGATCTGATAAAGCCTTCCATGTCCACCATATTTACAACAGAAATCCTCCCACCCCACACTGCCTACCTTTCTTACCCTGCTTTATTTCTCTCCATGGTTCTTATCGTCATCAGACTGTGTTGCTAAGTCTTTGTTTGTTGTCTGTTTCCTCCCACTAGATGTCACTGCCGTGTCCTCAGTGCCTAGAACTGTGCTTGGCACACAATAGGAACTCAATGAATATTTATTGAATGAAAGGATGTGAACGAACAGTTCATAGAAATAGAAATGCAGATGAATTTTACTTTTAACTGTGTATATAGAGCTGTTTCATTGTTTCTAATGGTGCCATGGATTTCCACTGGATGGACGTGCTGGAGTTTATTTAACTGGTCCCCTACTGAGGAACATTTACGTTGTTTCCAACAGTGTGTTATTACAGATACTGCTGCATTTGTTGGAACAAGTGGATATTCAAACGCAAAAAACTTGAACCTTTACCGCTACCTCACCATCATCAGGAATTAACTTGAAATGAATGACAGACCTAAAAGTCAAACCTAAAACTGTGAAACTTCCAGAGGAAAACATAGGAGAAAATCGTTGTGACTTTAGCTTAGGCAAAAAAATTTATATATGACACCAAAAGCACAAGCCGTAGAAGAGCCAACTGACAAGGTGGACTTTGTCAGAATGAAAAGTTTCAGCTCTTCCAAAGACACTGTTAAAAGAACGAGAAGACAAGGCACAGAAAATATTTGCAGAGCACATATCTGACAAAGGCTTTCTATCCAGAATACATAGAGGACTCTCAAAAGTGTGTAGTAAGAAAACAAACAAACCTCTCCAGGCAGCCTAGTACCTTCAGGGACTGAAGCTTGCTTTCTCCCAGAGACCTGCTGCAAACAGTTATGTCATTCATTCACGCAACAAACATTTGTTGAGTATCTGCTCTGGGCCAGACTTTATTCAAGCACAGGGGATACAGCAGTACACAAAACAATCGTGGAGTGCTCATTCTTGTGGGAAGAGATGGGCAAAAACAAAGGAACGGATTGGTACAGTATAATTGTCATGTACTTACACTTAAGTCTTCCAGATAATTACATCTTCAGTTAACATTTTCCATTGCCGCTGAGAAGACAGGAGCCTCAGTAACGATACCCTACAACGATGTCAAGCTGTAGACATCCATAGGCATCTGAAGTCCATCTTTCCTCTGTCCTCGTGTATTAGAGGTATTTGATAATACAACCCCTTGAGTCTAGTCCTCAGAACCACTGTCTGACAAGCAAAGCGACATTCAAGCACCTTGAATTTAGGGTACAACACATGAATCTACTTTAGTGTGTTTAAAAAAGTATGTGTAAAATGGCCCACGCACATCCGTATTTTGCCAGATTTCTTCCACACGCCACAATCGAGGATGCGTATCAGCTCACAGGATTTGGGGCTTAAATCCTTAATTTGGAACTCTTTAATATAGCCTTGCATGTTCCTGATGTTAGACAATGCCATCTTCTAGATCGCTCTCTAAAAGCTCAAGGTTCATTCAGTTTGAGCCTCTTTTACTCACCTTGAGCCCAACCGATGTGTCATTCGTGGAAGTTGAAACATCTTATTATTTGTCCTACTGCTCATCAGGAGCCGGGAGATCCCCGGGGGAAGATAGACGGTAACGGCCTCTGTTTTTCTGTAGTTCCAACAGCACCCAGCTAGCACTTTAGAAAGGTTAGAATTTATTCCAATCATTACTAACATTACACGCACACATCCTGAGTCTGGGTATCCAAGAGCGGGCGTATCCTCCTTCCTGCTGACTTCCACTGCCCCCTCGGGAGCGTCCAGTCTAATGGACACGCAGCAATTACCTGAGAAGTCTCCACACTTCAATTAAGACACATGGGCCCAACCCATGGAGTCCCTGCACTGGGCAGTATTTTGATCATCCCAGGTGAGACTGGGAGTGGGATGCAAAAAGATTTTGATGATCTCTGGTAGTCAATGAATACCTACCCGTCCATGGAGCCAGGGTAGGTCTGTGATATATAGGACCACTTCATTGGACTTGCAGGGAACCCTCACACTGGACTGGTATGCCTCTGTGATGCAGGGGAACTAGGGAACTACCTGATGCTAAAATAGCATCTGCTCTCATCACATCTGTCCCCTTATCCTCCTCTATATTTCTTTATAATGTGTCTTACCACCCACCAGATTGTTTGATAGTTTGTTCATTTATTTATAAATATCTCCCCTCACTCGGAGCTCAGTTCCTTAAGAGCAGGGACTTTTATCTGCTCCCTGATGTCCCTCCACTGTTTAGCACAGTGCCTGGCACATAGTAAATGCTCAGTAAATATTCTTGAAGGAAGAAAGGATGGAAGGAAGGGAGAGAGAGACAGAAGGAGGGAGGAATGGAGAGAAGGAGGAAGGAGGGGATCCTTTTCACTATGAGCGCACTCTCACCTTTTTACTTCTGACTGACCAGACTTGGTGGACCAAAGGCCAGAATTTGTCCCACGGAGTTGCCAAATCCCTGCTGAAGCCCCCTGCCTTCCACTTCCTCTGAAGCTCCTCCCGTTTGGTGCTGGGCAGCTGCAAGGCATTGCTGCTTCTGTTGTGCAGATGAGGAAAACATGTCGTGTTGTAAAAGAGGACCTCACTCCCTGAGGTTTCTGCAGGTGACTTCCCAGTGGCCGAGAAGGCAAGAATGCCTATCTTTCTAGAAAACTCTCTTTCCCATGCTGCATTTCTTCCCTTACGAACTCTCCAATGCTGTGAGTGGGGGCTGCCCCCGCTGTGAGCTCTCAGAAGATGTTGACTGACTAGCTAAATTATGCTACTGATGTGGCTTAATTAATACTAATGGCTTATCATGAGAATTACAGATATGTACCCGTGTCTAGGAAGTGTCAGTGACAAGAGAATTAAGGTGTCAGTTCTCATAAAACACGAGCAAAAAACTCCTCAGGGTAATTGGAGATAGTTACCTTCTCTCCCAGCAAAAATGCCCTTGAATTACATTGGCACATGTTTGCAAATCTTGACTCTCTAGTCTTCTTAGGTTTCGAATGAGCACGGTAATATTAAAATTCCACATTCCGCACCACCATGCAATTCTCTGTGAAAGGATAGCAAGAAGGATGTGGATCCAGGTGGCATGAGGACCTGTGTTCAGGAGTGTGTTGAGCACCGCTGTGGAACGGTGGGCAGTGCAACCAAGCACCCATGGGTAATATATATCCGGGCGGATGAATGTATAGATTAGCATCCTGGGGTTAATTTCACTCTGCAGATAATTAACATGTCCTTATTTTGGAAATAAATGCTTCTGCAGTTAAAATAAATGTATTTAATTAGTAGAGACATTTAGTTCTGAAGTGGGAAGTGAATGTACTAATGGAATAAATGGTTGTGTAAACATTTTATGTTCCAAACCCAAGTTAAATGCACCTCCTTCAAGCCATATATGTGAGAGGTGGATCTTACGTCATGAGAACTCATCCCCGTGAGGCTGGCACATGCCTCGTGCCAAGTTGAAGGCCAAGGTCGCCCAATCTGTCTGAGCCTCCGTTCCGAGTCAGTGACATCGTTCTGGCCTGGTTGAGGGTTGAGTCATCTCATGCAGTCAAGGTCATGGTGCTCTCTCCAGAACCGACCTCTCCTCCCAACTGCCTGCTGGGCACGTGCACTCACCTGGCTGCTGAGACCTCCTGTTGCCCCCGAGCCCCTCCAACCACACACACGCCACCCTGCGGCTCTTCCATTCACCATTTCTGTTCCTGGCTCTTTGTAAAGCTTGAGTCGCCTCTGACTGGACTCTTGCCTCCCACAGTCAAATCAAACCCATCTTCCGCAATTCACCATCATCTCCTTGGCGTCCTGACCTGCTCTCCACCTCTCAGTATTGCCCCCGCTCTGCTAAGTGTGTCTCCTAAGCATCTCCTCAGTCACCATCTGTCCACTTTTCCCCATGTCCTTAACCATCATGGTCTCCCTTCTTTGTCCCTCTGTGCCTGAATCTTGCCTTCATCCGGTCTGTTCTCCACATGGCCACCGGAGTGCCTGTTTACAGACCCAAAGCTGGTCATGCCACAGCCCTGCCTGAACTCATAGACCACTCTCCCCCTCGCATCAGAATGAAGCCCCACCTCATGGTTGAGCCTAGTTTCTCAAACCTGCCCTGCACGTATCTCCGGATAAACTGAGCTCTCCACTGTAGCCTGTGGAGATTTCTTCAGCGTCAGTGCCTTTGTTCCTGCTATTGCTTTGTCCTAGGATGATGAGCTCCTTGGGCCTCTAACCTTGATTTATGAGAGGGGCTGTAGGTGAGAGTGGCCACGGATCCCCAAAAGGATCGCTCTTCCCTACCCTATTCATCCAACCACACGAGCAGTGTTCAGCCTCTGCGGACCCTCCTGTGGATGGAGCTATGAGTACGGGGAGGGGTGTGCTGTTCTCTTCCTGAAGCTCTCCTAGGGCTTGGCTTATAAATTGTGCTTCTTTTCTTCTATACCTGCTCTCAGACTTCAGAGTTCCTAAGGCCCCCCAGGGTGAATATCCCCCCGTTAGGTCTACTTCCCGAGTTTGCTTTGGGCTAAAGGTTTCCCCCCCAGCCCAGATTCGGGCCTGGTGGTGACAGGAGAACGAGGCAGCTCTGCCCATCCCCGCCCCAGCAGCACAGGAACATTGGTTTCCTCTGGTGCTCCCAGGAGAACCCATGAGCTCTGCCTCCTCGTTTTCTGTGTGAGGGAAATACCTTGAGCCTCCCTGCTGGGGATCCCACATCACATGCATACAAGCCATCTGCACACATGCAGCTGCATGCGTGCACATGGTTGCATGCACACACAGCCACTCCTTGGCGCTGGACCTGGGCTGGAGACATCTGGGACCCACTGAGGAGCAGAGCACAGGAAGGTTCCGAGGAGGAATTATCATGCACCTTGCGATCGTAGCTCAGGTGGGCAAGCAGAGGGCAGAAGTCTTTGCGATCCAGCAGAGTCAGAGACTTGCGTTGCTGGAGAGCACCTGCCTCCGGGTCAGGGACAAGGCCCAACAAGGATCCCTGGATCCAGTGGAATTCATTTATTTTATAAATATTTACGGAGCACAACTACATAGCAGGCACTGTTCAATCTAGGCAATGAGGGCGAAACTGTGAACGAGACAGACACAATCTTCCATGTCACTTATGTTCTTGTGGAAATAAGAAACATTCAAGTCAATTGCCAAGTCTGGTCAGTCTACCTCATAATAGCTCTGAAGTCCACTCACACTGCTCCCCTCTGCTGCCAGTCCTTTGGTTCAGGCTCTCATCATCCTCATTCATTCATTCACTCATTCATTCATCATGTCAACAAATATTTGGGACCTCCAGGGTGCCAGCAGTGTGCAAAACAGACCAGTCACGTTTCCTGGAATTTAGAGTCTAGTCGGGGGAGACAGACATCAGCACATGACTTCATGAACAGTGTAGATGTTCTCAGATAACAATCTGTCCAGGGAACCTTGAAGGCTGGAAGCAGAAGGAGAGCAAGGTTCGTACTTCCAGGTCACTTGATGGCCAGGAAAGGCTTACCATGAGCTGAGTCTTGACAGATGAGGAGATATCCTCTAGGTGGACAGAAAAGTGGACCCTCTAGGCTCAGGCAGCAAGAGTGGCAAAGGCGCAGGGACGGGACACAGTCTGGGGTATTCAGGGAACTGCCAGTACTTCGGTGTGTCTGAAAGATCAAGGTGGCTGATGGATACGACCGCAGCCACGAAAAACACTGAGCCAGAACTCCGCTGGTTGCCGTGGCGGGATTTCTGGAAGGGATTGCTGAATAAGGCCAGCAAGATGCAGAAAAGCGTACACAATAACGAAAGGGAAAGAAATATTCAATGAGTGAATAATGCCATGGATTTACCTATGGAGGAGTGAATGACTGAACCACAGATTGTAATGGCAGGATTGATATGAGTCTGACTTCCTGAACATGAGTCCAGCCTGGGGTGGGAGCGGGCTGGTATCAATAGTCCAGCCGTGAACCTGAAGGTCCTCGCCAGAGTCCAGGGCCCTGGGGTGTGGGATAAGCTCAGGCTTTTTCCAGAAGCCGTAGGAAAGCCAAGGCTCATGAACACTTATTGACAACCAACACATGTCTGCATTGGAATCATTTTGGGTGAGAGGTTTACCTGTGCCCCCTTACAACATGGGTGCCCTTGGGGAAGGTATTCAACACCTCAGTGCGTACCTCCATTGATTCATTTATAGAATGGAGATAAAAATAGCACCTCCCTGGTGGGTCGTTGTGACGACTGAAGGAGTAAATGTATGTGCATCATTTGGGACGGTGCCTGGCATACAGTAACCACTCTATAAAGATTAGCTAATAACAAGGGCAGTAATAACCATTTCAGAGTTGAGAGTGCCAATTCTGAAGAATAATTAGAACTTTCCTTCATAATTAGACTCAGAAGAAGGGAAAGGAAAATAGTGTTTACCCAATGCCTACCACATGCCAGGTAGTAATGCTTTTCCTCATAGAACTTTCATGACAGTTCTCTTGGTATTATGTCCACTACACAGGTGTGGGCACTGAGGCTCAGCGAGGGGAAGTAACTGGGCTGAGGTCACACAGCCAGCAAGTGGCAGGGCTGCCATTGAATCCCAGGTTATCTGATTCCAAGGTCATCTATCGATTGGCTTCATCCTTACGTAAGTGGCGCCCCAAATTCTTGAGTCCAGCTCCTTCAAGTCAGGATAGACCTGCACAGCGATAAGGAAACTTGAGCTGGGGAATGAAAGGCCAATGGGGAGAGGGTACCTTCCTGAGGGATTGACTGTGTCCTCTACTACCCTCTTTGGGGTCCTGGACTCAAATTAAAGCTAGAGCTGCTTTCTCCACAAAATTCCACCCAGGCGTAGGCACACGGCATTGTGTGGACCGTTTCAGGGATCTGTAGGTCTCTTGAAGCCTGTCCACGAACCAAGTTAAAAAATTGCTGCTGAGTGGGGAAGGGAAAACCTCGTGGTTTAGAGGCCTTCCACCCCCTTCCCTTGTTGCTTTCTTCTTTCTCTACACCCGCCAGCACCCAGTGTTTCAGAGAGGGAGACTATAGTGATCTAACCCCCTTTAGTTTATGGGTATAGAGACTGAGGCCCAGAGCGGGGCAGTTCCTCAGTGATGAGGAATTGAGAGGAGTGATGGTTGCCAGCCTCCATGGACCCCTGCCCGGTGCCCAGCAAACCCTGTACCTGCACAGGCTCGCTTAGTCTTCATTAGACTCTGGGTTCCAGTCCAGCTCTGCCAGTTTACCACCTCTGTGGGCAAATAATGAATCTTCACAAGCCTTGATTTTTTTCAGCTGTAATCTGGGAATAAGTCCCAGGGCTGCTGTGAGGATTGAGATTCTATGCGTGTTCCTGGGACAGGTGGCGCCCTACAGATGTGATGTCCTGCTCTGTTCCTCTAGGACTGGTCCCTGGTCATGGGATGGTGTGTGGCCACCGACAGAGTGAACACATCCTGGCCCACAGTAGAGTGGGCTCCAAGCATCCGATTTGGGGGCAACGACACGGATGCACACATTTCTGGACACCCGCAGTTTGCAGGAGCTTGGGCAAGGTGCATGCAGGGGGCAACAGGGCCCTGCCTTCCAGAGCTATATCCTGACAGAGGAACAGAGAGCGGTAGTAATGTAGGGGGCTTAGAGGGCACAGGCTGTAGAAAGACTCAGGGAAAGAGCTATGAGACCCCAAAGGATGGAGCTGGGCAGTGAAGGCCAGAGAGCTTTGGAAATCAGGTGTCAACCAATCTCCATGTGGAGCAGAATGCATCATGGGAAAATCCCAGCAGTGTCAACAGTTCTGTGCTCCAGCCAGTAAAGCCGATGGCAAGGCTGACTGTCCTGGAGATGCCGTCCTTCCACGGGCCCAGTCTTCACTGAGCCATACAGGCGACTTCCAGTGCGCCACCATCCACTTTCTACTCCCGAGTTGCGTAATGTCTGATTAGCCCCCTGCCTCAGGGCCCAGCCAGGGGAATGAGCGCGGAGTAAGCAGAGTATGGGATTGTGGCCCAGCTGGGCTCTTTACTGAGCAAACTGTGGCAGCTGCTGCCTCACCAGGGGCCTCTGTGTGTCTAGAGGTGCCTCGAGGAATGCGCTGGTGGAGTAGGGGTGAGGGTAGCTCTATCCTTCCCACTGCCAGGCGCTGTGGAGGCGAGAACACTAAGAGCTGAGGAGTTGAGATGAGCTCCCAGTGGGGGCAGAGCCTCCCCCGGCCACCGGCCCTAATACTGGGGCCCGCAGGCAGGCCTCGGCCAGGGCTCGCCGTGTTACCCCAGCAGGGCTGCCCGATCAGGCCCCCTCATCCTCCCGTAGCGAAAACTCTCTGGGAAACTAAGCTCCCAGCTAGAGGAGGTCATTTTAAAATAACCTGCAGAAGTTCTTTGAAGACATCGCTGTCGTGGCAGATAAAGGAAACTCGGGGGCTACAGTGTGCTTAGGTTTTTAAAAAGCATCTGACAGTGTTCGGCGTCCGGGATGAATGGCGACATGGAGGGTAATGGGAGAGGCCGGTAGATGGTGTGAGGGCTGAATTAAAAATAGCACTTGGCCCTTTTATGTGTCTTTGAAGGGTCTCTCCTACGAAATGCCATTGGCTACACCCAGTTTCTCTCAAGCCAGACTCCTTCATGAGCCCATTTATTTCTCGCCAACAGACCTTCCGCCCCCTCAGCCCGGCTGCAGGGCTCGCTCTGTAACCCTGACCTTGGAAAGGGTATACCCGGGCGCAATATTTTGGACTCCCAGCTAGGATTCCCCCCGACGCAGGGCCCATGTTTCCGTGTTGCCCTTTGCCTTAGCTATTGAATACAGTAACCCCAACAGGGATGCAATATGATGTCAAGCCTGGTTTCCAATAAACTGTTTCTTCCCCAGTGCGCTCCCAGGATCTAAATAACACCTGCTAACCGATGCTCTCTATGGTAGCAAGTCTCAAGGGCCAAGATGGGTTGGGGGGGCATTGGAAAGACCCCCATGTCATTGCACTTTGTCCTCCGGTCTCCCCTATTTGAGCAGTATTGCTGTAGGGTGGGCAGGAGAGCGGCCTTTGCATGTGGTCTGTCACCTGGTAGCCGTGTGGCCTTGTGCAAGCCACCTCCCTTCGGTAGGCCTGGTTTCCTGATCTGTGGAGCCATGACTTCTGTGGGTCCTTTCACTCCAGTTCTCTGTGATTCCCTACTGGTGTTTCTTTCTGGATCTACCTGCCTAAGGATCACCTGAGGGTAGAAAGACACAGATCCCTGGGTCCCTTGTCAGGCTACTGACTCAGAATCTCAGGAGGCGGGGCTTGGGGCCCTACACACCTAACAAACTGCCCAAGGATTTGTGAGCTTTGCAGAACCTGAGAACCACTCGGCCCTCGTGTCACTAATGTGGTGGTTTTCAGCCTTTCTGACAAGGCAGTCTTTACAACATGCTGTGAACACTCGTCCCCCGGTGAGCTGTCCAGCACCCCCTTGTTGCTGTATTGCCTCCCTGGATGGGGCTGTGGGGTAACAGAGCGCCTACCCACTGGGCCATGCTTTGTTCCCCTCATGCTTCCATCTTTTTTTTTTTAATTGCAGTATAGTTGATTTACAGTGTTGTGTTAATTTCTGCTGTACCGCAAAGTGATTCAGTTAGACATATATGTACATTCGTTTTCATATTCTTTTCCATTACGGTTTATCACAGGATGTTGAATAGGGCTTCCTGTGCTATACAGTAGGACCTTTTTGTCATGTGTCCATCTTTAAAGGCCAACTGTGACCTTTGGTTTCCATGTAGACTTCTACCCATCCTGCATGGAGAAGGGACTTTTGTGAGAGGCCTGGGCTGGCAATGAGGTTCTTAGAGAGCCGTGGAGAGGGCAGCAGTCAGGAGAGAGAATCACCAATGAAGGCTGAGGGTTCCTTGGGGGGTGAGGCCTCTTCTATTCACTTCTTTTCTCTGGTGCCTTGCACGGTACTTGGCGCAAGGTAGGTGCTCGCAAAGTGTCCGTAGAATGAGTGACCGCAGACCCCTTGCAACAAGCACTGGTCTACAACATATGGTATTAGGTACCTAAATGCTCCCATGCATTAGTGCCTGAAATGGAGTGTGTATTAGCTCCAACAAAGGAGTTAATGAAAAGAGCCAACTCCCAGTTTCAGATGGTGAAGGTCCAGTGTACCTCCACTATCCCACAGTCCCAGACCAGTGTTGGCGTCTGGCTCAGTGGCGTGCTTCTCTGTGGATTGGTGGTGTCCAGAGACAGCCTTGATTCTTGGACTTGCTGGAGGGAAGTTCTACCAGAAGCCATGTGAGCCTGAGGTGGTCATTTGGGCCACTACTCAGACTTGAGGCAATTGTAGGCCAGTGTCCTTGGAGGGAGGGACCACGAGGGCACACACCTCTCCTCAGAGCTTCCTCTGCACGCCCCCCATGTCCAGCAGGGGTCTATGCATACAACTCCCATTAGCTCAACGGGCTCCTCTGAGAATCTGCTGCTAATAATTAAAATCATAACAATATCTATGTAACAAGTGACATTTATTGAATGAGTTCATTAAGAACCAGGCACTGAGCTGAGCATTTTCACAAAGATAGTGTTATACATGATCTTTTAAAATCCTTATCACGGGACTTCCCTGGGGGCGCAGTGGTTAGGAATCCACCTGCCAATGCAGGGAACACGGGTTTGAGCCCTGGTCCAGGAAGATCCCACATGCCGTGGAGCAACAAAGCCCGTGCGCCACAACTACTGAGCCTGTGTTCTAGATCCCGCGAGCCACAACTACTGAGCCCGTGCACCACAACTACTGAAGCCCACGTGCCTAGAGCCCGTGCTCCGCAACAAGAGAAGCCACCACAATGAGAAGCCCGCGCACCGCAATGAAGAGTAGCCCCCGCTCGCCGCAACTAGAGAAAAGCGGGTGTGCAGCAACGAACACCCAATGCAGCCAAAAATAAAGACCTCCTAAAAAAAAATCCTTATCACAACACTATGAGGTAATTATGATTGTGACCCTCATTTTACAGATGAGGAAACAGAAGCACAGGAAGGTCAAGTAACTTGCTTAAGGTCACAAAGCTATGAAGTAAAGGAGCCAGGAGTGAGACCCACGTTGGTCTAACTTGAAGCTGCGGTCTGAAACTCCACACCATACAAGGCATGCCATGAAGAGACTGGACACACACCCACACAACACAAACACACGAGGGTGCATAAACGCCTCTCACACCTCCGGCGCTCACACACAGAGGTACATCTACAACTCGCTGAAGTATATAGTCACATACAGGTAAACGTACAACTCACACAAATATGTACTCACACACACACTAAATGTACATAAACACCCTGTCACCCATAGACTCTCTCACATGTACATACAAATACAGTGCCCTGATATAAAAACACACACTTAAATATACGGCCCATTCAACTCTACTCTCACAAACACACATCTGTATACATCTCAGTTGTCAGTACACACACACATATACAGTCCACACAAACACACACTCACACGGACATGTACACCCCCTCACCCATATGCCCACACATAGATGCGTGAAAATCACACTCATACGTACACCCTTCACCCCTGCACCCTCACACACGAAATTAAAACCCATCACTTGTATATGCACAAATATACACACTCCACTTAGGCCAGACACTTCTAAACACACACATACATAATCCCTCATCCATACATTCAAACACGTTCGTGCACACAGATACAGTTGTCCTACACATCCACGCAGACACAGACACATGCACAGGTACAAAGAAGTCCTCTCACCTATCACCACAGTATACTCAGGCATATACGCCCCTTCACGTATTACTCAAACATACACATATAGATGCTGTCTCCACCATAAACTCACTATTCACACACTTACTTCTACCCCTACCCATAAATACACACGCACAGGTGTGTAGATATATGTGTAAACATAGATGCATACATGCATACGTACATATATCCCACCCATCCACTTGCACACATTCACAGTTATGTATAGAAGTCCCTCATCCATACATTTGCACATAGGATATAACCATGTGCCCCTTAATCCACACGCTCACATCCACAGACTTAAATATACGTGGAATCTAAAAAAAAAAAAAAAGGTTCTGAAGAACCTGGGGGCAGGACAGGAATAAAGACGCAGACATAGAGAATGGACTTGAGGACATGGGGAGGGGGAAGGGTAAGCTGGGACAAAGTGAGAGAGTGGCATGGACATATATACACTACCAAACGTAAAACTGATAGCTAGTGGGAAGCAGCCGCATAGCACAGGGAGATCAGCTCGGTGCTTTGTGAGCACCTAGAGGGGTGGGATAGGGAGGGTGGGAGGGAGATGCAAGAGGGAGGGGATATGGGGATATATGTATACGTATAGCTGATTCACTTTGTCATACAGCAGAAACTAACACACCATTGTAAAGCAATTATACTCCAATAAAGATGCTAAAAAAAAACAGACTTAAATATACACCCCTCACCCAGCTCTTCAGAAACACATACATAAATGCCCCTTGACATATGTGTCACTCACACAGTGACACGTACACAAACAGTCTCCACAGTCACACACTTTAACACACACACACACACACATAAACATGTCAGCTGGAACACACATACACAGACAGACACACATGTACACACACACCTTCCTCCATATACTAACACACAGATACATATAGATCCCACTTGCACATATGCCTATATCCTCCTCCTCCGTACATGTATGCACACACACGTATATATACACATCTCTCACACGTGTACATTTACACCCACACTCACACACATACATATAACCCTATCTCTGCCATGTCTCCCTCAGGCATGTATGTGTATACATCTCACACCTACAAGCTCACACATGCACACATATATTTCCATCTTCTCATGCTTCAACAGACCCATAAATGGACGGCTTCAACTGTAACCTCACAGCACTCACTGCACATACTCTTACTACACCGTCACCTGTTCACTCACACATATACACGTGTAGATATAAACCTCCTACCCCATACCCTGAGACACAAACACATGTATATCCTGGCCTCATCCATGCCTTTCACACACACAAATACACACCTGCCTCTTGCAAAAACTCACATATACACACAGGTACCTATACTGACCCTTCACAAACACACTCGGGCACACTCGTTCATATGCACCCACGCCTCACCCACAAAATTACACACAAACAGAAATACATATACAACCATTCACCCATTCCCTCCACACACACACACTTTCTGTACTCAGACACCGCCAGACGTGGACGTATACATTCCACCCACCGCCCCACCGCATACACATACATATAGTCCACGCTCTCCCATACACTCTCATGCACAGATTTGTGTGTGTGTGTGTATAAATATATATATATCTGTCACAAGTATAAACATATCCATCACCTACACACTTGCACACCTGCACACAACCACTATATATACATGTACACCACCCTCACCCAATCTCCCACAGACATATTCAAATATAGCCCATTGCCCATACCTTCCCACACAGAGACCTATACATGCACACTCCTATAATGCATACCTTTACAAATATACACTCCTTCTCCCCGTGTCCAGACACTCACACACGTGCGTACCACTCCCTCATTCACACAGTGACATGTCCACACTCCTATACACTCTCAGCTGTGCATAGATGCATCCACACTTATTTATAATACAACTGCCCCACCCATGCACCCACACCCACATGCACACATGCACGTCCCAGACACATTCACACCGGCCGACTCAATACAGACACCCCTCCCCCTCCCACATACTCACAGACAAGTCCAGATATATTTCCTTCACCCGTACAGCGACCCACGTGTCCATACAGCCCCTGAGGACTACTTAAACCATCACGTGTGTACTTACAAACCCCGTCACTCAGATACTCAAACACACATCCTGTATATCGATCCTCCACCTACACACTCACATATACGCACATATACATGCCCTCCTTCACCCGCACATCACCTGCACATACACGTACACCTCCTCACCCATACACGTAGCCGCCCCCGCATTTGTGTTGGCACCAATGCCTGCCCACATCCAGTTCCTCACCGAATCTTCCATGCACACACGTTCACGCACAGATATACACGCCTTACCCACACAGGCATGCATGTAGAGAGCCCTCACTCATACACTTACAGACACCCACACGCAGACACACATAGGCACATATGCACCTCTCACCCATTCTCTCTCTCTCTCCTTCCCTCTCTCTCTTTCACACACGTGCGCGCACACACACACTCTCAGATACGTAGTTACGTATACACTCCCTCATCCGTTCTCTCACGCATACATGGGTTCCCACACACTGTTCACACGTACAGGTACCCAGTGGGCACTCTCCTCACCCGTTCTGTCTCACACATGCACGTGCACGCATACACCATCATCAGCCGTACACTCACACGCACCCGAGTTCATATACTCCATCATCCATTTTCTCGCGTGCACGCGGGTACCTATAAACAACACACACACACACCCTCACCCATTCTCTCTCCCACCCACACACATACCTGTACACCATCGTCACCCATACACTCGCACACATACGCACTTTTTCATACATTCGAGTTCTTGCTGCACGTCAGGTGTTTCCAGGCCCTTTGAAAGCCACCCATGTCGTCCTCGGTGTCTGTGGGCCTCAAGAGAGGCGCCCTCCGTCCCTTCCTCCTCCCGGGAAGCATGTGCAACCTTTCGCCTGGCATCCTGAGCTGTGAGGGGCTGCAGGCGTGGGGGCCCGCCTTCTGCTCTCACTTGCCTCTTCCCTCCCTCCCTCTCCCTTCAACTCAGCCTCAAGATGCTGCCAGAGAGCGAGTGACACTTCCTGTTCTGTTTCTACGTTTAATTCCAACTAACTGGGGACCAGAGTGAAACATTTTAGCAATTTAATCTTAGTGTAAAATCGTGCACTTTCACTTCATTGCCTAAAAGGGAAATCAAATGGCTTATCAAAGGTTGAGCTTCCCATTTGCATACGGGTCTGGGATTCATGAAGCAGGATTTCTAACAGTTATAAACTCCCCTCGACCGTCTCTGGGGACCACCAGCTCGATTATGCTGACTGCAGCATTGTAAAATGACATTTGGGTGTGGAGTCGGGTGGGTGCCCTGCCTGCTGGCCGGAATCCTGAAGCCGGCGGCATCACTTCTCTCTTGAGTCACAGGGAAGCATGCAGGGGCGCCAGCTGTGTATTACGTATCTATGGTGGCAGAACAAAATCATCCCAAAACTTACTGGTTTAACACAATGAACAATTGTTATCTCATGGTTTGTGTGGGTCAGAAATCAGGGTGAAGCTTAGCTGGGGGCCTCTAGCTCGAAGTCTTGTAAGAAGTTGCCGTCGTGATGGCTACAGTCATCTCAGGTGGGGGGACCATCTCAGGTGGGGGGACCCTCACTCACATGGCCCTCTCTGAATGGCTGTGTCCTGGCAGGGCAGCTGCCTCCCCCAGGATGAGCGATCCAAGAGAGAGTGAGAGAGTATGAGTACGTGAGAAAAAGAAACCAAGATGGAAGCTGGAGTCTTTCAATGATCTAATCTCAGAAATGACACGCCATCACTTCTGCCATACTCTGTTCTGTTAGAAGTGAGTCACTGAGTGCAGCCCAAATTTAGGATGAGGATATTATCCAAGGGCATGAATACCAGGAGGTGGGACCACTGGGAGACATCTAAGAGGCCACCTTCGACACCACTTACTGCCATTTGCAAGGGGGCCTCGGAAGAGAAAGTGTCATCAAAGATGAAGGAGTAGTTGACATCCTTTTCAGACCTTCCTTCAAACTCTCTCCTTCTTTTCTTCTTTCTAGGACTTCTCACCTCCTGAAGACCCTCACAGGGTATCTCATCAATTTATGGTGGCAACAAATGAATCACTTTTAAAATTTTGATCTCGTGAGAAACTCAGTTGTGCAGGTAGTGTCTGGCCATGCAGCCATGGAAACTGAGAGAAGGACTCAATGTCTCAATATGAGAAAGAGTGAAGCAGTCCTTAAAAATGAAACAAAGTCCTAAGAGAATGGAGGAATGAGGATATGGGAGCACCATCGAGGCTGACCGAGAGCCACTACTGGAGTTTAAGGAGAAAGGGGAGAGAGAAGCGGGGCGAGTAGTGACCACAGAGAGTGAGTTTGGGGTGGAAAGGTGGAAAGAGGACTTGGGATATCGTGTTGCATATGCTGTGGTATGAATTCTTCTCCTTGCTCCCCCCTACACTTTCCAGCCTTCTCCAGGGTCATTGAGGAAAGTCCTGCCTTACCCCTCAAAGTGTTCCGGAGTTGGGTATGTGATCTCTTTGCAGAGACACTGGGCTGAGGTTGGCCTCAGAGTAACCCAGTTTCCCTCTACTTACAGGTTGCTCTGCTTTCATGGTGTGCCTTGAGGACCAGATCTTAGTCATCACTCTACCCCCGTGGTTTGGCCCAGTCTTGGCAAACCTAGAGTAGGTATCATAGAGTGGAGAATGTCTGGGGGGTCAAGCCATTCACTTATATCCACCTCTTTCTGTGGAACATATAGCAGGTGCCAGAAACTGGGCAAGGCCAGGTAGAGGGGAAGCAAATCACACGAAATAACTCTTGTCCCCTAGGGATGTGTAAGATGGTGGACAGAGGAGCTGAGACATGTGCCGAAATAACAAGAACGCAACATAATATAGTGCATACAGGAAGGGTTAGGAAATGGTGTGAAGGTTGAGCCGGAGGCAACATCACTTGTGGCTGTTAGTGGAGACGGTGTGAGATTTCCTGGAGGCTGGACTTGGGGATGTCAAGGAAGTGGGATTCAAGGTCAGTGGAGAGGCAGACACAAGCGTAAGTATTGTGAGAAGCTGGGGTCCTCTGTGTGACTCAGGCTTGGGGTCCACACTCAACATGGTGGGGGGCCGGGAGCAGTGACAGCATCACATCGAACCTCGATCCAGAGAGCTTCGGAAGCCACCCGGAGGAGCTTAGGGAGTCTTCAGAGCAGTTCGAACAGGAGAGCGCGCTGCTCTGGCCCAGAAAACGTCAGGCAATTGTCTGTCGAGCGGGGTGGCTAGAGCTTCGGTCACGATCTGGGTGCGTGGGGCTAGGCTGTTATTTCAGCTAGGATCAGGGCGGTGGTCAGGGGCGTGGACAGGAAGGACTGGATGGGAGAACCAAAGCAGCTGCTGACTCTCTGGGGCCTGATGACGGGTTGGACAGGTGAATTCAGGAGGAAGGAGAAGGCAGGATCACTGGGGAAGGGTGACATTAGACAAGCACGGGAGGACCAGAGCAGAGCTAATCAGAAGGCCAGCGGGCCGGCCAGCTTGGTGAGGGTGGTG
The DNA here is from genome assembly GCF_011762595.2 of Tursiops truncatus. Taxonomy (NCBI): domain Eukaryota; kingdom Metazoa; phylum Chordata; class Mammalia; order Artiodactyla; family Delphinidae; genus Tursiops; species Tursiops truncatus. The sequence goes on from NC_047055.1 coordinate 4,815,756, forward strand.
CCAAGGATGCTGTCGGCTGATCTTGCAAATGCAAAACCAGATATCCAGTTAAATTTGCATTTCAGATAAGCATTAAATAAATTTTTAGGATGCTCAAATATAAACCATACAATAGTTGACATAAGCGTAACTATGGGACATACGTATACTCAAAATTCATTCTTTGTTCAGCTGAAATTCAAATTCAGCTGGGCCTCCTGCCTTTTCTCCTGCAACCCTAGCTGAGGAGCTCTGTCACCTGGGAGTCAGGCTTGGCTCCCTGACAAGTCTCTTCCTGGGGAGGCGGCAGAATAGCAGTGGTTAACTGTGTGGACCCTGGTGTTAGACCAGCTGAGTTCAAATCCGGTGTCTACCGCTTATTAGCTGTGTGACCTTGGGAAAGTGACTCAGCCTCCCTGAAAACTCGTCTAGGAAGTGGGGAGAATGACTCCTGTGTTGACCACCTACCAGGGCGATTGTGTGGGCCAGATGAGGCAGCAGCATGAAGTAGCGCTTTGAAAACCACGGGGCACCTCGAGGCACCGTAATGATCCCTGTGTGACTTGGCCATGGATTGGAGAAGTAGGCTGAAGAAGATGAATACATGGGCCTCATTAAGAAACCTGCTGGCTGGTCTGGGATTTGGGGCTCTAATTAATTCTAAATATCAAATACTGAGCTGCAGCTTTTTCTTTCTTCTTTCTGGAAGCTGGGGGAGGGGAGGAGAGGGGAGCAGACCAGCACTGTCCACGAGCTCCCACCTCTGGGATTTCATAATGTCCAACGGAGAAATATTCTCCAACTAGCTTGCACTTCATTTCCCTGAAGCCGTCACGCAGCCGAGACCAGAGCTCCAGGTCCTCCCAGATACCTGTGCCATTGTCACACTGCCGTCCCCCAAACCCATTTCTGCCCCACAGCTGCTGAACGCTGGCTGGGGGAGGAGCATGGAGCCTGAGTTCTGAGCGCATCTCTCCAAAGGGGCAAGGCCTCTCACACAGGCAGGGCTGTCGCAGAACAGAGGCGAGACAGGCACCCAAATCGATCACAGCCTGGCATGTGAATAGAATTCTAGGGAAAGGCATATTTATCAGAAAAAAAAATAGGGGAGTGGCAGGTATCGGCACAGAAAGTGTGTGTATAACTGCGATTTTCCTCAAAAGCTTGACAAACAAATCAGGGCGATGTGAAAGACAGAGCGAAGGCGAACGATGGCAATTCACATCCCTTTTATTGCTTGAGATATGCAGTGGCCGTGGCAAAACCAACTACAAAACAGTGCCACAAAGCACAGAACTCCACAGCCTGTGTAGGCAGATGCAAAGATTCCCTGAATCAAAATGCTAGGAACTTAAACGTGCCCAAACGTGGGCGGATGGCTGTGTGTGTATGTGGAGGGAGGGACCGTTTGTTTCTTGCAATAAATTCTGGAGGGAATTTTTCTTCTTTTGGCAGTGCAATGGCTGTCCCTGCTCTTTGGATTAACCTTGGGGTCTGGTAAGGGCTGAACTGTGACCAACCCCCAAACTCCTATGTTGAAATTCTAACCCCAGTAGTTCAAATTGTGACTATTTGGAAATAGAGCCTCTAAAAAGGTAATTAAGATAAAGCAAGGTCAAGGAGAGAGGCCTCAGAAGAAACCAAACCTGCCACCACCCTGATCCTGGACTTCCAGCCTCCAGAACTGAGAGAAGATAAATGTCTCTTGTTTAAGCCACCCAGTCTGTGGGACTTTGCTCCATCAACCCTAGCAGCAGGGAGGCAGGGCCATCTCTGCTGGGCTCTTTCTAGCAGAGTCAGTTTGCCACTTGGTTATTCAGGGCTTACAGGGATTTACTGCTCAGTCCTTTGCAGCATCTTAAGTCATTGGATAAATGCAGGGCATCTTCTTGGAACCATAATTGTATTTAGAAATTTCAAGGGAAATAGTTTAAATTTAAACATCCATGGGTGTATTTTGGAGCAGAATACCAAAATTTCACATGAATATTTAAGACGTGGCGAGTTACCTTAAACAAACTGGCTGCTTGCTCCTTGAAAGGCATTAAGATTTAAATCATAGAAAAGCTTGTAAGCCGGTGTTAGGTGATGAGGACCTAATGAAAGGTTTTGATCAGGGAATCTGACCTGGGTGATTAGTGTTCTGCAATATTCTGGGTAGGTACTTGATTCTTAGACAAGATTTAATCAAGACACCAGCAATTTAAAACCCCCAACTGCTAGCTGAGATCAGGAATGCTAAGATAGGGGATGAGGGTGGGAGAGGAAGTGGGCAGAATGTTTGGGGGTTTATTTGTTTGATTGGATTTCTTGTTGGTACCTATGATGGTTAATTTATACATATATATATACATATATATACACTTATATATATGTATATATATATGCACATATATATGTGTGTGTGTGTGTGTGTGTGTGTGTGTGTGTATATATGTGTATATATATATATATATATATATATATATATATATATATATATATATATTCTATTGGTTCTGTTTCTCCAGAGAACTCTAATACAGTGCCCATGGTTGTAGAAGATGGTAAGTTACAGCAGAGAGTGTGGCAAAGATGGACTGGCTACTCACCAAACCTGCTTTCTCTCCTGGCCACACAGGAGGACTACGTTTCCCAGCCACCTTTGTGGTTACGTTGGGGCACGTGACCAGGTTCTGGCCAATAGAATGTGGGCAGAAGTGACAGTGTGCCATTTCTAAGCCTGGCCATAAAATCTCCTGCACGCTGTCCATGTTCTCTCTTCTCCCTCTTTAGAGACAGTGGAAGTTCTCTGTTGAAGACTGCGGCATCACTAGGTGGAAGTAACCTGGATCCCTGGATCATCATGTGGAAAAGCACCACCAATGAGAACTGCCCAATCCACATTAGATCTTGATGTGAATGAGGAATACATCTTTATTGTGTTAAACAACTGAGATCCAGGGGTTGTATGTCACAGCAGCTAGTGCTACCTGTTTTGACCAATACAGGAACAGAGAGCTTTGACGATTCATCGAATAATTATTGAATGTCCATTATATTCCCCATACCATGCTAAGTTCTAGGAATGAGCAAATCAGACATGGTCCCCGCACTCTGAACTTCCAGCTCCACAATTGCACACATATAAATAAAGTTGCAACTGTGGTAAGTGGTAAAGCAAAAAGGTACATGGCGTGGGGAGAATATATAATAGGGGGATTTGATCTATTCTGTGGGGGAGGGGAGTAAGGATGGCAGTGGCAGCTGTGCTGTCTGAAGGATATATAGGCGTTAGCTAGGTAAGGAAGGGGGAAGAGCTTTCCAGGCAGAAGGAGCAAACAGCATGTGTGTCAAACTGAAAGGAGGCCAGAAGGGTTGATTCCTTGGTCATTTTTAGCTAGAGTAACCTGCTCATTAGTCAAAAACTTGCTCATTTGTTTCTTTTAATAGCATCCCTTCCTCATCATGAGGACCAAGCTGCAGGAATGTCTTCGCCCACATCTCTTTTCTCTCTCTCTCTCTTTTTTTTTTCTATTGGAGTATGGTTGCCTTACAATGCTGTGTTAGCCTCCACTGCACAAAAAGTGAATCAGCCACACACGTACAGATATCCCCTCCCTTTCACATTTCTTATATACCAGAGATTCTAAGACAGGGAGAAACACAAACATGGTGAGAGGGAACTTTCTGGAGGTATCCCTTGGCATAATTAGGGAACTTCTCATTTGGCACTATTATGGTTTATCACACCAGAGCCCAAGATTATTGAAGCCTCAACAATGTGTCACAATCTGCTTGGGGACCCCTTAATCCATGGGATATTGACACCATTCACTATAATGACTTCTTCGGAGGGGAAATAAAATAACTGCATGACATTGCTGCAGCACAATAAAAATGGAAGTTGTAAACTTGACAGTGTGAAACAGTTTATTTTCATTTTTATACAACAGATGTTGTTTGACCTAGAAGAAGGAATAATATAGAAAAAAATAAAAAAATAAAAAAAAATGAAATACAAATAGCAACTGTTTGAATTGTCTTCCTAATATATCAGAGTTGACAGCTCTTACTTTTTCATTTGAGTTGGGATTTGCAAAGAGGCGTTTGGATGGGAAGATTGTTTCAGGAGGGCATCCACCGTGTGTGGCATGTGGCCCTTTCTGGCACCGAGAGGCCTCATAGTCTCAGGACATCTCTGAAGTTCCGGCATTAAACGCTGGAACCAAAACCAATCTCAGATCCATGAATCAGGGGCTCTCAAGAGCCCATATCCTTTGCCATGGCATGCCCTGGCTTTCTTTTGCCTCTTTTCCTTCCTGACCACCGATTTTGATGACACACTGACATGTAGATTTCCATTTTTGCACACGGCCCCTATTCTCTACCACAACCTTATTTCTTCTTCAGTAGAGAATCTCAGAAAAAAACTGTGAAGAGGCAGAAAATGTAATTTTAAAACCGTTCAAAGAATTGAGAGCAGAATATGGCACTGGAGTGGCTGATATTAACTGGTGGAGAGCCGCGATAATTTGCGAACTACGGAGAAACCTTCCAATTCATGGTTTTGTGCAATTGAACCTTGCCATCGGCTATCGACAAATAACAGCTCTTCGCTTACTCACACAGTGAAGAAGTCTTGCCTTGCCTTTGTCTCCTCTAGCTGAATCTACTTTAGGCACATCAACCTTGGGCTCTGGCTTGAGATTATCTTGATTGGAACCATCAACACGGAACAGCATGGTATGATTCTGGGTCCTATTGCTCAGGCTACAGGAGCTAGCTATTCCTTGAGGACACAGTTCATGACACCCTCAAGTTCCTGGCAGCTAGGTTCCGCTCCACAATGGTTAGCCAGACCGTGGCTTCCCTGGCTCCAACAATGGTCTGTTCCCTTGAGTCCCGCTGCTAGCCTTCACCTCCTTGGACCTCTTGGTAGTAGAAATCTCTTGACCAATATCTGAACTTGCTTTTCCTTCTAAACACTTCTCCCATCGTCTCACTTCAGCCCTGTGGAATGGAGATACCCAGCCCTGTTTCTTTTCCTTCGCCCTACATGTCTTGCTGAATATAGCTCCTAAAATCCCTCTTGAGTCTGTCTGCTTTTCCTCCATTCCCCACTATCTCTACTTCAGTTCAGGCCCCCATCATCTCTTACTTGGACTATTTCAACAATCTTCCCATGTGGGTAGAGTATTTCCTCCTTTAATCCATCCTCTACTCTTTCTGGAAACCAGAGGGATCTTTCTAGAATGAAAATCCAACCAGCTACCTTCTTGATTGAACCCTTTCAATAGCTTTCCATTACTGCAATAATAATTCAAACTTTTAACATGGTTTCATGATCAGGCTCCTGCCTGTTTCTCCAGCCTCGTCTCCTGCTTCTTCCCCATCAGTCAGACTAGACTTGGCTCTCTAACCAGACTAAGATTCGTTAGGTCCCCCAAACATGTCCTGTTGCTACTCATCTCCGGACCTTTGACCATGTACTTCCCTTTGCCTGCAAAACCCTTTCCCCTTCATCTGGGATAGTGTTACTCCTTTCTCTGATCTCATCCCAGATACCACTTCACCCATCCTCTCTTGACACTAAATGCTTTCTCTAAGTGTTGGCGTAGCACCTTGCCTGTCTCCACACTGATCATAATGAGATTTCATTGGGTTATATGTGTCTCTTCCTGCTACCCTGTGATCTCTTTGAAGTCCAAGGCCACATCTTCTTCCATGCTGTGTTTGCGGTCCTTTACATGATCTCTGCCCACAAGGAGATCACAAAGTCACTTGCCACTTTGGGTACAGCAAATGTTTGTAACATAAATGGAGAAATGGCAAATGAGGAGCAAGTTCCAGGTGTGAACATTGGATGCCCCACTCCTCCCCTGTCCAGTGCCCTGGTGCTTCTTTTTCCTTTCTGTAGATGATAACGGGGGCCACAGGCAAGCCCTGTGTTGCCGAAATTGGGAGGTCTGGCTGCCTTGCTGTTGGCTAAAGGTGTGGGGATCCTTTTAGAAGTTTATCCGTTTAGGTTTATATTTCCACTCGGAAGTCTTGACAAACACCCTGTGCTCTGAAGTAGTGGACATTGAAGAAGACCAGCAAGCCATTTTTTAGATGCCAGGGCAGCTGAAATTCAGACTGCCGCAGAGCAGATATCATCCATTTTTATTTTTATACAAATGTGCTAAACTCCATCCCTTTCCCTGGGCTGCCCTGTCACAGGGGGATTCATGATGTTCAGTGGCCATTTCTTTGTCTCTGGCCTTGCTGTTCCCAGAGGGAGGCACGTCCTTTGGATTGATGACACAATTGCTGCAAAGGGTCCTATATAAGTAGTATCAGGAGGATTTTGTATCTGTGGCTCTGTTAAACCGGAGGGATGCAGCTTTGGTCTGAGATGGAAGGAAGCTTTGGTGCTTGCTAAGCAAACCGCAAGTAATTCTGCAGCCTCCTGCTAGGATCGAGGGTTGGGATTGGAACAAAGCCAGAGGGCAGCTCCGTTTGCTAGGCCCTCACCACCTTGAGGCCACACGTATTTCCTGAATATCTGTTACGTGTCATCATGTCCAGAGGTGATGTCTCTGGTCCACTTCCTGTTCTCAGGACGCCCCTTAGTCTTTACAGCATGCCTTTTAAACCCATCTCTCTCTCTCTCTCTTTCTCTTTCTCTCTCTCCCCAAAAGGAAGGCTTATTTCCTTTTCTCTATGCCTGTAGAGAGCTGGCAACCAGAAGCCTCTTCTGAGCACTCTACAATTTGGGACGAACACAATAGGCCACCTAGGGTTGCTGGAACCCAGTAAAGTTGATGAGAAGGTGGCACTGCCAGGTGCCTGGGAACCTGTGAAGGGAATGGCAGCATACTGACCCTTTCCACAGCTGCTGGAGATCACATGCTCCCTCTCTGCGCCCATAGCCAGGGATCATGGCTCTGGGTGGGGTTCCGCTAAGGGCCCTGCATGGGCTTCTTAGCAGAAGCTTCCAACTGCTCTTGCCTGGGTGAAAGTGCTTGCTGGCTTGTGCCTGTGTCTGTGAGTGGGAGGGAATCCTAGCAATTCTGAATCCAGGGAGAATTCTTCTTAAAGAGGTTCCCTTCAAATTGTATAAGCTTTATGCCAAACAAAACCTAGATCCACGCTTTTTTTTTAAACATTTTTATTGGAGTATAATTGCTTTACAATGGTGTGTTAGTTTCTGCTTTATAACAAAGTGAATCAGTTATACATATACATATGTTCCCATATCTCTTCCCTCTTGCGTCTCCCTCCCTCCCACCCTCCCTATCCCATCCCTCTAGGTGGTCACAAAGCACCGAGCTGATCTCCCTGTGCTATGCTACTGCTTCCCACTAGCTATCTATTTTACATTTGGTAATGTATATATGTCCATATATACACTACCACTCTCTTACTTTGTCCCAGCTTACCCTTCCCCCTCCCCGTGTCCTCAAGTCCATTCTCTATGGAGAACAGTATGGATGTTCTTTAAAAAACTAAAAATAGAACTACCATACTACCCAGCAATCCCACTACTGGGCATATACCCTGAGAAAACCATAATTGAAACAGAGTCATGTACCACAATGTTCACTGCAGCTCTATTTACAATAGCCAGGACATGGAAGCAACCTAAGTGTCCATCATCGGATGAATGGATAAAGAAGATGTGGCACATATATACAATGGAATATTACTCAGCCATGAAAAGAAACGAAATCGAGTTATCTGTAGTGAGGTGGATGGACCTAGAGTCTGTCATACAGAGTGAAGTTAAGTCAGAAAGAGAAAAACAAATACCATATGCTAACACATATATATGGAATCTAAAAAAAAATGGTCATGAAGAACCTAGGGGCAGGATGGGAATAAAGACGCAGATCCACTCTTGGCAGGATGATTTGACTGTCTTCTTCTGTGTCCATTTGTACTATATTTCATCTGATTTATTCTTACCAAAGCTCTGTATTTTTAACCTTTTAGCCTCTTAAGTGGAGATACAAGACCAGCCTGTATCAAAAAAGGAAGCTGAGTTTCCTGTTCATTCATTCCTGCACTCATTCATTCACAAATATTTGCTAAGCCCCTTCTGTGTATCAAGCACTGGCACAGAGGTGAAATGAGAGTCAAGGTCCCTACCCTCAAGGGTCTTGCATTTTTGTGGGGGAAATAGATAATCAGTAGTCATACTAATAAATGTAAAATTGCAGTGATGACGAGTGCTCCAAGTGTAAGTTCCAGACCCTCAACAGCCTATAAGTAAGGGGTTTGTTCTGACCCAAGGATCAGGAAGGACTCTCTGAGGAAGTACTCTCTAGGCAGCCAGAGATACTAGGCCTGACCTCGAGGACAATTGCAGGGAGCCAGAGGTCAGTTTTACAGACAACATCACTGCCCTTGGCAAACCAGGGGAACGACTATGTAGCAATTGCATGGGGCAGCTCACAGCTGGTGTCAGCTTTGTCTTAAGTATACTTTCCCCATTTGATGTTACTACTGATAACAGCTTGAGCCAAACATTTGGGAATATTTATTCCCTGTGAGAAAGTGAGCATCTATGCTGCCTACTTTCATCCTCAACTAGTAACAATGCTCCTAAATTTCCTTGATTCTAATTTAGCAAGCTTTCACCTTGACTTCTCCATGGAGGCCACGGGACATAGTGGAAAGAAAATATTCTTTTAAATTAGACAGGTATGGACCCAGATTGTGGTTCTGTGACTTCTAAGTGTGATCTTGAGTAAGTTTCTTAAATTCTCTGATCCTGTTTCCTCATGTGTTTTTTAAGTGTACAATTCAATGACTTTTAGTAAATTTACTGTGTTGTACAGCCATCTCTATAACTCAGTTTTAGAACATTTTCACCATACTTTCCTCATCTATTAAAGGAGAATAATACCCATATTAAAAGGTTTTTATAAGGAAGAAATGAGATCTTTATAAAAATAGAAATTTCTGGGCTTGTAACATAGAAAACGTTCAAAAATAGTATGAAAGGTGACTTCAGCAAAATGCCAGAATAAGGAAATCTAAAATTATGCCCCTCCCTCCAGAAAAAGAATGAAAAAATGGCAAAGACTATCAGAATCAACTTTGGAAATCTGGAAGTTAAACAATGTTTTCATCAACCCAGGAGGACACTTATTTTAACAATACACAACTGAATCTCAGTAAGAACAGCAAGCTTTATGGTGTGTTCATTTACCCTAGTCCCATCCACCACTACCCACTGCAGAGGTAACCTTGAAATTCACAGCCCATGTTCCTGATTCTGGAGGGAGCAGAAGAGATTTCAAGCAAAGAATTGTTATTTCATCTGTCTGGTGGTTCCCTGGACGACCTAGTCAAAAGCTTTCTCTTTATTTCACCTGACTTAGAAGTCACCCAGTGCTGAAGTTGCTACCCTGGGGCATATGTCAAAAATATTTACAGGCAAATGTTTTAGTCTCTGCTGCTTGAGGCAATGGATAACAATTGGGGCAAACACTAGACTAACCAAAAAGGTTTGGAGGAAACGCTGGGGGGTGAGATGTCTATAAGGGCTGTATAAAGCTCCAAAATTTTAGATCATCCAGTTTTAGGAAAAGGAAGAAAAATGAATGAAGAAAAATGAACAAGGCCTCAGAGACCTGTGGGACACCATCAAGTCTACCAACATCTGCATAATGGGAGTCCCAGAAGGAGAGGAGAGAGACAGAGGAGCAAAAAGAACATCTAAAGAAATAATGACTGAAAAATTGTCCAATTTTTGGAAAAACATTAATCTGTACATCCAAGAAACTCAATAAATTCTGAGTAGGATAAACTTAAAGAGATACACACCTGGACACTTCATAATCAAATTGCTGAAAGACAAAGATAAAATCTTGAAAGCAGCAAGAGAGAAGTGACTCATCACATACAAGGGAGCCTTGATAAAATTCATAGCTGATTTCTCATCAGAAACTATATATGGTGGCCAGAAGATAGTGGGATGAAATATTCAAGGTGCAGAAAGAAGAAAATCTTTCAACCAAGAATTCTATATCCAAGAAAACATTGTTGAAAGAAATTTAAGAAGACCTAAATAAATGGAAAGACAGCTCATGCTGATGGATTGGAAGACTTAATATGGTTAAAATGGCAATACTCCCCATATTGATGTACAGATTCAATGTAATCCCTATTAAACTTGCATCTATTGCAGCAGTGGACACGCTGACCCTAAAATTAGTATGGAAATGTAAGGGAACTTCAATAGCCAAAACGATATGTAAGAGAAGAACAAAGTTGGAAGACTCACAGTTACTGATTTCAAAACTTACTACAAAGTGTCAGTAATCAAGGCAGTGTGGTAGTAGCATAAAGATAGACATAAAAGTCAATAGAAGGGAATTGAGAGTCCAGAAATAAACCCGTACATTTATGGTCAATTGATATTTGAGAAGGGTGGCAAGAAAATGCAATGGTGAAAAATAGTCTTTTAAACAAGTGGGACAATTGGATATCCAGTTGGGAAAAGAATGAATGTGTACCTGTACTTCACACCATATGCCGGTATTAACTCAAAATTGATCAAAGACGTAAGTGTAAAAGCTAAGTCTATATAACTGTAAGAAGAAGATATAGACATAAGTGTGACCTTGCCTAGCCAATGATTTCTTAGTTATGACACCAAAAGCAGAAGCAACCAAATAAAAAATAGTTAAGCTTCATCAAAACCAAAACTTTTGTGTATCGAAATACACTATGAAGAAAATGAAAAGATAACCCACAGAATGGAAGAAAATATTTGCCAACCGTATGTTTATACGTGATTTGTATCCAAAGTAGAATTCAGTAATAAAAAGACAAATAAAATTAATAAATGGGCATATGCGTCTTCTTCAAAGAAGATATACAAATGACCGAGAAATACATGAAAAGATGCTCAACATCGTTAGGGAAATACAAATCAAACCCACAATGAGATACCACTTAACACTTACTAGGAAGCCTATAATTTTTTTTTAAAAAGGAAAGTGCAAGCATTGATGTGTAGAAACTGGAACCCGCATACACCACGGATGGCAATGTAAAATTGTGCAGCTGCTGTGGAAATCAGTTTGGCAGTTCCCCAAAAAGTTAAACATAGGGTTACCATATGACCCAGCAATTCCACACCTAGGTATATATCCAAGAGAAATTAAAACATGTGTCTACACAAAACTTGTATGCAAATATTCATATTAGCATTATTCATAAGAGCCCGACTACTCAAATGTTCACAGTGGAATATTATTCAGCCATAAAAAGCGTTAAGTACTGACACAGCTACAACATGGATGAACCTAGAAGATATTATACAAAGTGATAGGAGCCAGTCACAGAAGTCCACATATTGTATCATTTCCATTTCCATTAAATATCCACAATAAGCAAATCCATAGAGACAGAAGGTAGATCAGTGGTTGCCAGGGGATGGAGGTGTAGGGAAGGGGGGTAAGAAATGACTGGGAACAGGTAAGGGGTTTCTTGAAGAGGGGTAATGGGAATGGCCTGGAATTAGATTGTGGTGATGGTTGTACAACATTGTGAACATACAAAAAAATTGAACTGTGCATTTTTAAATGGTGAATGTTACATGAATCTTATAGACTATATTTTTAATTTAAATTTTAGGTTCATGGCAAAATTGAGCAATTGAGGTACAGAGATTTACCATATACTCCCTACCCCCCACCTCCCAACACACACAACCTCCTCCAGTATCACCATCCTGCACCAGAGTGGTATATTTGTTACAACTGATGAACCTACATTGACACATCATAATCACTCAGAGTCTATAGCTTACAGGAGGGTTCACTCCTGGGGTTGTACATTCTATGGGTTTCAACAAATGTGTAATGACATGTACCACCACTGACGTATCATACAGAATGGTTTTACCACCCTAAAAACCTGTGCTCTGCCGATTCATCCCTCCCTCTCCTCCAATTCCTGACAATAACGGATCCTTTCACTGTCTCCACTGTTTTGCCTTTCCAGAATGTTATATAGTTGAAACCATACTGTATGTAGCCTTTTCAGTTGGCTTCTTTCACTTAGTAAGTCAAGTGAATTTTATCTCAATAAGAAGTTGCCCAAAAAGGGGTGGAAAAAATCATAGTAAAGTCATGGTGTTGGTGGTAGTTATTATTATTATTATTTTTAATTTTATTTATTTATTTATTTATGGCTGTGTTGGGTCTTCGTTTCTGTGTGAGGGCTTTCTCTAGTTGCGGCAAGTGGGGGCCACTCTTCATCGTGGTGCACGGGTCTCTCACTATCGTGGCCTCTCTTGTTGTGGAGCACAGGTGCCAGACGTGCAGGCTCAGTATTTGTGGCTCACGGGCCTAGTTGCTCCGCGGCACGTGGGATCCTCCCAGACCAGGGCTCGAACCCATGTCCCCTGCATTGGCAGGCAGATTCTCAACCGCTGTGCCACCAGGGAAGCCCGGTGGTAGTTATTATTAATAAAACTCCTAGAAATAATTTTTTCACTCAATATTTATTGACTAACTATAATATGCATGGAATAATTTATGCAAATATAAATAAGGCAAGATAGCTCAAGGCACTTAGAGTTTAGTAGGGGAGAGAGACACAAACAGAAAATTAAAATATCAGTTAGTCATTCAGCAAATATTTCTTAGATGGCTCCTAAGGGCCAAGCCATGTACAATGTGGCAAGCGTGGTGATAGGGATGTCACAGTGGTCTTATGAGCCCAGTGTAGGGGGAGAAGCACAGCACCCTGGTCACATTCACCCAGTGCTGGGGTCAGTGAACATGACACTCTGGGAGGGTTAGGGATATACTGGATGGAGCATGTCTGAAACAGGGGATCCAGGGTGCATGAGGTCATGAGCTAACAAAGAAGATTGAAGTATCTGAGGATACTTAACCCAGAAAAGAGGAGGCTCGGCGAGAACTAGTTGCTTTTCACTAAGTATCCGATCCTCAGTGGGGAGGCTGAGCAGGGAGCAGTCCCAAGAAGTCAGACCCGCAGGGCCAAGGTGAGGCACTGGGAATGGGTGTGATGTGTGGTCCTGGTGGATGGAGCTGAAGGGTAAGAATCCGATGGGCTGTACTATAAGGAGAGGGTCAATGTCAAAGCAGAAAAGAAGTCTAAAACAGGGCAACAGCTTCGGGGCTAAGACAGGAACAGAAGTTGAAGGACAAATCCAAACAGGGGTCAAACATAGGGGAGGTGAGAGCAAGGATTTCTGAGCAGGGGGAGCAAAGTGACTAAGCCTGTATGATCTGAGGACAAATTGCCTGCATTTGAATTTTGGCTTGGCCACTTGCTAGTTTAATGACTTGGAGCAAGTTACTTAACTCCTGTGTACCTCAGTTTCTCCATCTGGGGATAGCAATAGTACCTACTGTTGTATTGAATTAATACACATAGAGCATTTAATACCTGGCAATATGTGTTAGCTATTATTTTTTTTCTTTATTGGAGTATAATTGCTTTACAATGGTGTGTAAGTTTCTGCTTTACAACAAAATGAATCAGTTATATATATACATGTTCCCATATCTCTTCCCTCCTGCGTCTCCCTCCCTCCCACCCTCCCTATCCCACCCCTCTAGGTGGTCACAAAGCACGGAACTGATCTCCCTGTGCTATGCGGCTGCTTCCCACTAGCTATCTATTTTACGTTTGGTAGTGTATATATGTCCATGCCGCTCTCTCACTTTGTCACAGCTTACCCTTCCCCCTCCCCATGTCCTCAAGTCCATGCTCTAGTAGGTCTGTGTCTTTATTCCCATCTTACCCCTAGGTTTTTCATGACATTTTTTCCCTTAAATTCCATATATATGTGTTAGCATACGGTATTTGTCTCTCTCTTTCTGACGTACTTCACTCTGTATGACAGACTCTAGGTCTATCCACCTCATTACAAATAGCTCAATTTCATTTCTTTTTATGGCTGAGTAATATTCCATTGTATATATGTGCCACATCTTCTTTATCCATTCATCCGATGATGGACATTTAGGTTGTTTCCATCTCCAGGCTATTGTAAATAGAGCTGCAATGAACATTTTGGTACATGACTCTTTTTGAATTATGGTTTTCTCAGGGTATATGCCCAGTAGTGGGATTGCTGGATCATATGGTAGTTCTATTTGTAGTTTTTTAAGGAACCTCCATACTGTTCTCCACAGTGGCTGTATCAATTTACATTCCCACCAACAGTGCAAGAGGGTTCCCTTTTCTCCACACCCTCTCCAGCATTTACTGTTTCTAGATTTTTTGATGATGGTCATTCTGACTGGTGTGAGAGGATATCTCATTGTAGTTCTGATTTTCATTTCTCTAATGATTAGTGATGTTGAGCATTCTTTCATGTGTTTGTTGTCAGTCTGTATTTCTTCTTTGGAGAAATATCTGTTTAGGTCTTCTGCCCATTTTTGGACTGGGTTGTTTGTTTTTTTGTTATTGACCTGCATGAGCTGCTTGTAAATTTTAGAGATTAATCCTTTGTCAGTTGCTTCATTTGTAAATATTTTCTCCCAACTGAGAGTTGTCTTTTGGTCTTGTTTATGGTTATCTTTGCTGTGCAAAAGCTTTGAAGTTTCATTAGGTCCCCTTTAGTTTTGTTTTTATTTCCATTTCTCTAGGAGATGGGTCAAAAAGCATCTTGCTGTGATTTATGTCATAGAGTGTCCTGCCTATGTTTTCCTCTAAGAGTTTGATAGTTTCTGGCCTTACATTTAGGTCTTTAATCCATTTTGAGTTTGTTTTTGTGTATGGTGTTAGGGAATGATCTAATCTCATACTTTTACATGTACCTGTCCAGTTTTCCCAGCACCACTTATTGAAGAGGCTGTCCTTTCTCCACTGTACATTCCTGCCTCCTTTATCAAAGATAAGGTGACCATATGTGCGTGGGTTTATCTCTGGGCTTTCTATCCTGTTCCATTGATCTATCTTTCTGTTTTTGTGCCAGTACCATACTGTCTTGATTACTGTAGCTTTGTAGTATAGTCTGAAGTCAGGGAGCCTTATTCCTCCAGCTCCGTTTTTCGTTCTCAAGATTGTTTTGGCTATTCAGGGTCTTTTATGTTTCCATACAAATTGTGAAAATTTTTGTTCTAGTTCTGTGAAAAATGCCAGTGGTAGTTTGATAGGGATTGCATGGAATCTGTAGATTGCTTTGGGTAGTATAGTCATTTTCACAATGTTGATTCTTCCAATCCAAGAACATGGTAAATCTCTCCATCTATTTGTATCATCTTTAACTTCTTTCATCAGTGTCTTATAATTTTCTGCATACAGGTCTTTTGTCTCCTTAGGTAGGTTTATTCCTAGGTATTTTATTCTTTTTGTTGCAATGGTAAATGGGAGTGTTTTCTTGATTTCAATTTCAGATTTTTTCATCATTATTGTATAGGAATGCCAGAGATTTCTGTGCATTAATTTTGTATCCTGCTCCTTTACCAAATTCATTGATTAGCTCTAGTAGTTTTCTGGTAGCATCTTTAGGATTCTCTACGTATAGTATCATGTCATCTGCAAACAGTGACAGCTTTACTTCTGCTTTTCCGATTTGAATTCCTTTTATTTCCTTTTCTTGTCTGACTGCTGTGGCTAAAACTTCCAAAACTATGTTGAATAAGAGTGGTGACAGTGGGCAACCTTGCCTTGTTCCTAATCTTAGTGGAAATGCTTTCAGTTTTTCACCATTGAGGATGATGTTGGCTGTGGGTTTGTCATATATGGCCTTTATTATGTTGGGGAAAGTTCCCTCTATGCCTACTTTCTGCAGGGTTTTTATCATAAATGGGTGTTGCATTTTGTCGAAAGCTTTCTCTGCATCTATTGAGATGATCATATGGTTTTTCTCCTTCAATTTGTTAATATGGTGTATCACATGGATTGATTTGCATATATTGAAGAATCCTTGCATTCCTGGAATAAACCCCACTTGATCATGGTGTATGATCCGTTTAATGTGCTGTTGGATTCTGTTTGCTAGTATTTTGTTGAGGATTTTTGCATTTATGTTCATCAGTGTTATTGGCCTGTAGTTTTCTTTCTTTGGGATATCCTTGTCTGGTTTTGGTATCAGGGTGATGGTGGCCTCATAGAATGAGTTTGGGAGTGTTCCTCCCTCTGCTATATTTTGGAAGAGTTTGAGAAGGATAGGTGTTAGCTCTTCTCTAAATGTTTGATAGAATTCGTCTGTGAAGCAATCTGGTCCTGGGCTTTTGTTTGTTGGAAGATTTTTAATCACAGTTTCAATTTCAGTGCTGGGTCTGTTCATATTTTCTATTTTTTCCTGATTCAGTCTTGGCCGGTTGTGCATTTCTAAGAATTTGTCCATTTCTTCCAGGTTGTCCATTTTATTGGCATAGAGTTGCTTGTAGTCATCTCTCATGATCTTTTGTATTTCTGCAGTGTCAGTTGTTACTTCTCCTTTCTCATTTCTAATTCTATTGATTTGAGTCTTCTCCCTTTTTTCCTTGATGAGTCTGACTAATGGTTTATCAATTTTGTTTATCTTCTCAAAGAACCAGCTTTTAGTTTTATTGATCTTTGCTGTCATTTCCTTCATTTCTTTTTCATTTATTTCTGATCTGATTTTTATGATTTCTTTCCTTCTGCTAACTTTGGGGGTTTTTTTGTTCTTCTTTCTCTAATTGCTTTAGGTGCAAGGTTAGGTTGTTCATTCGAGATGTTTCCTGTTTCTTAAGGTAGGATTGTATTGCTATAAACTTCCCTCTTAGAACTGCTTTTGCTGCATCCCATAGATTTTGCTATTGATCCCTTACAGGGTATTTTTAATTTCATTTATTGTGTTGTTCATCGTTGTTTGTTTGTTCTTTAGTTCTTCTAGGTCCTTGTTAAATGTTTCTTGTATTTTTTCTATTCTACTTCCAAGATTTTGGATCATCTTTACTATCATTATTCTGAATTCTTTTTCAGGTAGACTGCCCATTTCCTCTTCATTTGTTAGGTCTGGTGGGTTTTTATCTTGCTCCTTCATCTGCTGTGTGTTTTTCTGTCTTCTCATTTTGCTTATCTTACTGTGTTTGGGGTCTCCTTTTTGCAGCCTGCAGGTTCGTAGTTCCCGTTGTTTTTGGTGTCTGTCCCCAGTGGCTAAGGTTGGTTCAGTGGGTTGTGTAGGCTTCCTGGTAGAGGGGACTCATGCCTGTGTTCTGGTGGATGAGGCTGGGTCTTGTCTTTCTGGTGGGCAGGTTCACGTCTGGTGGTGTGTTTTGGGGGTCTGTGGACTTATTATGATTTTAGGCAGCCTCTCTGCTAATGGGTGGGGTTGTGTTCCTGTCTTGCTAGTTGTTTGGCACAGGGTGTCCAGCACTGTAGTTTGCTGGTCGTTGAGTGAAGCTGGGTGCTGGTGTTGAGTTGGAGATCTCTGGGAGATTTTCGCCATTTGATATTATGTGGAGCTGGGAGGTCTCTTGTGGACCAGTGTCCTGAAGTTGGCTCTCCCACCTCAGAGGCACAGCAGTGACTCCTGGCTGCAGTACCAAGAGCCTTTCATCCACTCGGCTCAGAATAAAAGGGAGAAAAAGTAGAAAGAAAGAATTAGTTGAAGAAGAAAGAAAGAAAGAAAGAAAGGGGGGAGGGAGGAGGGAGGAAGGAAGGAAGGAAGGAAGGAGGGAAGGAAGGAAAAAAAGAAAGATGATAAAGTAAAATAAAATAAGATAAAAAGTTATTAAAATAAAAAAATAATTATTAAGAGAAAAAAAACAATAAATATAGACAGATAGAGCCCTCGGACAAATGTTCAAGCAAAGCTATACAGACAAAATCTCACACAGAAGCATACACGTACACACTCACAAAAAGAGGAAAAGGGGAAAAAATCATAAATCTTGCTCTCAAAGTCCACCTCCTCAATTTGAGATGATTCGTTGTCTACTCATGTATTCCACAGATGCAGGTACATCAAGTTGATTGTGGAGATTTAATCCGCTGCTCCTGAGGCTGCTGGGAGAGATTCCCCTTTCTCTTCTTTGTTCTCACAGCTCCCAGGGGCTCAGCTTTGGATCTGGCCCTGCCTCTGCGTGTAGGTCGCTGGAGGGTGTCTGTTTTGTGCTCAGACAGGACGGGGTTAAAGGAGCCGCTGATTCGGGGGTTCTGGCGCACTCAGGCCGGCGGGGAGGGAGGGGCACTGCGTGCGGGGCGGGCCTGCGGCGGCAGAGGCCGGTGTGACGTTGCAGCAGCCTGAGGCGCGCTGTGCGTTCTCCCGGGGAAGTTGTCCCTGGATCCCGGGACCCTGGATCCCGGGACCCTGGCAGTGGCGGGCTGCACAGGCTCCCCAGAAGGCGGGTGTGGACAGTGACCTGTGCTCACACACAGGCTTCTTGGTGGCGGCAGCAGCAGCCTTGGCGTCTCATGCCCGTCTCTGGGGTCCGTGATGATAGCAGCAGCTTGCGCCCGTCTCTGGAGCTCCTGAAAGCAGCGCTCTCAATCCCCTCTCCTCGCGCACCAGGTACGTGGGGGGTTTCTTGCCTTTCGGGAGGTGTGAGGTCTTCTGCCAGCGTTCAGTAGGTGTTCTGTAGGAGTTGTTCCCTGTGTAGATGTATTTCTGGTGTATCTCTGGGGAGGAAGGTGATCTCCGCGTCTTACTCTTCCGCCATCTCCCGGAAGCGTGTGTTAGCTATTATTATAGCTAATGTTTTACATACTTCTAAGCTCTGTAAGCTGAGGTTATTTAAAGAGACTAAGAGAAAATATCAGCTCCCTTTTCAGCCTGGAGGGTTGCTGGACTTGTTTTGTGAAACTCCCCGAGGATGCCATTTTGAGTATGTAGCTTGGAGGAGCGCTTCCATCCCCTTGCCACTCTTACCAGCAGGCATGGTGAGCCTATACCATAGTCGAGAACTCCCCAGATACCTGGAGTGAAAGAGCTGTGCATAAGAGGGACACACGGCTTGGAGAACTGAACTCAAGGAGAGCCTGGGGGCTGCCATTTAACCGCAAATGTCTTTCCTCCTCTCCTGTAGCAGTTCTACCAATAGAGATTCCTCTGGAAGTCCAAGCCCCTCTCTGAATGTAAATCCGTTTCACCAAGTCCTTCTAGAATCTGAAGATACCAATGAAATTGGAGTTGCAGCAGGGGCCACGATGACTAAGCAGGAGGGTCTGTAACTGTGTTGACCCAGAGGACTACTTCTCAACCATGACTGCACACTAGAAACACCTGGAGAGTTTGTACCATATGGATGGCTGGGTCTCACCTCCACAGATTCAGAATTAACTGTTGGTGAGGATTCTGGCCATAGGTATGTTTAAAAAGCTCCCCGGTCGATTCAACTGTGTAGCCAGGGTTGAGAACCACTGAGCTAAAGATAATGGCAAAGCAAGAGCAAGTGATCTAGACTAAGTGGACAACGTGGGAACTTCTGTAGTCTCCATTTCTTTCAATTCACGACTCATCATAGGGCACGCATAACACTCTTCAGAGCAGTGACCTAACCAGCCTGGATGCACGGGCAGACAGACACCACCAAGCCTTAGACACACATGAGCCTCTGACAATAGACTGGCTGTGGAAGTATGGGTTTTCCATGGGCAATATCTGCAACAGAGAGCAGGAACCTTGCTGGGTGCTTGCATGGAGACAGTGGTTTGCAGGATTAGATATTTGAGTGAGTAAATAATGAATTTGTAACATTAATTTGCAAAACGATTTGTTTTGGTGAATTCATTTATTTTGGGTGATTTGCCTTAAGAATGTGTGAATGTGTTTACAACAGAGAAGACTAGAACCAGAGCCTAGTTTAATTTATGAGGCATATAATTGTTTTGGATGGTCAAACGAAGTTTGATTACCTGATATAGCATAATGTGGCCATAATCTGACTGCCACGATCTCCACAAATGGTGACGTGATATATATGTGTAACCATCAGCTACCAATGTTGTAAACATGAGCAAATGGACAACAGCAGAATTCTGGCCTCGGATCTACAAAAACATAAAGCGGACCGACTTTCTAAGCCAAGAAAAAAACAACACATGACTTGCCAAGATTCACAAAATTGACACTCTGTGCCGTCTATAAAACTATGCTGAAGATTTGGCCTGCAGGCAACAAAATCTGAGATGATAGAATGCCCATCTGAAAACTGCCACTGGCAGCTCTTGACAAAAAATGTTTGCAATATGGCTGAGGGTGCCTTGCCAATTTACCACAAATTTCCCAGTCTAAGGAGGCAGATGAACCAATGAAAGTCCCCTCAGCCATCTCAGTAAGAGCTCAGCTTGTCAAGATTCAGAATTGCTCAGGGCCAGGCCACTTCTGTGATGGAATTATCCTTGAGCCTGGCTGTTGTGCACAGCAATTTATAATGTGAGGAGCTGAGATAGCGCTTAATCTTGGAGAAGACGTGCGGTGTGGGTATATAGGGCCATGACCTGGCTTCTTTTTCTGGATCTGCCCACCTGTGTCTCCATATGTGAATTTGGAAGTCAGCCTTCTTCCATCCAGCAACCTTTAAGAAGTGCCTACTAAGTGCAAGGTGTTGCAGGTTCAAAGGTGAGTGTAATATGGTTGTCACCTTTGAGGGGCTCATAGTCTAGCAGTAAGTATAGGCATATAGATCAATGTAACAGAATAGAGTCAAGAACTTGACACCCCCATATACTGTTCTCCACCATTAATGTTTTACCTTGTGGAGAATGTCATATAAATGGATGATACCTTTAAGATTCATCCACAATGCCTTTAAGGTTCATCCAAGTTGGCACTTATATCAGCAGTTGATTCCTTTCTGTTGCTGAGTAGTATTCCACTGTATGGATGTACCATAATTTATTTAGCTTTTCACCTGCTGAGGGACATTTGGATTGGTTCCAATTTGCGACTATTATAAATAAAGCTGCTTTAAGAATTGAAATACAGGTTTTTGTATGGACTTAAGTTTTAATTTCTCTTGGAAAAATGCCCAAGAGTGCTATAGGTGGGTCATATGGTTAGTACATATTTGACTTTATTTTTCAAAGCTGCCAAACTGTTTCCCGGAGTGGCTGTACCATTTTGAATTCCCTCCAACAATGTGGAAGAGTTCCAGTCGCTCAGCATGCTTGCCATACTTCATTTGTCAGTATTTTCTATTTTAGATATCCTGGTAGGTGTGTAGTGATATCTCGTTGTGGTTTTAATATGCATTTCTCTGGTGTCTAGTGATGCTGAACATCTTTCCACGTGCATATTTGTCATCCATATATCCTCTTTGGTAAAATGCCTCTTCAGATCTTTTACCCATTTTCTAATCGAACTGCTTGTTTTCTTATTGTTGAGTTTCTTCCTATGTTCTCAGTATAAGTCCTTTATCAGGTATGTGATTTGAAAATTATTTTCTCCAGTCTTTAGACTGTCTTTTCATTTTCCTACAGTGTCTTTTGCATAGCAAAAGCTTTGATTTTTGATGAAGTCCAATTCATCAATTTTTCCTTTATGGTGTCATGCCCAAGAACTCATTGCCTAACTTCAGATTACAGAATTTTTTTCCCTATGTTTTCTTCTAAACGTCTTATAGTATTACGTTTTACATTTAGATTGGTGCTCCATTTAATTTTTTATAAAGTTTGGGTTAGGGAGAAAGAGATTTTTAGACTTTGGGTGGGGTGGGGGAAGGTTGTTCGTTTTGTTTTGCTTGCCTATACATGTCCAAATTTTCCAATACCATTTGTTGAAAAGACTCTCTTTCCTCTGTCAAAAATCAGTTGAACACATTTGTGAGGGTCATTTGCTGGACTCTCTTCAGGTCCTTTGATCTATGTGTCTATCCCTCTGCCAGTACCACACTGTCTTGATTATTACTGTAGCTGTATAGTAAGTCGTAGAAGGGTTAGTTGAATCCTCCAACTTTATCCTTTCAAAATTGTTCCGGCTATTCTAGTTCTGTTTCCTTTTCATGTAAATTCTAGAATCAGCTTGTCTATATCTACAAAAAGTCCTGCTGAGATATTTATTGGAATTGCATTAAATCTGTAAAATAATTTTGGGAGAATTGACATTGTTAGTGTGCAAAGTCTTCCAATCCGTGAATACAGTTTGTCTCTCCATCTATTTTGTCTTTGATTTTTTCTATCAGTGTTTTATAATTTTCAGCATATTATCCTGTACATGTTTTGTCAGATTTATACCTAAATACTTCATTTTTAAGCTATTATAAATATGCTTTAAAAATTTGGGTTCCTAGATGTTCACTGCTAATATGTAGAAATATGGCACATTTTTGTTTGTTGACCTTGTATCCTGTGCCTTTGACAAACTCACTAGTTCTAGGAATTTTTTTTGGTAGATCCCTTGGAATTTTCTACATTAAGCAATCATGTCATCTGCAAATAGGGACAATTTTAAACCTTCTTTTTCAATCTGAATGCCTTATAGTTCCTTTTCTTTCTTTACTGCACTAAGGCTTTCAGTATGATGTTGGATAGGAGTGGTGAAAGCACACATTCTTGCCTTATTCCCAATCTTAAGAGGAAAGCATTCAGTCTTCCGTCACTGTGTGATGTTAACTGTAAGTGTTTTTGTAGGTGCCCTTTATCAGTTGGGGAAGATTTTATCACAAATGTATATTGGATTTTGTCAAGTGGTTCTTTTGCACCTACTGAAAGAATCATGTGGTTTTCTTCTTTAGGTTGTTAATATTGTGGATTTTATCTAGTGATTATTGAATATTGAACCAACCTTGCAATTCCAGGATAAATCCCACTTGGTTGCAGCATTATTAGTTTTACCTATTGCTGAATTTGATTTGCTAATATTTTGTTGAGAAACTTTGCATTCATGAAGAATATTGGTCTGTACTTTTCTTATAATTACTTTTAGCCTCATAAAATGAGTTGGGAAGTATTCCCTTCTCTTCTAATTTTGGGAAAAGATTATATAAAATGGGTTTTATATCTTCGATAAGTATTTGGTAGAATTCACCAATGAATCCTTCTAGGAGTACTGATTTCTTTGGGGGAAATTTTTAAAATACAGATTCAATTTCTTTCATAGATATAGGGCTATTTTGATCATGTATTTCACATTTGATGAGTTTTGGTAGATTGTGATTTTCAAGGAATCAGTCCATTTCATCTGAGTTGTTGAATATATGTAAATAGAGTTGTTCATACGATTCTTTTTTTTTTTTTTTTTTTTTTTTTTTTCGGTTCACGGGCCTCTCACTGTTGTGGCCTCTCCCATTGCGGAGCACAGGCTCCGGACGCGCAGGGTCAGCGGCCGTGGCTCACGGGCCCAGCCGCTCCGCGGCATGTGGGATCTTCCCGGACCGGGGCACGAACCCGCGTCCCCTGCATCGGCAGGCGGACTCTCAACCACTGCGCCACCAGGGAAGCCCGCACACAATTCTTTAATTTTACTTTCATTGTTTACAGGTCTGTAGGGATAGCCATAATTTTATTCCTGATACTGATATGTCTTCTCTCTTTTTCTTTGTACATCTTATTGGGTGTTATCAATTTTATTGACCTTTTCAGTAAACTTTGGGTTTTGTTCATTTTCTCTGTTAGTTTTCAATTTCATTGATTTCTGTTCTTGACTTTACTATGTCCTTTCTTTCGTTTGATTTTTGTTTTTGTATCTTAAAGTGGAAACTTAGATTATTGATTTGAGAACTTTCTTCTTTTCTATAATAAGTGGTTAGTGCTATAAATTTTTCTCTGTGCATTCTTTTAGCAGCATCCCACAGATTTTGATATGTTATATTTTCATTCAGTTAAATATATATTTCTACTTAACTGAGACTTCCTCTTTGACTGGATTATTTAAAACCATGTTATTTTATTTCCAAGAGTTTGAGGGTTTTCCAGACATCTTTGTTATTGATCTCTCACTTAGTTCCCCATCCCTTGGAACCAAAGAAGTTTCACCTCTGAGGGCTTTAAGTGCCTGTGGGCCCTGCTCCAGTGATTGTAATTTGCCACCTAGATTCAAACACAGCAGATAAGTCGTGGAGCTGGGATTTAAAACCAGTCATTTATGACTCCAAAACTTGAAATCATCCTTGACTCCTTTTCTTTCAATATACCTCATAGCTAGTCAGCAAACCCTATGAGCTCTACTTTCAAAATATATCCAGAATCTGAACACTTCTCACCACCTTCATTGATACCACTCTGTTCCAAGCTGCTATCGCCTCTGGCTTGCCTTATTGCAATAGCCTCCTGACTGGACCCCCTGCTTCTGTTCTTATCCCAGTCCCCTTCCAATTGGTCTCAGTAGAGCAGGCAGAAAGAAACTTTGAAAATATATCCTGTTTCTTCTATCGCTGAAACTTTCCACTAGCTCCCCATCTCACTCAGAGTCAGTTAAAATCCTTACGGGGATCTATAAGGCCTTCCATGCTCTGGTCCCTTGCTGTCTTTCTGACATCATCTGCTACCACTGTCCGCCACTCTCTCCACTTCTGCGAATCCTCAAATAAGCTGGCCCTGTCCCTGACTCAGGGCCTTAGCAAGTGCTTTTTCCTCTGCCTAGAATCCTCTTTCTTCAGGTTTCTCTTTCCCTCCTTCATGGTTTTACTCAAATGTTACCTTCTTAGGGAGGACTTCTCTGCCCATCCTGTTTAAAATTAAACTCCTCCCCTGTCCCTTTATTTTCCCTCTCTGAATTATTCTTCCCAGTAGCACTTTTCACCAACTAACATACTGTGTCATGATTTATTTACCACATTTATCGTCTGCCCAAACCCTCACTGAAAAGTAAACTCCCATGCGGGCAGGACCTTCATTTTGGTCATCACTCTATTCGAAGCATCTATCAAAATGCCTGACATTTAGTAGATGCTTGAAAGATATTTGTTGAATAATGGATGAATAAATGAATGAATGAATTCTTTCTACTACTCCTTGATGCTTCCGCAAAAATAATAATTGTCACTAAAAAAAGCTACTATTGGGACTTCCCTGGTGATCCAGTGGTTAGACTCCATGCTTCCACTGCAGGGGGTGCAGGTTCAATCCTTGGTTGGGGAACTAAGATTCCGCATGCCGCGTGGGGTGTGGCCAAAAAAAAAAAGAGCTAGTATTTATTGAGGGTCTGCCACTCAGGTGCTGTCTGTGCTTCATCTTATTTAATCATCCAAATAATCCTGTAAGATAGGTTGTATTATCTATATTTTACAGAGGAATAAGACTGCTGTTAGAGAGAATACAAGGCAAGACAGTGGTTAATAACAGCGACCATTTGTTGAACATGTTACTAAGTACCAGCTATTATCCCAAGAGCTTGCCATGCTCTATCTCACTTAATCCTCCTAAAACTCTATAAAATGGGTGTGATTATTTTTCTCATTTTGGCAATGAGAAAACGGAACCATAGTGATTTTAAATGAGATGCCCAAGGTTACACCACTGCTTAAAAGTGGCCTTGGGGTTCAAACCCAGGCATTGGACTTAAGGGCCCAGGCTCTGCTCTTCTATGCCCTAGTGTGATCTCAAGAAATGGGAATCAAAGGTAATGACTCCCAGGTTTCCGGCTGGAGCAGTTGGGGAGATGTTGACGCCATTTACTGAGGTGGACAAGACTGGGATAGGAATACATTTGGAGAAAGAAAGAAAATCAAGTTTAGCTTGGTCCATACAAAGATGTTTATGAGATGTTCATGATGGTGTTTATGAGACATCCAAGGGGAGATGTAAAGAGAGCAGTTGACTATCCAAGTTTGCAGCTCAGGGAAGAGGTCTAGACTGGAGACATCAATTTGGAAACCATGTGCATGGAGTTGGTATTTAAAGCCACAGGAATGGATGTGATCCTGGCCCCTTCTAAAGGCTGCCTGGGGAAAGAGAGAAGCCATGCCAAATGTGTGAATCAACCTGCCCCTTGAGATGAGCACAAGCCCAGCTTGCATGTGATCCACTGGCTACCGCCATGCTGAGTTGCAGATGGATCCTCTTTCTGGCAACATTGAAAAGCACCTCCCCTTCTTTCCAGCCATCTCTCAGGACCTGTAGTCTGAATTATCCGCATTACAGTTCCTGTCAAAAACCCAGAGGAAGCCATTGATATTCAAGAGTGCTAGTTTTAGGGAATTCCTCCAAAATTTCAAAGCTGTATCCCTATATCATACCAGAGCTCCAGGAAGCTACAGACCTGGTCTCTATCACTCTGTCCCCCAGCGGAATTACCTTTACAGAACTATAGCTTAACATTATACATTTGGATTTTCCTGAGGGTCCACATAATAGATACCATATGTGCAATATCAGTACATTTCTTGGGTAAAAGTCCTATTAAATATACCATCCGTTATGTGGTGCGCGTTCCCTTAAGCGAAGACCTAGGAAACAATTTTTCTTAAAGTTCTGAAATGAGAAACAGGTTGTCTTTCTTAACAGACTAGTGTACTTGCTTTTGTGAGCTGCTGAAGGTCCTCTAGGCCATCACCTCTCCGTCTTTGCCTTATCTTCCAGGAACCTCAGAGTCAATTTGTTGCTCATTTTGAACAGTTTCTCTTCATCTAGGTCAGGAGTCACAAACTGGGGCCCAAATGTTACCTGTAGATGAATAACATTCAGCTAGCTTTGTATTTAAAAATAACCACATGGCTTTTGGGATGAATATATCTAGATATAGAACATATATACATTTAAGACATCTCTCAATTGTCTTAAATCTGTCCTGATTTGCACATTTATGCTACTTGCCTGGTCCCTGTAGAGTTTGCAACCTCTGACACAGATCTTCCCACGTAATCATTTTTCCTCCCCTCAATTCCTTATTAATATTTGGACCTTCTATTTTTAACTCTTGTTTAAACAATTTTGGTTTCATTGTATTGCCATGCAAATATTGTATTTAGGCTGCCTAAAATCCTTCTAGAGAAGGAGGTTATCAAAGAGGAAGGGTCAGGGGAGGGATAAATTGGGATTTGGGGATTAACATATATACACTACTATATATAAAATAGATAACTAATAAGGACCTACTGTATAGCACAGGGAACTCTACTCAATACTCTGTAATAACCTATATGGGAAAAGAATCTGAAAAACAATAGATATATGTATATGTAAAACTGAATCACTTTGCTGTACAGCAGAAACTAACACTACATTGTAAATCAACTATACTCCAATATAAAATAAAAGTTTTATAAATTACATGGAAGGAGAGGTATCAAAAGAGATAGAAAATAAGAAAGAATGGTTAAGAAACATTTAAGATAGAGTAAAAATTCCAATATACATCTAATGAGAGTTAGAGAAGAAGAGGACAAAGAGAACTGGTAAGAAGCAGAATTTTAAAGCAAATGAGACTGTACCTTACTAATGTAAAATGTTAATAATAGGGGAAATTGGGTGTGGGGTATACGTACTACCTTCTATCTTTACACTATATTTGTGCTTCTGTAAACCTAAAATTGTTTTAAAATAAGAAGTTGATTAGCATAAAAAATAAAATAAAATAAAAATTTTTAAAGACCCCAAAACATTGCTTCTACCTCCACATGCACTTGTATTTCCAAGGCTAATTATTTAAGAGTGGTTTCTTTCATCACACTACCCCATAAAATTGTGTCGGAATTCGCATTAAACTCAGCCAGCAAGCACGCTCAGAGCTCACAGAGTTCAAGTTGGCCAGAGATCAGATGGAAATGTTGGGGCCCGATTCCCTGGGAGGATGACGGGAAGGTGAGGTGGAGATGATTTAGAGGAAAGGGCATTATTCTTAATACGCTTCATAATCCTATTATGAAGCTGGAGGGTGAAGATTAAGATTTATTAGCTATAGTAAGACGCTGTGCTTTCTGGGAAATGGTCAATTGGTGAAAATACTGATAGGTCCCATGTCAAGGTGGGCCATCTCACTTTTGTCCCCTGGACTTTTTGCAGCTGTTTTCAGTGCTAAGCTGGGTATCCACGTTGGACCATCTGACCCTCTTTTCCTCTATGGACATTCTTCTACCTTGTCTTAAAGGGCAAGAACACAGAAGGCTGCCGTCAAAATTAGTTAACTTTGTGAAGTGGGAAGTAAATAGCCTGTGGATTAGGAGGCTAAAAGAAGGATTTAGAATGATTTGTGAGTCATTGATCTGTCCTCTTTCCAGTTAGCGAGGATCAGTCAGTGATTTCTTTACAACGTGTGTCCCACCCACTTCATACGTGCTTTCGAGGTGGTCAGGTCCGAACAGCTCAGTGTTGGTAGGGACGTTGGAGGCTATGGGGTCTAACTTGCACCTAATGTCTCAATACCTGGCAGTTTTCATCCAGCTTCTGTTTGAATGCCTCAAATGATAGAGAATTCACTACCTCATGAAGCATGGATTCCATCGTTGAACTTCTCTAAATGTTGAGTGTCTCTTCTGTGAAATTAAGATCTGTGTGATATAATGGAAAGAGCATTGGCTATGGTAGAGGACAGAACTGAAGTCAAGATTCTGTCTCCCCTCACTTGACGCTTGGCAAGTCCCTTTAGCTCCCCAAGTCTCAGTTCTACTGATTTTAAAAGGATAATGGCACCAACTTGATGGGATTGTCCTGAGGATTAAAGGAGACCATATAAGTGTATGTCCGTTGTGTGGCATGGGAAAGGAGTTCAATGACGCTTGGTTCAAGATGCTTTACGTGTAGTTTGAGCTCTTTCTCTGAGAGCCCAGTGACTACATATAATCTCTTCTCCTTGTGATGTCCTCACTAAAATGAGTGAACACACTGACGGTGCCCATTTGGAACCGTTGCCTCACTAGCTGAAACCCTTTCCATCCTGAAAGCCTTTCCCATGCTGTGAGTTCAGACCCTTCCTTTCTCTGACTGACCTTCTCTGGACTTGATCTACTTTGACGGAGCAACCCTAAAAGTGGGGGGCCTAGCCAGGGTCCCCACATGTCATGCAGAAAAGCCTACCCACTAGCCAGTGTCTGTCAGCTCTAGCCCCAGAGGTAGCTTATGAGACGACGCCTCTACAGAGCCCCTCTTGCCTTGTTGAAAAGCTCTTCAGTTGTATTAAGGCCTGATGGCAAAGAAGATGGCCTGCATCCTCAAGGGACAGACCACTTGCCAGCCTATCTTTAATTTTAATGCTTCAGTTATCCCCTAGTGCCTCTTTATGGCCACCATCACTTTCTGCTAATTTCTTGATTATTCTGCCCAGGCAGTAGTAGACCAATCTTCTTCCCAATTTTCATATCTTTAACTGTAATTAGCCTTTATCAGACTCCAGATACTTCTCATCAGAATCCAGTCTTTAAATCGCAGACTTATTGGAAAATGAGGGGCAGGGTTCTAAGCAGCCCTGATCTGGAGGCGCTGTGGAAATGAACTGTTTGCCAGTGATAAACCTGGCTGATTTTGTGCCAGTCTCTCCTTACAAAGGGAATGACTTTGGTGGAAGTATCTGAGACCAGGGGTTGGGCCACTTTCCTCTGTCCTTGGCTGGTTGGGTAACATTAGGTAAAAAAATCTTCTCTGTGCAAAATGCCTTACCTGTTTTTTGGGTTTTTTTAACATGTTGATAAAGAGCAGAGTTTTATTTATTTATTTTTAACATCTTTATTGGAGTATAATTGCTTCACAATACTGTGTTAGTTTCTATTGTACAACAAGGTGGACCAGCTATAAATATGCATATATCCCCATATCCCCTCCCTCTTGCGCCTCCCTCCCACCCTCCCTAACCCACCCCTCTAGTTGGTCACAAAGCACAGAGCTGATCTCCCTGTGCTAGATAGCTGCTTGCCACTAACTATTTTATATTTCATAGTGTATATATGTCAAGGCTACTCTCTCACTCCGTCCCAGCTTACCCTTCCCCCTCCTTGTGTCCTCAAGTCCATTTTCTACATCTGCATCTTTATTCCTGTCCTGCCCCTACGTTCTTCAGAATGATTTATTTTTCTTTTTAGAATCCATATATATGTGTTAGCATATGGTATTTGTTTTTCTCTTTCTGACTTCACTCTATATGACAGACTCTAGGTCCATCCACCTCATTACAAATAAATCAATTTCATTTCTTTTAATGGCTCAGTAACATTCCATTGTATATATGTGCCAAATCTTCTTTATCCATTCATCTGTTGATAGATACTTAGGTTGCTTCCATGTCCTGGCTATTGTAAATAGAGCTGCAATGAACACTGTGGTACATGACTCGATTTGAATTATGGTTTTCTCAGGGTATATGCCCAGTTGTGGGATTGCTGGGTCATATGGTAGTTCTATTTTTAGTTTTTTAAGGAACCTCCATACCGTTCTCCATAGAGGCTGTATCAATTTACATTACCACCAACAGTGCAAGAGGGTTCCCTTTTCTCCACACCCTCTCCATCATTTATTGTTTGTAGATTTTTGATGATGGCCATTCTGACTGGTGTGAGGTGATACCTCATTGTAGTTTTGACTTGCATTTCTCTAATTATTAGTGATGTTGAGCATCCTTTCATGTGTTTGTTGTCAGTCTGTATATCTTCTTTGGAGAAATGTCTATTTAGGTCTTCTGCCCATTTTTGGATTGGGTTGTTTGTTTTTTTGATATTGAGCTGCATGAGCTGCTTGTATATTTTGGAGATTAATCCTTTGTCAGGTGCTTCGTTTGCAAATATTTTCTACCATTCTGAGAGTTGTCTTTTGGTCTTGTTTATGGTTTCCTTTGCTGTGCAAAAGCTTTGAAGTTTCATTAGGTCCCATTTGTTTAGTTTTGTTTTTACTTCCATTTCTCTAGGAGGTGGGTCAAAAAGGATCTTGCTGTGATTTATGTCAAAGAGTGTTCTGCCTATGTTTTTCTCTAAGAGTTTTATAATATCTGGCCTTACATTTAGGTCTTTAATCCATTTTGAGTTTATTTTTGTGTATGGTGTTAGGAAGGGTTCTAATTTCATTCTTTTACATGTAGCTGTACAGTTTCCCCAGCACCACTTATTGAACAGGCTGTCTTTTCTCCATTGTATATTCTTGC
Organism: Tursiops truncatus; assembly: GCF_011762595.2. NCBI lineage: Eukaryota > Metazoa > Chordata > Mammalia > Artiodactyla > Delphinidae > Tursiops > Tursiops truncatus. The sequence continues at coordinate 4,846,609 of NC_047055.1, forward strand.
CTCCTTTATCAAAGATAAGGTGACCATATGTGCATGGGTTTACCTCTGGGCTTTCTATCCTGTTCCAATGATCTATATTTCTGTTTTTGTGCCAGTACCATACGTCTTGATTACTGTAGCTTTGTAGTATAGTCTGAAGTCAGGGAGCCTGATTCCTCCAGCTCCGTTTTTCGTTTTCAAGATTGCTTTGGCTATTCGGGGTCTTTTGTGTTTCCATACAAATTGTGAAATTTTTTGTTCTAGTTCTGTGAAAAATGCCAGTGGTAGTTTGATAGGGATTGCATTGAATTTGTGCATTGCTTTGGGTAGTAGAGTCATTTTCACAGTGTTGATTCTTCCAATCCAAGAACATGGTCTATCTCTCCATCTGTTTGTATCATCTTTAATTTCTTTTATCGGTGTCTTATAGTTTTCTGCGTACAGGTCTTTTGTCTCCTTAGGTAGGTTTATTCCTAGGTATTTTATTCTTTTTGTTGCAATGGTAAATGGGAGTGTTTCCTTAATTTCTCTTTCAGATTTTTCATCATTACTGTATAGGAATGCCAGAGATTTCTGTGCATTGATTTTGCATCCTGCTACTTTACCAAATTCATTGATTAGCTCTAGTAGTTTTCTGGTAGCATCCTTAGGATTCTCTATGTATAGTATCATGTCATCTGCACACAGTGACAGCTTTACTTCTTCTTTTCTGATTTGGATTCCTTTTATTTCTTTTTCTTCTCTGATTGCTGTGGCTAAAACTTCCAAAACTATGTTGAATAAGAGTGGTGAGAGTGGGCAACCTTGTATCTTTCCTGATCTTAGTGGAAATGCTTTCAGTTTTTCACCATTGAGGACGATGTTGGCTGTGGGTTTGTCATATATGGCCTTTATTATGTTGAGGTAGTTTCTCTCTATGCCCACTTTCTGGAGAGTTTTTATCATAAATGGGTGTTGAATTTTGTCAAAAGCTTTCCCTGAATCTATTGAGATGATCATATGGTTTTTCTCCTTCAGTTTGTTAATATGGTGTATCACATTGATTGATTTGCATATATTAAAGAATCCTTGCATTCCTGGGATAAGCCCAACTTGATCATGGTGTATGATCCTTTTAATGTGCTGTTGGATTCTGTTTGCTAGTATTTTGTTGAGGATTTTTGCATGTATGTTCATCAGTGATATTGGCCTGTAGTTTTCTTTTTTTGTGACATCTGGTTTTGTGTGTATCTTGAAGGTCTCCTCTCTTCCCTGTTTTAAGATTTTCTATGAAGAGAAAAATAGATTCATTGTGGCGAAATGCTTTGTAAAGCACAAGTTCTGAATTTGTGCCAGGCTTGCATTACCATTAATAATTATCTTCTAGCATCTGATGGGCTGACTGTGAGTGTGACTAGAATCTTTGTGCATATATATGAGCCACCAGCCGTGACGCCGGGGCCTCAGCTGGTCTGGATCTACCAGTGCTGCTGTGGGTCTAGGGCTCCAGGTATGGACTCCTTGGCGAGGGCTTACCCATTCAGCCTTCACCTTACCAAGCCTGCCTCACCAGTGTGTTTGAGATCTAGTTTTTCCTATCCATACCGTTGTTAACTTGCCACTGGCCCTACACAGGGTACAGCCCCTCCTACTGTATCCAGACCCTGAGCTCCAGGTGTCCCCCTCCCACTGTTGGGACCCCATTTCTCTGACTGCTCCATCAATGGTCAGCACCTTCTCTCGGATTTCTTCATGTCCTGGCCCATCCTGCATCTAACACGCATCTCCAAGTTTGTGATACATCTGGACACACCCAGAAATAACATTTAACCAGATATCTGGGCCCCCCATTGCCCAGTCAAGTTGACACTTAAAATTAGCCATCCCAAGTCCACCCCTTGTGAACTTGGCATCCATCCACATCTTTGTAAATCATACTTAATCTCCAAATGAAGATAATGACAAGGTGGTAATTCTGCCTTCCATGATGCAACTATCCTGCACACAACTGAACAAGCATTAAGTCCTTCCCCAGAAGAAGAGGTAAAGTCCTTGAGTGATGTTTACTCTTCTTCACATACTGTAACTGAAATACTGTGATGGATAATTACAACAGTGGTAACCTGTGCAATGTCAGAGCTTCCACATGACATCCGTATATCATGCAGTGCTTTATGCTCTACCAAGGGTTTTCACTCAAGTGTGAAAAAACTTCTAGACCTCTTCAGAACTAGCCAGGATGGCAACTTCTAGAGAAGGCTTTTAGTAATGCACATGTCAAGTTCTCCTTGCCTTTTGATAAGCTGGACAGATCCTATTAGAAGGTTCCCATAGGAACCAACAGATGCCGTGCTGAAGATTTTGCAAATCAGAAGCACAATGCCCCCAGGGATGTTTGTCATGCCTACCTCAAATCAGACCAATAACAAATGGAATTTATTTCAATGACCAACTTAGGGTGTCTGGGTTTCAGGAGGGCTGGTGGGGGATGGGTGTGCCAACAAATGGACTACAATGTGCAAGTCTGTGATCCTTTTTATTTTCTAACTCTTTGTTTCAATATTATCTGTGACAGGTCTTGCTGTTGTCATGTTTTGTTTTGTCTCAATCCTAGCTATTGTCAAATTCTCGGAGGTCAAAAAAGTGCAAGATAATAAAACCTTAGGGAAAAAATGAGCCACTGGCTTAGAGAGTGAGTATATGAAGGGCATTCTAGGGTCTTAGGTACTTGGATTCACACAACTTGGCCTTTAACGCAGGTTTTATGGTGGTGGAGGCATCATCTTCCACATAGGTTCCCACTGGAAATGTGGTTTGTTTCCTCGTCCAGAGTCTGGTTTGAGGCAGATTATGGGTCTGGGATGTCCATGCCTCAATTGACAAGATTGAGGCTTGTGTCAAGCTGCCGTGGCAGAGCCTTGAGCTTGCAGAGCTGGTAAATCAGGTCTATAGTGGCGATCCCTTTGCCTCTACCCAGATATTTGTAAACCCCAGTGGCATCTTCAGATCTCCAGGTAATTTTTAGCATTCTTGGATCCTGAAAAGTAACGTGTGTTACATATTCTTCCCCGGAATCCATTATTTATGCAAAGCGCAATCCTTGGTACATCAGAGAGAATATTATCATACAATTAGATTTTTCTGTGGCCCTTTCATGGTTGCTAACACATAAAATTTCTCCTTGGACTTCCCTGGTGGCACAGTGGCTAAGAATCTGCCTGCCAATGCAGGAGACATGGGTTCGAGCCCTGGTCCGGGAAGATCCCACATGCCGCGGAGCAAGTAAGCCTGTGAGCCACAACTACTGAGCCTGTGAGCCACAGCTACTGAAGCCCGTGTACCTAGAACCCGTGCTCTGCAACAAGAGAAGCCACCGCAATGAGGAGCCCGTGCACCGCAATGAAGAGCAGCCCCCACTCGCCGCAACTAGGGAAAGCCCGTGAGCAGCAGTGAAGACCCAACACAGCCAAAAATAAATAAATAAATAAATAAATACAATTTTTTTTAAGAAAAAAAATAAATAAAATAAAATTTCTCCTTTAGCCCGGATTTAAACTCTACCTTAATTTACACATTATTGAAAACATTACAAAAATAAATCAGTTCAATTTTTAAAGTTCCTGTATGGTATTTTGAGGACAGCCAAATTCTCCTGCTTGTCTGGACTCTTTCCCGCCACCTGCCCCAGCTCATGGCAGGCTAAATAACTGTGGAGAAAAAGCAGACTTTCAGCTGCGGCTCAGATTACTCTGTCACTCTTCCTGCGTGGCAGACAGATCACTGCTGACATGGAGAATGAAGACAAGAAAATTACTTCATTATAGTGTGTCCTGATCAATTACAAACATCTAGGAGTTGGGTCTGTCCATCTGCTGCTCTGATCTGGCCCTGGACGTAGCTCTGGGTTATGAAAACAAGGATTGTGTTGCCTTAGCCCCCAGGAATTAGCAAGCGAGAGGTTTTCAAATCTACGATTGGAGTTGCTCTTCTGCGGTGTGTTCCTTTCTTTTCAAAGATCCAGAGGAGGGAGGGCAAGGGGCTTTCTCAAGGTCAAAGCATAAAGCGATAGCAGAGTCAAGTCTAGATCCAAAAGAACGTGTCAGGTCTCAAACATTGTAACCTCAAGCGATGGCAGTTGATGCTTAGTTTTACCAGTAAACACTTCCCTTTGCTCCCTTCCAGAATCCAGGGTCCCCAGACCCTGTAGCGCTCACCTGTTTTATAATGGCTGGGAGCTCTTAGGGTGTAGGAGTCCGGCTTCCTGGTTTATGTCACTTGCCCCCAGGTCATTCTTCATAGCATCAAGCAACTTCTAGCACTGGATGTTTGTTTGCTCACTTAATTTTCACAACAATCCAATTATTTTTGTCAGTGCTTAGAAGGGTAACGTAACTTACCCTACGTCACACAGCTATTAGGTGGTATGGCTTGGATTAGAAACTGGAAGTCTGGCTTCAGAGCCCACCTTTTGAACCACTGTGCTACACACGTCCACCATCCCTTACCTAGGAGCCATGTGTGGTTGTTCAGAGAGTTGAACATTTCAAATTTTAGAAAGATAACACATTGCACTATATTGTATATTACCTGATACTAGGGCAGGAGCCTGTAGTCAAACAAGTGATGTTTCTGCAGTGAAATGTATGAATATTCACATTATGTAGGATAAATGAGGATTATAAATCCCCGCTGCCTCAAGTTCAAGCCGGGTTTTGTCATAGTTAAAGAAAAATATTCCATGCTCTGATCTATTGGAAATTGGACAATGCAAACAGGCAACCGAGGACTTGTCCTCACATTGCTCCTCTCCCATCTGTCCCTACAGCTGGCTGCTCGAGTCAGGGCCACCATTACCTCTCACCTGAATGTTTCAATAGCCTGTCCTCTGACCATGAAGCTGACAATGAGGAGAATTCTAGAAGGTAGGAGACTTCCTGGCATTACAAGGGGCATTCTAGTCTTTGACTATGTTGAGTCAGTCCTTCATATCCACGTTTTCCCAGGCCCTAGGCTTTTTCCTTAGAGAATCGCTCTTCCTGTATTCCAGAGTGTCAGTTGCCAAGCATGTGTTTCATCACTGGACAAAAAGAGACCATCAACTTAGCCACTGTCTGATTCAGTTTGCTCTTGAGCCATTCAGTTGCATTCACCCGCTTCAAGTGAGGTGGGTCTGTACCACAAGTGGCTACAGGGCAATGGGGGCTGGGTCATATTCATCTGGCTTGCTGAGTCATGAAACACATCAAAAGGCCCTGGCCCTACATATTTAAAGTGATGAAAGGGAAAAACCTACAACGAAGATTACTCTACCCAGCAAGGATCTCATTCAGATTCAACGGAGAAATAAAAACCTTTACAGACAAGCAAAAGCTAAGAGATTTCAGCACCACCAAACCAGCTTTTACAACAAATGCTAAAGGAACTTCTCTAGGCAGGAAACACAAGAGGAGGAAAAGACCTACAATAACAAACCCAAAACAATTAAGAAAATGGTAATAAGAACACACACATCGATAATTACCTTAATGTAAATGTATTAAACGCTCCAACCAAAAGACATAGACTGGCTGAATGGATACAAAAACAATACCCATATATATGCTGTCTACAAGAGACCCACTTCAGACCTAGGGACACATACAGACTGAAAGGGAGGGGATAGAAAAAGATATTCCATGCAAATGGAAATCAAAAGAAAGCTGGAGTAGCAATTCTCATATCAGGCAAAATAGACTTTAAAATAAAGACTATTAGAAGAGACAAAGAAGGACACTACATAATGATCCAGGGATCAATCCAAGAAGAAGATATTACACTTGTAAATATTTATGCACCCAACATAGGAGCACCTCAATATATAAGGCAAATGCTAACAGCCATAAAAGGGGAAATCGACAGTAACACAATCATAGTAGGGGACTTTAACACCCCACTTTCACCAGTGGACATCCAAGGTGAAAATAAATAAGGAAACACAAGCTTTAAAGGATACATTAAACAAGATGGCCTTAATTGATATTTATAGGACATTCCATCCAAAAACAGCAGAATACACCTTCTTCTCAAGTGCTCATGGAACATTCTCCAGGATAGATCATATGTTGGGTCGCAAATCAAGCCTTGGTAAATTTAAGGAAATTGAAATTGTATCAAGTATCTTTTCCGACCACAACGCTATGAGACTAGATATCAATTACAGAAAAAAATCTGTAAAAAATACAAACACATGGAGGCTAAACAATACACTGCTTAATAACCAAGAGATCACTGAAGAAATCAAAAAATACCTAGAAACAAATGACAATGAAAACAAGACGACCCAAAACCTATGGGATGCAGCAAAAGCACTTCTAAGAGGGAAGTTTATAGCAATACAATCCTACCTCAAGAAACAAGAAACATCTCAAATAAACAACCTCACCTTACACCTAAAGCAATTAGAGAAAGAAGAACAAAAAATCCCCAAAGTTAGCAGAAGGGAAGAAATCATAAAGATCAGATCAGAAAAAAATGAAAAAGAAATTAAGGAAATAATAGCAACGAATCAATAAAACTAAAAGCTGGTTCTTTGAGAAGATAAACAAAATTGATAAACCATTAGCCAGACTCATCAAGAAAAAAAGGGAGAAGACTCAAATCAATAGAATTAGAAATGAAAACGGAGAAGTAACAACTGACACTGCAGAAATACAAAGGCTCATGAGAGATTACTACAAGTAACTATATGCCAATAAAATGGCCAACCTGGAAGAAATGGACAAATTCTTAGAAATGCACAACCTTCTGAGATTGAATGAGGAAGAAATAGAAAATATGAACAGACCAATCACAAGCACTGAAATTGACACTGTGATTAAAAATCTTCCAACAAACAAAAGCCCAGAACCAGATGGTTTCACTGGCAAATTCTATCAAACATTTAGAGAAGAGCTAACACCTATCCTTCTCAAACTCTTCCAAAATATAGCAGAGGGAGGAACACTCCCAAACTCATTCTACAAGGCCACCATTACCCTGATACCAAAACCAGACAAAGACGTCACAAAGAAAGAAAACTACAGGCCATTATCACTGATGAACATAGGTGCAAAAATCCTCAACAAAATACTAGCAAACAGAATCAACAGCACATTAAAGGGATCATACACCATGATCAAGTGGGGTTTATCCCAGGAATGCAAGGATTATTCAATATACGCAAATCAATCAACGTGATAAACCATATTAACAAATTGAAGGAGAAAAACCATATGATCATCTCAATAGATGCAGAGAAAGCTTTCAACAAAATGTAACACCTATTTATGATAAAAACCCTCCAGAAAGTAGGCATAGAGGGAACTTTCCTCAACATAATAAGGGCCATATATGACAAACCCACAGCCAACATTGTCCTCAATGGTGAAAAACTGAAAGCGTTTCCACTAAGATCAGGAAAGATACAAGGTTGCCCACTCTCACCACTCTTATTCAACATAGTTTTGGAAGTTTTAGCCACAGCAATCAGAGAAGAAAAAGAAACAAAAGAAATCCAAATCGGAAAAGAAGAAGTAAAGCTGTCACTGTTTGCAGGTGACATGATACTATACACAGAGAATCCTAAAGATGCCACCAGAAACTACTAGAGCTAATCAGTGAATTTGGTAAAGTGGCAGGATACAAAATTAATGCACAGAAATCTCTGGCATTCCTATATACTAATGATGAAAAATCTGAAAGTGAAATCAAGAAAACACTCCCATTTACCATTGCAGCAAAAAGAAAAAATACCTAGGAATAAACCTACCTAAGGAGACAAAAGACCTGTATGCAGAAAACTGTAAGACACTGATGAAAGAAATTAAAGATGATACAAATAGATGGAGAGATATACCGTGTTCTTGGATTGGAAGAATCAACATTGTGAAAATGACTCTACTCCCCAAAGCAATGTACAAATTCAATGCAATCCCTATCAAACTACCAATGGCATTTTTCACAGAACTAGAACTAGATACAAAAGACCCTGAATAGCCAAAACAATCTTGAGAAAGAAAAACAGAGCTGGAGGAATCAGGCTCCTGGACTTCAGACTATACTACAAAGCTACAGTAATCAAGACAGTATGGTACTGGCACAAAACCAGAAATATAGATCATTGGAACAGGATAGAAAGCCCAGAGATAAACCCACGCACATATGGTCACCTTATCTTTGATAAAGGAGGCAAGAATATACAATGGAGAAAAGACAGCCTCTTCAATAAGTGGTCCTGTGAAAACTGGACAGCTACATGTAAAAGAATGAAATTAGAACACTCCCTAACCTAACACCATACACAAAAATAAACTCAAAATGGATTAAAGACCTAAATATAAGGCCAGACACTATCAAACTCTTAGAGGAAAACATAGGCAGAACACTCTTTGACATAAATCACAGCAAGATCCTCTTTGACCCACCTCCTGGAGAAATGGAAATAAAAACAAAACTAAACAAATGGGACCTAATGAAACTTCAAAACTTTTGCACAGCCGAGGAAACCATAAGCAAGATGAAAAGGCAACCCTCAGAATGGGAGAAAATATTTGTAAATGGAGCAACTGACAAAGGATTAATCTCCAAAATTTACAAGCAGCTCATGCAGCTCAATATCAAAAAAACGAACAGCCCAATCCAAAAATGGGCAGAAGACCTAAATAGACATTTCTCCAGAGAAGATATACAGACTGCCAACAAACACATGAAAGGATGCTCAACATCACTAATAATTAGAGAAATGCAAATCAGAACTACAATGAGGTATCATCTCACACTGGTCAGAAGGGCCATCATCGAAATATCTACAAACAATAAATGCTGGAGAGGGTGTGGAGAAAAGGGAACCCTCTTGCACTGTTGGTGGGAATGTAAGTTGATACAGCCTCTATGGAGAACGGTATGGAGGTTCCTTAAAAAACTGAAAATAGAACTACCATACGACCCAGCAATCCCACGACTGAGCATATACCCTGAGAAAACCATAATTCAAATCGAGTTGTGTACCACTATGTTCATTGAAGCTCTATTTACAATAGCCAGGACATGGAAACAACCTAAGTGTCCATCGACAGATGAATGGATAAAGAAGATTTGGCACATATATACAATGGAATATTACTGAGCCATAAGAAGAAATGAAAATGAGTTATTTGTAGTGAGGTGGATGGACCTAGAGTCTCATACAGCGTGAAGTAAGTCAGAAAGAGAAAAACAAATACCTTATGCTAACACATATATGGAATCTAAAAAAAAAATGGTCATGAAGAACCTAGGGGCAGGATGGGCATAAAGACACAGACCTACTAGAGAATGGACTTGAGGACATGGGGAGGGGGAAGGGTAAGCTGGGACTAAGTGAGAGAGTGGCATGGACATATATGCACTACCAAACGTAAAATAGATAGCTAGTGGGAAGCAGCCACATAGCACAGCGAGATCAGCTCGGTGCTTTGTGACCACCTAGAGGGGTGGGATAGGGAGGGTGGGAGGGAGACACAAGAGGCAGGAGATATGGGGATATATATGTATGTATAGCTGATTTACTTTGTTGTAAAGCAGAAACTCACACACCATTGTAAAGCAATTATACTCCAATAAATATGTTAAAAAGAAAAGGGCCCTGGCCCTGTACAAGAGAAACCTTTGCAGAACTCAGCACCTGTGATCTGAGAGGGGTGTACACCACTCTGAATTTAACAGCACGGTGGTGTCTTCCTGGATGCTGTCATGTTTGGCCTTCTGAAAGTCTGATTCCTCTGGCTGACAGTATGAGCGGCTTACATAAAAATGATTCCTCACATGTGGACAGCACTGTCCAGGGCACAACTGTCCAGAATTACGTGTCATGGCTGCGTGTAATTCTCGCATCAGCCCTGAGATGGACATAGGCTTTGGCAACCTCCCTGCAGACAGCTCTGGGGTGCACTCAGAAATACTATGTTATTCATAGAACAAAAATATTAAACTGCCATAGCTAAATTCTTATATTCTTCAGTGAGTACACTAGTGGTTTATTACTTAAATTATTTCCTGAAGAAGACCTACTAGATGGGGGAAATTCAGTGTGTGCCTGAACGATGGTTACATATTTTGATGGTAGATGAAATGATGTGGATATTAAATGATTAGAACTAGATCACAAATGTTATTATAGAGATGACTGTAAACTGATAAAGTAAAAATGTGTGCAAAAATGCTTCTAGTTTACCCAAAATGAAAACTAATGAAAAGCTAAATACAAAGTCGACAGCCACAAAGAACAGTCTTCCTGGGCAGGCTACATAAGAAGAAATATAAATCTATGATGAAGAAATGTACATAGAAAGGTGACTTAACAGGTGAAGCAGATAAAATATAAAAGCATTGCAACATTTAAAGCATTTTTATATATTCAAAAATAAGAGTAGAGTTTAAATAAATGCAATTTATTATATATCAATTATACCCCAATTACAACACATGAAAAGGAAATTATAACAATGGTCATCCAAAGAGGCTCTCTGTGGACACCTCAGTAGGAGGGGACCATTCTAGGAGGACCAGTTAACACATGACACTCCAGCCTTCAAGGCAGCCCAATGGATCCTGGGACATGAGCCACCCACTACTTACAAATGACATCCTCTGCAACCCATGGCATTTTAGTTCTCTGGAAATTTTTTCTGAAGACATAGTAGTTCAAGGCTGAAGTCGTTATTTTTACCAAGCCCATATCACATCTTATGTGTTTGCAACTGAATAGTAGACAAACTAGGCCCTTCTGTTCTCCCCCCACCTAGGAAGTCCTGGAAGCGATGAAGTGACTTTCTAAGGTCATGAGGCCACCCACCCAGGACTGAGACATACTTCTCCAGTTCCAGTCTTGTGACTACACCACCAGGCAGCCGTATTATGTTTTTACTTTTGTCAACACTCTTTCCCTTGTGTTAATTCTACTTTTAATGGTAATGGCCCTGTGAGATATCAGACAGGCATGAGTATTCCCGTGCTATAGATTAGGAAATTGAGGTCTGGAGGAGCTAAACCACTTGCTCAAGACCTGACCAGTCCATCTCTAATATGAATACTAGACTAAAGCCCTTTGCGCTCAACCATATTGCTTTGATTTGTGGTTTAGGACATGTGTCAGGACAGGACTACGACAGTCTCTTAGGGCATAAGCCTGCCTCAGTGTCTTCCTTGCATACTGTAAGTACTCAATCACCATTTTTTTTTTCTCTTTTTCTTTTTGCTTGAGAGGAGAGTTGAAATGTTTCAATGCTTGCTGGTTAAAGCCATTCATCTTTTACTTCATAAAAGAACAAAACAAGGTTACATCTCTCTTACCTTTAGGGTTAATCATGTCACCAGAACATTTTTCAAAATAATTTTTTCCCTGATAGCTTCACAGGAGTGTCAGCCCTTCCAAATGTCTTCACTGTCTCCTCAGGCTGACACCTCGAAATTTACCATTTATACCATCAAGCTGTCATTTGCTTTTGATGAAATGACTTGACTACAAAAAAAAAAAAGATTGTTATACTTTTGGACTGAAAGCAAAGAAATGGATTCCTTTGGTGAAGCAGAAATCTATTGATGCATTCATTCGTTTGTACTCTCTACCCCAGGAGGGTCACTGGGGACCCTGGATTCTGTGCAGACTTCCCCTACCTGTTAATGACTTGTTCCAGAAGTTTGAGCAGCTGAACCATAGCAGAAAATACCACAATCTAACCGGGGAGAGGAATAGCTATTTCCTCTTCTCACGGGAGTCTATCGCCATGGCTCCCTCCTTGCTTTCTCCCTGAACTTCAGTGTGGAAAGGGGTAAGGAGCAGACTTTAGTGTAAAACGGATTTAGGTTCCAATCCCTGGTCCTCCACTTAATTGTTATGTCATCTAAAGTGAGTTCTTCTGAATCTCTTCAAGTGTCAGTTTCCACCTATGTATAACGGGATTCATACTGGCGTTGACTTTGTGGGCTTACATGAAATAAACTTACATGGAGAACTTGGCACCATGCTTGGTGCTAACGGTGGGTGCTCTTGTTCGCGGGATGAAGGTCATGTTGAATATGTCTAGTCCGGTCTATGGCCAATGGATAGAGCTGGACCATGTAAGCCTCTGCGTGGGCAAGTTAATTTCCTGTAGTGTGAAATTGCTGGGCCAGAGGGTATGTGAGTTTTAAATTGACACAGATAGTGCCAAATTGATCCCTAGAAAGATGGCATCCATTCACACTTTAACTGTATGAGAGGGCTGTGTCCTCTCAGCTGCACCAGCACCGGGCATAACATAGCCTTGTGTTTTGCTCAGTGCAGAAAATGGTATTGCATTGCCTTGATGTACGTTTCTGTATTTGTTCATGAGACTGAACGTATTTTCTTGGGCCCACTTAATTTTTGTTGTTGTTTAACATCTTTATTGGAGTATAATTGCTTGGCAATGGTGTGTTAGTTTCTGCTTTATGAAGCAGCTCTACATATAAAAGAACCATCTATTTGGGTACACTGGTTGTTGGGCTGGGTTGCACCCAGAAGACGCCCTACCGGGTGAAGTGTGGAGGGTACCACACCAAGGTCGTCTTTGGATCATGGCAGCCGCCTGTGCATGGGGACCTCAAAGACCCAAGAGAACTGTTTTCCACTTAGGTAGGCTGAGCATGTCACAGCGTGTGCCAGCTCTCCTGCCTCTGGTCCCGGGTGGAGGTGGGGAAGCAAGGGAGAATTTCAAATTACTCAGCTGAGAAGTCACAGAAATGACCTGAATTCCCAACTCTGCCATTTACTCACTGTGGGACTGTGGGTGAATCACCCATGCTTTCTTAACAAAGCCATGGGAGCGAGAAGAGGTTGGGACTTCTTTGGGCGGTCCACTCCACTTAGTGTTGTCAGATGAAATACGCGGTATCCAATTAAATTTGAATTTCAAATAAACAATGAATAATTTTGTAGTATAAGTATGTCCCATGTAATATGCTTTTTTCTTTTTTCTGTTTTTTTTTTTTTTTTTTTTTTTTGCTAAATTTGGAGACCTGAGCTACAGCACTGTTTCTATTTCCATGTATATTTTTTTCATCCTCGTGTCAGTCTCTCTGAGCTTCAGTCTTCTCCGCTGGAAAATGGAACTAATAACATCAGCCCTGAAGCCCTCACAAGGCTATTGTGGGGATCACATGGGATGATGCATATGATACTGTTTGGCAAATTATGAAACGCTCTTCAAATATTAGATGGTCGTACCAGTACTTATATATATATATACTATAGTATATAGTATATATAGTATATAGTAAAACTGGCATTATACAGGGGCTCCTGCAGTGAGAACCTCCCTTCCTCCCTTTGCCCTCATCAAACAATATATAGGGAGGTGTCTGGGAAAGTGTGGATTGCATCTTGTGGACTACGGTATGTATCTCCAATCCAAACATAACAACGTTTCGTATTTTGCACTAAATAAGCACTTGGGTTTAAATATAGCTCTTTCTGTTAAATCGATATTTTAAAAAAATGTCTGCATGGGGTAATTATTTTCCCTAAAGAGCACCAGGAATACATTGCAGCCTCCTTCCTGCTTAACAGTGTATATTAATAAAAGGTCTGTCACCCTCAGAATGCTTATTACAGTGACAAATCACTAGGAGAAGGGGGAGATGATTTAGTACCTGCTCAATTCCGCTTATTCAGATCCTGCACATTCCAAATCTGAGGCCTGCAGCCCTGGTTGGAGGGCAAGTGGGAAGCAATGATTTGGGGGGAAAGGGACTGGGTCAGTTTTCCACCTGGATATCGTTTTCAAATTGTAGGCGAGCAATTAAATTTTTTATTACTGAAGTTCGATCGCCTCCCTCCCGCCACCAACTCTCCCAAAATAGCAATTCTCTTGTCTTCTCATCGAAGTGAGCTGTGCTATAACTTTAAGAGCATGAAAGCAAACGTAGGGAGGAGGTCAGTGTGCAGGGCACCCAGCAGGTTTGATGTGTCAGTGGATAAATGATGGGATCACATCTGGAACAGTTTGGTGAATAAATAAAATGTGAAACCTCATATATCACTGCCCACCTTCCAATCTGTAAGGGAAAGAGCAAATAAATTCTCTAATGACCTTGTAAACACATAAAAAATATTGAATAAACTCTAGAAATTTTGTGTCTAAAGTGTCCGTATTAAATAACGAATTGAAGAGTGAGAAAATGCTTGAAATATAGAATGAGCCTTCCTCATAAAGTGCTGTTTCATTTTATGTTATTTATTAGTCCACACTTGTAGAGCTCCAGATAATGTAATTTAGATTTTAACTCAGTGTCATAGAAACACTCTTCCTGCAGAGATGTTCCCAGAGGAGTTTTTATATCTACACCTAGGGACTCGTTCTAGATTTTTATGGCTTTGCCTGCCACAAGATCCTGCCATCTATACTCATCATTAATTTATGCATATCTCCAGTGCCATTAACTCTAGGAAATCTTTGGGACAACACAGGTACAGGAAATTCCATCTGCCAAATATTAATCGTAATTGAGGTGCAGCTGAGCGCTCCTCAGGACACGTTTGGAAAGGGGAGGAGGGCGGAAATGACATGTCTTGGCTCTGTCGAGGATACATCACACATATCCGTCTAATATTAGACAGCAATCGGTGAGCAGGTGGTGCCCCAGCTCCTGCCCCAGGAGACCTGGGTTCTAGTCTCAGTCCTGCCCCTAACTTTCTGTGTAACCTCAAACAAGCCTCTTCTCTCCCTACCTCTACTTTCTCATCTGCAAAATAAATGAGGGTGGCCCTACGTGCTTACCAACGGTCCTCCCAGCTCTGGCATTTCTCGATGCTCTGATTTGTCAGGTGGGACAATCAGCAGCTGTCTGACCAACAGGTAAGTATGATCATGGTCCTGAGAGACACACGGGCAGGTGAAGCCCTTCTGCAATTCCGTCAGTGATCATAAAAGATAGTCTGAGCCAACTCTTGGGCTTTGCCACCATTTTCAGGTATCATGTGCTCCCAGGCAGTTCTGTGGGTAGATCTAGCAATTCAGAGCCACAGCCATGTTTCAATCAGTGTGATGCATTGGTCATGAGCACGGGGTTGCTCTGGGGGATCTGACCGAACTTTACATATGTTGGACCGGTATTATTGTCTCATGCCCAGGTCTGAGGACATGGGGAGCCAGCTACCGTCCCTTCTCCCTCCCAAGCCGATGCCTTTGGGGCACTTCTCTTGCAGAAAGTGTGCCTGGTTGAGGCTGGCCACCCCAGAAGCCTGGTTCAGGCCCTTGAAGGAGAACCTGGCATGCTCTCTTTGTCTCTCTCATCCTGTTCCTCCCTGTCCCACTAGGATGGCTGATCTGGGGGAAAGCTGCTGACTTGCAGGTCTCCTCTTTGCTGTCAAAGAAGGATCTGTTAATGTGATAATGAAGCCCTTGGTCGTGACTCTGAGTGGCCTTCTCTTTTGCATGTATTGAACACATCTGCAAATACTCAGTTAAGGAGGCAATTAGGCAGTTGTTTCCCCAAATGACAGATGGTCAGCTCACTCCAATAATTGCCCCAGCAGTTGAGTATTTACAGGTGTATTCTGGACATTTCCCATCAGACTGCCGTGGGAACCACAGTTACATCCAGAGAGAAAGTTTGACAGGGACCTTTAAATGATCTGTCCCTTGATTCCTCTGTTGCTCATTTCCTCTGCTTCCAAGTGAGAAATTCCTATCCAGTTGACTTCGCCCCTCTGAGGTCCCAGTGACTGTGTGTCTCAGAAATCTTGGAATGGGAACACACACTCTGTTGCTGGTTGGCGGAGTTGTGTCCGAGGAGGAAAAGTCAGCTCTCTGACTTTCAAAAGGATTTGTAGCTGGGGCAAGATCGCTCCTCATCCCTCAGTCTTCATTGGCTCGTTGGGATCCTTCATCTGTGTTCAGTTTGGGAGACGAGAAAGGGGTAAAGCTGAAATCCAATCGCGGGAAGGACTGACTTCCAGGTCTCTCTCTGGGCATGTCACTAGACACGCATCTGAGGATTTGGAAGAGAATGCCATCCATTGGTGAGACAGGCCTAGTGTGGCTGTCTTAGGGGTGTCGTCAGCACCGTCTTAGGGGTGCAAATAAACTGAAGCTGTTGGGCACTGTGGAGAGCCTTGGTAAGAGAGCCAAGTCCAAGTGCTAGTTCTGCTTCTGCCTGCCCGTGTGACCGTGGGCAAGGCATGTGACCTTATCTCCTGGTCTATCTAAAGTGGAGATAGTACCACCTGCCAGACAGTCGTGCCGATTAATTGGGGTGATGTTTGTGAAGTGCTGTGTAAACTGTGAAGTGCTGTTCCAGTACTTTACACATGGCCACTCCTTTACAGGGACAGTTGCTACATCCTCACTCTGTGGGAATTTCTCTCATGAAAATTAGAGTGTTTTCTGTCCAGATGAGGAAATAATGTATATAAGTACAAATCCTGGTACAATAGGAATCCACGTGTTAATCGACTGCACGAACAAAGCATTAGTTCTTGGATTAAAAATAAACATTGGAAGATGAGGGGAGATTTTTCACACTTTTAAGTTCTCCCCAGGGCAATGTCCCCCGTTCCCTCCCAGTTTCAGTATGCACAGACTCAGGAAACGGGAAGGGAGGTGGCAGTAAGGGACACGGTGATGGTGCAAGTGAGAAACATCCTTCAAGTATCCAGAGTTAGGTGTGTTCCTCCCACCCACGCCCAATGTCCAGCCTTGGTGGGAAGGTTTTATAGGGCATAGACTAATGTGTATTTGACAAGTTATTTTTTAAAATATATTTTATTGATGTATAGTTGATTTACAATGTTGTGTTGATTTCTGCTGTACAGCAAAGTGATTCAGTTATATATAAATAAATATAAATATATCTATATTCTTTTCCATTATGGTTTATCACAGGATATTGAATATAGTTCCCTGTGCTATACAGTAGGACCTTGTTGTTTATCCTTCCTATATGTAATAGTTTGCCTCTGCATCCCTCCCCCACCCACCCCTACCCCTTGGAAACCACCAGTCTGTTCTCTATGTCTGTGAGTCTGTTTTTGTTTCATAAATAAGTTCTTTTGTGTCATATTTTATCCACACATAAGTGATATCATATGATATTCGTCATTCTGTTTCTGACTTACTTGACCTTGTATGATAATCTCTAGGTCCATCCATGTTGCTGCAAATGGCATTATTTCATTCTTTTTTATGGCTGAGTAGTATTCCATTGTATATATGCACCACATCTTCTTTATCCGTTCCTCTGTTGATGGACATTTAGGTTGTTTCCATTGAAAAGTTATTTTGAGGTCATGCTCTTTGCACAAGTCCAGGGACAATCATTTCTTGCTAGAATGAAGAATCGTGTCTTGCCCACTGAAGGGGAGAATTCAGTCTATACAGGCCAGTGACACCGCAGCCCAGGAGATCATGTAGCAAACCTCCTGTGGGGTTACTAAGAAGGGACTGAACTTGCAGCTGAGTTTTGGTGTTGACTGATGGCACAATTCCAGTTCCTCCAGCATGGCTGCTGCTCTTTCCTTAAGCCCAGCCCATGCGTGGCCAGCTGTTGCAGAATAGCTCGAGTTTGTGCTGAACTGTTCACCCTTGGAGGTTAGCCTTGCCAGGACTAAGAGTGCCATTGATTGTGGGGCAGGAGGTCTTAACCTGGTTGTGCCCTGGGCCCCTCGGTGGTCTGTTGAAGCCTATAGGCCCGTTTCAGAAAGGTCTTTAAATGTGTAAAACACATGAGATTAGAAAGGGAGCCAATAATACTGAAATATAAAGTGTTTTAGCAAACAAATGTGTGATACAGTAGCATATGCACTTCTCCATCAAGGATTTTTGAACAACGACTGTAATTTTAGAGTCGTGAGTATAAGTGACATTTGGAGATATCTTCAACAACTCTAAAGTGATTTGCAAAGATCTGTAATTGCTCTTGGTAACATGTGACAAGTACTGACTGCTGATTCTACTGTGGCTTATTACCTACATTCATTAATTGGGGGAAGTTCTAAATTCTACTTAGAAGCTGCTGAAACTAACAGTGTAACTTTGGTCCAATCCAGGTTTCTAGTTCACAGGTCAAGCACCCCTTCTAGAGGAGGACCAGCCCTGGGCCAGGGGGCAGGAACCTAGGTCACACTCTTCTGAGCAGTGTGGCCTGGAGGGGGCGTGGTTTCCTAGGGAGGGCCCCTCCTGGGCTTGCATACTCTGATTCTTGTTCCCAGTCATCTTCTGTGTGACCTAGGTCAAACCACTTACCCAATTTAGAACGTCAGTGTTCTCATTTGTGAAAAGAGGTGGATGGATTAGATCATGTCTTGAGATCCCTTCCAGTTGTGATATCTCTATGATTCAATGATGCCACTGAAAAATTTCAGGCATACAAATTCTGGGGAAAGTGGATTATAGGAAAGAACATGGAGTCTGACATCCACAGTCCTGGGTTAGAATCACAAATTTTTCTAGTTACTGTGTGATCTTGGGCAAATTAGTTGACCTGCCTCAACCTTAGTTTCCTTATCTATAAAATGGGAGCAGTCATAGCACCTCCTTCATAGAGTTAATGTGAAGTTTTTGTTTATTTCTCAGCTGGTTCCATAAAGGACTTGAGAGGGCTTGATAATGGATACCCAGTTCAGCATGTAGTGCATGGCAGGCCCACAGAAAATGGCTAGACAGTGATGTCCCATTTGTTGCCTCAAACAGCTCCTTCAGAGCAAGTGGCACGGATCAGGCTGCCTCTGGGTGCAGCGCCATACATCAGCTTTAATCACACCACTACCTACCTAGGTTAACATCCTCATTTTACATCTGAAACAACTGAGGCTCTGAGGTTCCAGGACTCACCTCTCCGCCTGTCTCTGTCTCTGTCTCCTCTCCTTTGGGCTCCAGCTAGAATATGGGCGCTCTGACATTTTCCTTCAATTTCTTAACTTCGTGACAAAATGCTAACGTTAATTTTATTCTCTTCATTTCCATCAAGAACATCATGAAGAATTAATCTTTTTTGAAAAAAGTACAAAATGTGGAATAACAGTCTCACTTTTTAATTTCTTGCAACCCTGGAAGCAAATAGTGAAATTTCAAGCTTCCTTATGGCTTCCTGGTTGGGGTAAAGAGGGAAAATAGCTATCAAATGACATGAGTGGTGATTTGATTTGTGAAATTTTTAGTGAAGGCATAACAAAAGATTTAGTGATTTGTTTTGAAATATTTAGAAGAATGCCCTCTAAGATCATAACAGTTAATGAGCTGCCTCGTTCCCACATCCTGGCAATGGGGGTACTCATTTGTTAAGGAAAAAAAAGATTCAAAACATACAAATAGAAGAAAATATAAATACCTAATAAGGAAATTGCAATTCAGCTATTGCAATGCCGACCTAAGAAGAGGAACCAAGAAAGGCCAAGGACCTTTTGCTTTCATGTCTTGTTGGCTTTTAAAAGTCTCGGGAGGTACCTGTGATTTCCAGTGCTCTCTTCCATTGCCGAGCAAGCTAGTTACAAGAGGTCTTGAACTCCTGGCTTTGGGAGCCCCAGACCAGATTACACATTGCCTATATTTCCAGATGGATCGCTAAGGCTCACGGTTTATAGGTCCTCCCCCACCTTCTCAGCCCAGGAGAAAGGCCCCTCTGGCCTTAGCATGGCCATCCCCACCACCGTCACCATCCCCACCACCGTCACCATCCCCACCACCGTCACCATCCCCACCTCTATCACCATCCCCGCCACCATCACCATCCCCGCCTCTATCACCATCTCCACCACCATCACCATCCCCACCTCCATCACCATCCTCACCACCATCACCATCCCCACCTCCATCACCATCCCCACCTCTATCACCATCCCCGCCTCTATCACCATCTCCACCACCATCACCATCCCCGCCTCTATCACCATCCCCACCACCATCACCATCCCCGCCTCTATCACCATCTCCACCACCATCACCATCCCCGCCTCTATCACCATCTCCACCACCATCACCATCCCCACCACCATCACCATCCCCACCTCCATCACCATCCTCATCACCATCACCATCCCCGCCTCTATCACCATCCCCACCTCTATCACCATCCCCGCCTCTATCACCATCTCCACCACCATCACCATCACCATCACTGAACCATCGCTGGAACACAAGCTGTGGCTGTGCTCATCCTCAGGGCCAGACCACGCTAAGTCTTTCTTTCTCCTAGCAGCTCCTGGGTTTACTATTTATTTGGCAGAAAAAATGGCATCTTCTGGGGCTCCTGGATTGCCAACACCAGAGGAGAGTGTTTCGCGCACACTCACATTTCTCACAGCAGCCAGGGAACGGACAGAAATATGGACATTCAAGTCAGGTCTCTTTTGCTCTCTTCAAAAGTGTGTCTGGGGAAGGGGAAGGATTATGCTCTTGAGAATCATCCCTGTTATGCTCTGCTGCAGTAGAAACATCGTCCTGGTCAGGGGCCTGCTTCTAAAACATTCCCAGGACTTTAAATTTTGAAACCCCAAAAAGCGAAAGAAAGTTTCCTGTTGTAGTTGGCCAAGGCAAACACATGGTCAGGCCCCCAGAAACTAGAAATCACACGATCACACAGATGGTCTCAAGGGGATCATCACAGGCCCTAAATGGAAAACGCTTGCTCAGGCAGAATGTGAGAATATGGAAAGCAAATGTGGTACCTTCCCCCAGTGCCTCCCGACCTCCTTGATTGGGATGATTTATTAAAGCATCAGGCAGGGAAGGACAAAGTTGCCTTTAGGGACCAGCTAATTTCAACTTTCAGTTGCTGGTAAATAAGTCAGTCCTAGATAAATGTACCCATCATGTGCTGTGGAGGTTTCATTTGTAGAGGAAGAAACACCAGTTCTTTAAAATATTCAGGAGACTTCTGGGCCAAGTCCACTGTTTCTCGCTCTGTCTGGGCATCTGAGGTGTCTAGGGCATCTTTGAAATGAACTTGAGAAAGTCTTGCCTGAGAGGACCTGGTCAAGTATTTGTTGTCATCCACAAAGGGCCAATGACAGAAATGTATCCCTTTTCTATCACGTACAGCAATTGGGCCATTCAACTAATCCACATTCCTCCGTTCCCCAGCCCAATCCCATAGCCAACTGTAGCCTCTGGCTGTGTCATTTTGGAGGGTCTCGCTTGGCCCATGAAGAAGAGATAGCTGTGGGACTGCCACCCTCACTCTGTTGATGGGACTTCTTCGGGTTCTGGCTTAATGGTAGGCTCTTCTAATCTACTTTGCTTATCCTAAAAGCCACATTCTTCCTTATTGGTCCTGGACCAGTAAGATATGCCTCACTGGGCCAGACTGATGGCCTTCCCAGCCCCTGATTTCTTTTCTTTTTTTTTTTTAAACCAAATTCTTTTTTTTAAAATTGAAGTCTAGTTGATTTACAATGTTGTGTTAGCTTCAGGTGTACAGCAAATGGTTCAGTTATATATAATATATTTTATATATATATATATATATATATATATATGTGTGTGTGTGTGTGTGTGTGTGTGTATTCTTTGTTGACTCTTTTCCCTTGTAGGTTATTACAATATATTGAGTAGAGTTCCCTGTGCTATACAGTAGGTCCTTTTTCGTTATCTGTTTTACATATAGTAGTGTGTATCTGTTAATCCCAAACTCCTAATTTATCCCTCCCTCCCTTTCCCTTTGGTGACCACAGGTTTGTTTTCTATATCTGTGGGTCTATTTCTGTTTTGTATTAAAGTTCTTTTGTATCTTTTTTTTTAGATTCTACATATAAGTGATATCATATAATATTTGTCATTCTTTTTCTGACTTACTTCACTTAGTATGAGAATCTCTGGGTCCATCCATGTTGCTGCAAATGGCATTATTTTGTTTTTTTATGGCTGAGTAATATTCCATTATATATATATATATACCACATCTTCTTTATCTATTCATCTGTCGATGGACATTTAGGTTGCTTCCATGTCCTGGCTATTGTAAATAGTGCTGCTATGAACATTAGGGTGCATGTATCTTTTCAAATTATGGTATATATATATGCCCAGGAGTGGGATTGCTGGATCATATGGTAGGTCTATTCGTAGTTTTTTAAGGAACCTCCGTACTGTTCTCCATAGCCAGCCCCTGATTTCTGACATGAGCACCACGTGGATCCCGGGTTGCTGAACATTTGTGTAGATTTTATACTGCACCACCCTAGGGGATGCCCTTCCTTTAGTAGGTAGCGAGCATTATATATTTCTTAGAGTAGTTTTCCAACTTATGTAAGTAAAATGTCTAGTGAAAGGTATGACTTTTTTCATATTTGCACAAAGGCTAGCAGCTACCTTGCAGTGGGTCATCCCCCATGACTCAACTGTGTATCCAAGCTGCCCATCAAACCATATGACATTAGATTGAAAAGGACTTAGCAGGAAAAACAGAAGCCTAGAGGGGAGAAGGGAGTTGCCCACTGTTGCACAGCAGAGCTGGAGTTGGAACCCTAACCTGTCTTCCTGCCCTCTGCCCTTTCCACTGCACCCATTCACTACCTCTCACCTGTGCCTGTACTCTAGCCCTTCTGTGTGGTTGGCCTGTACCAGGGAAATGTGGATCATAGACTTGACTCCAAACCAGCCCCTCTCATGTGAGTATTCCAGGATGCAGCCAACATCCTTTCTACGTCCTCTGTAGTTTCATAAACAGTTACACAAGTTCAGACTACAAACCATAAGGTTTCCCTAAGAACATTTTCTCCCATCCTTGCTGCCTACAGACCAAAGATTCCCAACCATGCAGGCTATTGTCCCAAGGCAATCTGTCCATCAACCAAAGTATAGCTCTTCTTATATCTCCCCATTGACTGGGAGATGAAGTCCATTTTCTTTAGCTTGGAAAAGATGGTCCTCTGTGATCTGACTGCTGCCTGCTTTCTATCCTCACCTGAAAGCAAAATGGGTATCTCTGACAGTGGTCACCCAGCCTGCTTGCTGTCCCCTGAGCATCTTCCATTACTTGCGGTTCCACGACTTTGCTCTAGCTGCTCGGTCTGCCAGAAACATCCTTCCTCCCCCTTTTTGTCTGCTAAAGGATTATTGGACTTCCAAGGCTAAGTTGCAGTCCTTTCCTTTCCATGGAGTCTTCTCCTGTCTTTCTCTTCAACTCGCACCCTCGCTTCCCCAAGCACTCTGCATCACTTCTGGAGCACTTATACCAGAATTCTTTTTGATTTGTTTAACTTTTGTTTTTGGCCTCCCCTCGCAGCTTGCAGGATCTTAGTTCCCCGACCAGGGATTGAGCCCGGGCCCTTGGCAGTGAAAGCGCCACGTCCAAACGACTGGATCACCAGGGAAGTCCCTATAACAGAATTCTCTGTTTCCCCACTAGACAGGTAATGGACTCACATATGGGGACAGGGACCATGCCCGTATTGCTCACCACTCTTAGAACAAAACTTGCTACAGACCACGAGCTCAGTAAGCGGTAACTAGACTAAAAGGAATCGATCAATTTGCTTTCCTTTATTTATTATTTTTTTCAAAACATTTATCAAGTACCTATTCTGTTCCAGCAGTCAGTGGTGAGCAAGACAGACGTAGTGCCTGCCCCATTTGAGCTCACGGATTATGGGAGAGACAGGAAGGTACCAGTTACCAAAGAGTTTGACGAGCGTCACCGTGGAATATGCGCAGATGCCGAGGAGTGCCTAAGTCTACACTGCCGGGAGAAAGTGACATTTCAGTTCGAGCTGAATGATGAGTAGGAATCAGCCAGGTGAGGAAGGTGGGAAGAGAGAGTGTTGGAGGCTGAAGGAGCAGATGTAAGAAAGCTTGAAAGCGAGAGAGGGCATGACTTGTTCAAAGACTCTGAACCGGCACACTGGGTCCGGGGTGGGGGCGGGGGGAAGACAGCGCATTTTAAGCCACAGGGTGGAGTCAGACTTTATCTATAGTAAGAGCAAAGGGGATGCTTTGAAGAGTTTTATGCAGTGAGATAAACCATCAGGTTGACCTGTGATTGCTTCTGCCCCTGTTATCTGTTCCAGGTGGCAGAGTGGAGGGAGCCAGGCTGAGCATGGACCCTCCCTGGGCTTATTCAATTGTCCGAAACCTTGTCCTCTGGGCCCACTTTCTGTTCCTGAAACCACTCGCCATCTGAGTTTCTTGCCGTTCCCAGGAGAGGCCGCTTCCCTCCACTCCCCCTGGTCTTTCCTAACGAGGCAGCTTAGAAAAGGCCTTACACTCTGTGTTGGGTTTGGATTCCTCTTGCTGCGCTGCACCGCCTCTGCTCCCTGAGCCTTGCCTGCCCTTGAACGGTGCTTAGCTCTGGCCTCCTTTCCTTCCGACTGCCCCTCCGAGTCTGGCCTGTCTCAGACCTGCCTCCTGGCCAAGCCTCTGACAGCACCAATCCCATCTTTAGATGCCTGGTGACTCGTCAGCCTGGGCCATTTTGCTCTTTGTTCCCACATCCAATTAGACTGTTTTGAATTGTAACCTCTGCGGACCAAGACTTTGGCTTTTGGTCCTTGCCAGTTGTGTTTACATCTATTCCAGTCTCTAAATGAGTGCTGTAAGCCACATGCACCGCAATTCCCACAGCTACGTTGAAAAATCGCTGCCCGGGCCCCTCACTGTCTTTGTCTCCTGACTTTGCGGGGGCACAAAGCACCTTTGATGGGTCCTGAGGCTCTGGCTCATGAAAGCCTCACTGGCAGCAAGCCTGACTTTGACCAATTATGTTCTCAGAAGAAGAACTTCGTTCGCCCTTACAGACCTCTAAACTAGAGTTTAACGTTTCCTGTTGATGTTCAAAAAATACAAACCATTAAAAGATGCTCATTGTTATCTATATAGCAAAGCTTCAGAAATAGATACGCCACCCAAGAGTGGAGAAATGGCTTGATGCATTTTGGCATATCCACTTAAGATAGCACACTACCTTCAACAATGATGAGAGTGATGATATAGAAACAGGCATGCAAGCCCACGACAAGATCAAGGGGCAAGCAATGAACTTGTGGGTGTAACTATCATAGCTGGGAAAGGTTCTGTGCCTGTGGACAAGATCTGGAAGATAATATAAAAGGCAAAAATAATTATAACCGAAGTACCCACTGAAGTACAGTTAGGAGGTACTTTTGCGCACATTACTTTATTTAATGCCCACAACCCTGGGAGGTTCATCCTGTTCTGCTCATTCTGCAGCTCTGTCTAGGGAGCGGCAGGTTCAAGACTCAAAATCTGTTTGTCCTTTGGTTATGGCATCCGGTTTGACTCCTTTCTCTGTATTTTTCTATGTATTTACTTTTACCAGAGAGCTTTCTATTTTTGTACGCTTTTGTGTTGCTCTCTAGCGAGCATCCTTTGTTTCAACTTGGAGGACTCCCTTTAGTGTTTCTTCTAAGGCCATGTGACTTGCTCTAGGTTATATGGGGAGGTAGTGATGGAACTAGGCCAGAAAGCACCTTTCAAGTAAATGATCTGAAAAAGAACCTTAAAGACTACCCTTTTTCAAACTTTAAAAAAGACTATTTTATATATAAAATATATGTTACTGTAAACCATTCAAAAACGATCTCTATCATCATGGGGATGTAATGTACAGCATGGCAACTAGAGTTAATAATACCGTCTTACGTATTTGAAACTTGCTAAGAGAGTAGATCTTCAAAGTTCTCATCACAAGAAAAAAATTGTAACTATGCATGGTGACAGATGCTAACTAGAGTTATCGTGTTGATCATTTTGCTATATATACAGATATTGAATCATCATGTTTTATGCCTGAAACTAATGTAATCTTATGTCAATTATACCTCAATGAAAAAAAAAGTTCATGAGTCAGCAATTTATAAATCCTTTTAGCAGCCTGATACCTAATAACATGTAATAAAATTGAATATACTTTAATGAAAAGAAGACTTTCTAGATTCGCAACTGGAGACCTGTTTAATTCCGTTAAAGAAAAACAAAAACCCTCCTTGTTAGTTTGCCTATGTAAACAATACGCCCAGTAGGAAAGGAGACCTTTTCCTATTTGACTCAGCGTCATAGCCCTTTGTTGCCCCTGCACGGAATGGCCTCAGCTTGCATGATTCTTCTTCTTTTCCTTGACTGCCAGCTGCGGAACGGGGTACAGATGCTAAGCGCACAGACTGGTGCTCAGACTATCCCTCTTTCAGAATCCAGTTCTGCAACTTTCTCACCGTGTATTTTTGGACAATTCATTTAATCTCTCTCTAAGCCTCGAATTTATCATTCCTTAAAAGGCATGACGATAGAGGAAGATGATGGAATAGAAAGCCCCAGACCTTGTTCCCATACAGAGATGCCAACCTAACAACAATATCTGATCCAAAAAGCCTTTATGGGTATTCCAGAAATCAGTTAAGAAATTGCAGGACCCTCAGGCAAGCACAAAGCCAAGAACAGCCACACTAAAATGGGTGAGAAAATCCACTGCATTTTCCCCATGGTAGTCCTTTCCCAAGCTGACACAGCTCATTCTGATCAAGTAAACACCTGTAATAGTATAATAATGGTGCCTAAATCACTTTTAATCCCTTTGATCCTTGTATAGACTTTAAATTATAAAAGCATAAAAATAATTATAAGGATAAACACATGTTAATGGCTACAAAATACAAAAAGATGTAATTTGCGACATCAATAACAAAGTGAGGAGATGTAAAAAAGTAGAGGTTTTGTATGCAATTGAAGTTAAATTGTCATGTTTAGAATAGATTGTTATAAATATAAGGTGTCATGTAATCTCCATGGTAACCACAAAGAAAAATACCTATAGGAGATACATGAAAGAAATGAGAGAGGTACAAACTAGTATGTAGAAAAAAAACTAGGGCTTCCCTGGTGGCTCAGTGGGTAAGAATCCACCTGACAGTGCAGGGCGGCACATGGGTTCAAGCCCTGGTCTGGGAAGATCCCACGTGCCATGGAGCAACTAAGCCCGTGCGCCACAACTACTGAGCTTGCACTCTAGAGCCTGCAAGCCACAACTACTGAGCCCATGCACCACAACTACTGAAGTCCGTGTGCCTAGAGCCCGTGCTCCACAACAAGAGAAGCCACTGTAATGAGAAGCCTGCGCACCACAACAAAGAGTAGCCCCTGCTCGCTGCCTCTAGTGAAAGCCCGCACACAGCAACGAAGACCCAACACAGCCAAAAATAAATAAATAAAATAAATAAATTTTAAAAAAATAATAAAATAAACTACAGGGATATATTGTACAACACAGGGAATATAGCCAATATTTTATAATAGCTATAAATGGAATATAACCTTTAAAAGTTGTGAATCTCTATGTTGTACACCTGAAACTTATATAGTATCGTGCGTCAACTAAAAGAAAAAAACAAAAAAAAGTATGAGTAGAACCAAAAGTAAATTAAACATTTTTTAAAAAGGAATCAAACCATGTCACTATAAAAAATCAACAAAACACAAAGAAAGGCAGCAAGAGAGGAAAAGAGGGTCAAAATAACTGCAAAACATACAAAAAAGAATTAGCAAAATGGCAAAAATAAGTCCTTCACTATCAGTGATTATTTTAAATGTAAATGGACTGAACTCCCTGTTATGGATTAAATTGTGCCCCTGACCACATTCACATGTTGATATCCTAACCCCAGTTGTGACTGTATGTGGAGATAGGGCCTTCAGGGAAGTAATTAAGATTAAATGAGGTCATAAGAATGGGACCTTAATCCAATAGGATTGATGTCCTCATAAGAAGAGGAAGAGACACCAGAAGTCTTTCTCTCTCTTGACATATAAGCAAAGAGGAAAGGCTTTATGAAGACACGGAGAAAAGACAGTCATCTACAAGCCAGGAACGAGGGTGCTCATCAGAAACTAAATTTGCTGGCACCTTGGCCATAGACTTCTAGCTCCAGAACTGGAGAAAATATTTTCTCCTTTGAGAAAATAAATGTCTGTTTTTTAAGCTACATACTTTGTGGTATTTTGTTATGACAGCTTGAGCAGACTAATATACTCCTCAATCAAAAGACATAGAGTGGCAGAATGGATAAAAATGGAAAAAGAAGACCCAACTATGTGTTGTCTACAAGAGACTCACTTTAGATTTGAGGACACATGTAGGCTGAAAGTGAAAGGATGGAAAAAGATATTCCATGCAAATGGTAACCAAAAGAGAGCAGGGCTGGCTACACTTAGACAAAATAGACTTTATGTTAAAAACTGTCACAAGAGACAAAAAAAGATATCATACACAGATAAAAGTGTAACCAAGAAGATATAACAATTATAAATAAATGTGCATCTAACAGCCGAGCACCCAAATATATTAAACAAACATAAACAGAGTTGAGGGGAAAAATAGACAGCAACACCATATAGTAGGAGACTTCAGTACCATAATGGAATGAGGCTAGAAATCAATAGCAAAAGGAAAACTGGGAATTTCACAAATATATAGAAATTAAACACAATCTGGAACAACCAATGGGTCAAAAAAGGAATCACAAAGGAAATTAGAAAATATTTTTAGACAAATGAAAACAAAAATAAAACATGCCAAAAGTTATGGGATGCAGCAAAAGCAGTACTAAGAAGGATGTTTATAGCAATGAATTCCTACATTAAAAAAGTAGAAAGATCTCAAATCAACAACCTAACTTTATACCTCAAGGAAATAGAAAAAGAACAAACAAAACCCAAAGTTAGCAGAAGGAAAGGAAGAATAAAAATTAGAACAGAAATAAATAAAATAGAGAAGAGAAAAACAATAGAAAAAAATCAACAAAACTGAGTTGCTTTTTTGAAAATATTAAGAAAATTTACAAACCCTTAGCTAGATTAAGAAGGAAAGAGAGAAGACTCAAATAACTAAAATTAGAAGTGAAAGAGACATTACAACCACTGCCACAGAAACAAAAAAAAAAAATCATGAGACTATGATGAACAATTATACCCCAACAAATTGGATAACCTAGATGAAAAAAATTCCTAGAAACATGTAACCTATCAAGACTGAATCATGAAGAAATAAAAAATCTGAATTGACCTATAACTTGTAAGAAGATTGAATCAATAATCAAAAACCTCCCAACAAAGAAAAGCCGAGGGCCAGATGGCTTCACTGGTGAATTCTAACAAACATTTAAAGAAGAATTAATGCAAAACCTCCTCAAAGTTTTCTGAATAAATGAAGTGGAGGGAACAGTACTAAATTCATTTTATGAGGTCAGCATTACCCCAATACAAAAATCAAACAAAAATACTACAAGAAAAGAAAACCATAGACCAGTATCCCTGACCAATATTGATGCAAAAATTCTCAACAAAATACTAGTAAGTTGAATTCAACAACACATTAAAAGGATTATACATCATGACCAAATGGCAATTATTCCTGGAATGCAAGAATGTTTCAACATATGAAAATCAATTAATGTAATACACCACATTAACAGAATGAAGGGCAAAAATTGCATGATAATCTCATTGATGTAGAAAAATCATTTGAAAAAAATTCAATACTTTTTCATGATAAAATTTTATTTCAACAAACTAGGAATAGAAAAAAATTACTTCAACATAATAATGAGCATATATGAAATGCCCACAGCTAACATCATACTCAATGGTGAAAAACTGAAAGCTTTTCCTCTAAGATCAAGATAAAGGCAAGGTTGCCCACTCTCACCATCTCTGTCCAACACCATACTGGAAGTCCTAGACAGAACAGTTAGGCAAGAAAAAATAAGTAAAAGGCATCCAGGTCAGAAAGGAATAAGTTAAAAACATCTGTCTTCAGATGACATGATTTTATATGTAGAAAAGCCTTAAGATTCCACACACACAATATTAGAACTAGTAAAGGAATTCCATAATTTCACAGTATACAAAATTAACACAAAAAATCAGTTATGTTTTTATACACTAACAATGAGCAATACAAAAAGGAAATTAAGAAAACAATCCCATTTATAATAGCATCAAAAATAATAAAATATTTAAGGGAATTCCCTGGTGGTCCAGTGGTCAGGACCCTGCACTTTTAATGTCGGGGCTCAGGTTCAATATCTGGTCGGGGAACTAAGATCCCACAAGCCATGCAGTGTGGCAAAAAAAAGAAAAATTAAAAAAATAAATTAAAAATAAAATAAAATATTTAGGAATGAGCTTAACAAAGGAGGGGAAAGACTTGTACACCAAAAACGATAAAACATTGATAAAAGGTATTAAAGAAGCCAGAAATAAATGGAAAGATTTCCATGTTCGTGGATTGGAAGATTTAATACTGTTAATGTTGATATTACCCAAAGCTATCTACACATTTAAGGCAATCCCTATCGAAATTCCAATGTCATTATTTATAGAGATGGAAAAAAATCCTAAAATTCATATGGAATCTCAAAGGACCCTGAGTAACCAAAACAATCTTAAGAAATACAGACAAAGGTGCAGACCTCAAATTTCCCAATTTCAAAACATATTACAAACCCATAGTAATCAGAACAGCGTGGTACTGTTTTAAAGCAGACGTATAGACAAATGGAACAGAATAGAGAGCCCAGAAGTAAATCCCCATGTATAAGGTCAAATGATCTTCTACAAGAGTGCCAAGTCTACATGATAGAGAAAGAATAGTCTCTTTAGCAAATGATGTTGAGAAAACTGGATATCCACATGCAAAAGAATAAAGGTGGACCCTTATCTTACACCATAAACAAAAATAAACTCAAAATGAATCAAAGACCTAAACATAAAACCTGAAGCTATAAAACTAGTAGAAGAAAATAATAGGGGACAAACAGGCAACAAAAGAAGAAAATTGAGAAAACAGGTAACAAAAGCAAAATTAAACAAATGGGGCTATATCAAACTTAAAAACTCTGCACAGCAATGGAATCAATAAACAGAGCAAAAAAGCAGCCTATAAAATGGGAGAAGCTATTTGCAAACCATATGTCTGATAAGGGATTAATGTCTAGAATATATAAAGAACTATAAACAACAAAAAAACCCCATATTATCTGATTAAAAATGGGCAAAGGACTTAAATAAACATTTCTCCAAAGAAGATATACAAATGGACAACAGGTTTATGAAAAAATGCTCAACATCACTAATCACCAGGGAAACGCAAATCCAAACCACAATGAGGTATCCCTTTACACCCATTAGGATGGCTTTTCATCAAGAATAAAACAACAACAAGAGATAATAAGTGTTGAGGAGGATGTGGAGAAATTGGAATTCTTGTACAGTGTTGGTTGGAATGTAAAATGGTGCAGCTGCTATGGAAAAACAACATGGACATCACTCAACAAATGAAAAATAGAACTACCATATGATCCAGCAATCCTACTTTTGAGTGTTTGTCCAAAATATTTGAAATCAGGATCTCAAAGAGATATTTGTACACCCATGTTCATTGTGACATTATTCACAATATCCAAGAGGTGGAATCAACCCAAGTATTCATTGCTGGATCAATGGATAAAGAAAATGTCATATATACATGCAGTGGAATATTATTCAGCCTTAAAAAAGGAAATCCTGTCACATGCTGCAACATGGATGAACCTTGAAGACATTATGCTAAGTGAATAAGCCTGTCACCGAATGACAAATACTGCATGATTCCAATTATATGAGCTATCTAAGGTACTCAAAATGCTTAAGAGCAAAAAGTCAAACTTTAAAAAGCAAAAAATATAATGGTGGTTGCCAGGGGCTGGGGGGAGGGGAAAAAGAGATTCAACAGGTATGGTTTCAGTTTTGTAAGAGCAGAAAGTTAAAAATGGTTAAGATGGTATATTTTATGCTATGTACTTTTTACCACAACAATATTTTAAAGTATGGAGAAGATATTTGACACTATATCACTTGATTGTGTAAGGATTAAATAAATTACTGCATGCAAAATTCTTATGATGGTACCTGGTATTCCACAAATGGTAGGCATCCTTCTGGAATGTATTGTCTCATTAAATGCATCTGTTTGCCTTTAAGTACCCAAAACCCTCAGACCCAACTAGTCTGAGCAGAAGTTAAGTGTTGAGAAAGAATAAAGCAGCCCCTGACAGCCAGAAGCTTAGCCTGCCACGCTCATCTAGACCTTGGTGTGAACAGAAATAATTTCACAGAGCATCAACATCATACAAGACCATTCTGTGACTCTGATGGATCAAGACAAGATCAAGACTACTTGTAATCAAGTCTGAGCACAGGCAGAAGCAAGAACATTGTCCAAACCACTAAACTGACTGAACATCTCATTATCCTGGTGAACATGAGTAACTGCTGCTTTTTTTTTTAACATCTGTATTGGAGTATAATTGCTTTACAATGGTGTGTTAGTTTCTGCTTTATAACAAAGTGAATCAGCTATACGTATACAGATATCTCCATATCCCCTCCCTCTTGCGTCTCCCTCCCCCTCTCCTTCTCACCCCTCTAGGTGGTCACAAAACCCTGAGCTGATCTCCCTGTGCTATGTGGCTGCTTCCCACTAGCTGTCTATTTTACATTTGGTAGTGTATATATGTCCATGCCACTCTCTCACTTCGTCCCAGTTTACCCTTCGCCCTCCCCGTGTCCTCAAGTCCATTCTCTACGTCTGCGTCTTTATTCCTGTCCTGACACTAGGTTCTTCAAAACAAAGCAAAACAAAACAGAACAATTACAGCCTTAGCCTCATTCTGTTTTTCCCACCTTCTAGATAAATATTATTATTCCTAGTCATAAAATTATCCCAGTTTCCTGACAGCATCCAATCTGTAGCAGAGCCCGTTTCCGGAACACTTCCCCAAATCACCTAATGCAATCTGAAATCTTACAATGAGTGCTGTCTGTCCTCCTTTTACTGTGACACCACACAGATCCCTATGGTGTGTGATCACCTCATTGCAAAGAGTCAATAACCCTGATTTCTTTAACTGTAGATGTGCTCCTGATGGTCTCTGCTAGAGGAAATGAACAGGGTTGACCCTGCCAGCTGCAGCAGTCCAGATGTGTCTCTAACGACAGTGTATGTCATTGAAACCCACCACCTCCTCAAAGTCTTCCTGGATTTACCCAGTTGGAAACAGTCTCTCCCTGCCCTACCATGGCACTGCTGCAGTGTACCCCATTATCACTCTAGTCTCATTCGCCCTGGAGTATATTCTGTGAGACACCGGAGCCTAATGGTTGTCAGAGTCCCAGTGCTCTGGGTTTGAATTCCAGAACTTCCCTTCATGCGCTGTGTGACCTTGGGCAAGGCACTGCATCTGTCAAACTTCAGCTCCTTCTGTTATTAAGTGAAGAAAATGATAGTGCCTGACTTGTGAGATAATGTTCACAAGCATTTCATCTAGTGTCTGCACACTATTAAATGCATTGAAGCTTCCATTATTATGTTTACTTACACAAAATTCTTCATTCCTGAAGAATTTTAGACCTCATGGGGAAAAAACCGGTTAAGGGGACTGAGGTCATGAATCACGTTCAGGTCCTCTCCGGGTTGATCTAAGGCTGTAGAGACTCCCACCAGTGGGTCCTTTCCCCCATTAGACAACTTCTATTTGCCCTAATCTCCACAGTGATAGAGGTGTTGCCCATGCCTCCATAATACAGAGCTTTGACTGGCTTGGCCTTGTTTAACCCTTCCTTAGCTTCTTTTCTTTCTCCCAAGCTTCATTGTGAGACTCTCAATTCTTTTGACTTTCTCTTTACCTCCCTTTTCCTGTCCCTTTCTCTGGTTTCCTCTTTTCTTTCTTTTATTTTTTTAAAATTATTGTCAATAAGAATGACCCTTGATTCAGATGCACTGGAACTAAAACTAACACTGATGCTAAAAAGCCACAAGTGAATTTGCATTAATGGTATATGAAGTATCGGATTTAGGAGAGAGAGCTATGTACAAAGCTGGTGAAATAAGTCCTCAAAAATTGTTCAAGCATAGTGCCATGGGAACTCAAAGGAAGGAGCGTGGTGTGCAGGAATTCATGGAGGCTACATAGAGAGGGCGGTCATTGTACAAGCTTGTGGATGAACAGAATAGGCCAGAAAGAGGGGGCAGGAGGCTTTGAGAAGGCTCTTGCAGTAGTCAAGTCAAAAAGTATTGAGAGACTTAGGGAAGCGAGTGCAGGTAGGAATGGAAAGGAGATGATAGGTAGGAGAGGTTTGAGCTACAGAATCCACAGGACATATTAAGTATCATGCTGGAGGGCCTGAGCCTAGGATTCAGCTCTAGGATCCAATGCTACAAGATCTATACCTCTCGTCAGCTGGGTGCCCTTGGGCATGTCACTTCCCCTCTGGTGCCTCAGTTTTCATATCTGCAAAATGGGGACAATAGGTAACTGCATAAGATTGCTGTGAAAGTTAGATTTGATGAAACACCATTCTGTTTTCTTAACTTTTGATGTGATAATTTTGTAAGAAATGTGTTGATATTATTACCAGGACAGTGAAGTTAGTGGCAGTCAATGACTGCAGCAGTTGCAGGTCTTGGACCGCTTGAAACTACATCTTCCATCTTCACAGGATCACTCTGGAAGGTTCTCACTCAATGGTGGGGGTTATTCCTATCCCTGTGGGAGACCTTCCTGGAGCATCTTCACCCCAGGGCTATGGAGGATATTAATGGTCTTGGGAGGGGAGTCCAGCATCTGGCCATACCCAGAGCGAGGGCCATTGGTTAAGGAGGGCTTCAGCCTGCAAACAACTCTGTCTGTGGAAATGAAGGGAGGGGTCATTTCTGCCAGTGATTTCTTATGAGAGATCTCCCTAACTAACCCACCTCCTCAAATTCTCTAACTCTGAAAGGGAAACATTTACACATGATACTTTAAAAAATGCCTTTAGAGCTATTTAATAATAACAAAGCATGTGCCTGCTTTATTTTGAGTTCCTTTTGCTGCATGATTAACTGGGACTTGAGGGAAGTATCAGGCAGCACACCTGTTTCATCTGTTGTGGTGATCTCTGCTCCCCAGAGAATGTGTTCACTGTGTGTGAAGAGAAATGTGGAAGTTGGCATGAGTGACTGCTTATCGCTTCCTTTCCCCAAATCAGGTCTAGCCCGTCAACCTAGGAAAGGATTTGGTTTTTAAAAGGGACTAGAAAATAGGTTGTTTTAAATTGTTATGACCTGGGGCTTCCAGTGCCACCACCCGCCTTATGCAATGGAACATTGCCTGTAACTTAGAAGCCCCCTGTATTCTCTGCCCCTCCATCCCCACGCCAGGGGTAACCTTTCTCCTAAATTTTGTATCTATCATTCCTTTGCTTTTTGAGCTTATGCGTACATCTCTAACCAGTGTATTTTTTAATTTTAGATGTATTTTTAATTGAGGCCATTAGTTTATAACATTATACAAGTTTCATGTGTGCAACATTATATTTCTGCTTCTATATACCTTACAGTGTGCTCATCAACCAACATTTAGTTTCCATCCATTGCCCTACAGTTGATCCCCTTTACCCATTTCACCCTCCCCCCGCCTCTTCCCCTCTGGTAACCACTTCTCTGTTCTCTGTATCTACGTGTTTGTTTTCGTTTGCTTTGTTCATTTATTTTTGTTTGCTTGTTTTTTATATTTCACATATGAGTGAGATCGTGTGGTATTTGTCTTTCTCCATCTGACTTACTTCACTCAGCATAATACCTTCGAAGCCCATCCCTTTTGTCGCAAATCCTGACCAGTATACTGCTCAGTTTTCCCTGGTTTTGAACTTTAAATGAAATCCTACTCTAGGGAATTTTCTGTTGCCTGCTTCTTTTACTCACTGCCATTTTCAAGATTTTCCATGTCAATGCATCTAACTGTAGTTTGTTCCTAGTCTGTGTGACTGCCCTCTTCTCCAGAGTTCTGCTATACGCAGCCTACGAGTCAATACACAGCAGCTCGGGCTGGAATGTAACCATTGTATGAACAAACCACAATTCATTTACCCATTCTAGGGCACACCATTGAAAGTAAAATTGTGGGATCATAGACTATGCCATGTTCAACTTTACCATGTGGTTGTGTCAGCTTAGGTCCATGAAGAAGCAGAATTACCAAGCTGGAACTAAGTGTGTGAAGGATCTACTGAGGGAATGCCCATGAAAGGTAGATGGGAAAGAGCAGAGAGGTGTAGGCAGAGAGAGCCTTCAGACCTCAGTGTTGGTCTGGACTCTGAAAGGAGAGAAAGAAGGAAGCAAAATTGACTAAGAAGGATCTCAGACAGGCTGATGAAGTGTTTCTGTGCCAAACTCCACCGTTAGAGGAGTCCTGCATCCCACAGGAATGGTCCACCGCTAGTACCCCTGCAGTGCTCAGTCATCGGCTGGGAGCAACCCCGGGGAAGTGTGGCTTTGGGGCAAACATGGTGGTAGATCCAGAAGGTTGGCAGCTGGGGCTGTCAGTCAGCCATGCTCTCTGCAGCAGGCTCTCCTGAAGGGAAGTTGAGTGGCACACTTCTATGGCTACCACAGTCATTGGTTGTACCAATTTACACTCCCACCAGTGGACAAGAATTCCTGTTTCTCTACATCCTTGCTGAGACAGTATTTTCAGACTTTCTAATATTTACCAATATCTTGTGTGTGAAATGATATGTCCTTGTGCTCTCACTTTGCATTTCTCTGATTGCTAATGAGAATAAGCATCTCTCCATAAGAGTATGGGCCATTTATATGTCATCTTCTGGGAACTGCTTATTCAGTTCTTTTGCCCATTTTTAACCTATTGGGTTATGTATATTTTTTCTGATTGGTTTGTAAGAGTCTTTTATATATTTTGGATATGAATTA
This sequence comes from Tursiops truncatus, assembly GCF_011762595.2. NCBI lineage: Eukaryota > Metazoa > Chordata > Mammalia > Artiodactyla > Delphinidae > Tursiops > Tursiops truncatus. Next base: position 4,883,314 of record NC_047055.1, read on the forward strand.
CTTTTAGGTAATAGGTGTTACAAATATCTTTAGATATTTGTGGCTTGTTTTTCTACCCTCTTTATTGTATCTTTTGATGAACCAAAGATCTTAATTTTCATGTATTTATTAGTTAGTTTCTTTATAATTTATGCTTTTGGTAACTTGGTAACTTGTTTTAAAATTTCTCTACTCTGAAGTTATAAAGATATCTACCAATATTGTTTTCTAAAAGTTTACAGTTTTCAAGTTTACATTCAAGTCTGTCTTTATTCCACTTGGAATTGATTTTTTAGTATGCTGAGATAGGGATCCAATTTTACATTTTTCTTTATTTGAATAGCTAATTATCTCAGTAATATATATTTAATGCTATTTCTTTTTTTAAAAAAATTATTGGAGTATAGTTGATTTACAATGTTGTGTTAGTTTCAGGTGTACGGTGAAGTGAATCAGTTATACATATACATAGATCTATTCTTTTTTAGATTCTTTTCCCACATAGGTCATTAGAGTATTGAGTTCCTTGTGCTATACAGTAGGTCCTTATTAGTTATCTATTTTATATATAGTAGTGTGTATATGTCAATCCCAATCACCCAATTTATCCTTCCCCCCTTTCCCCGCTGCTATTTCTTCCAATAGTCTGCAATGTCAATTCTGTCATATATCATTTCAACATGTGTGTGGGTTGGTTTCCGGGATATCTACTTTGTTCCACTAGTATATTTGCTTATCCTGGTGCCAATCCTACACTACCTTATATAGTGCAGCTTAAAATTAGGTCTTGATATCAAGTAGGGTAAGTCTCCCTACCTTGTTCTTTTTTAGGAGTATATTGACTATTTTAAGATATTTGCTCTTTTCATATAAAATGTAGAATCAGTTTAACTTCCCCTGGGAAAAAATAGGAATTTTTATTGGAATCACTTTGAATCTGTACACATTTAGTCAGAACTGCATTAAGTTCTCTGCAAATCTCTTTAATGTCTGGTTTAATAACAGATAGTGGGTTTGTCATAACCACTTTTGTATTCAGTGTGTTGCATTATATTGCTTTGGCTGAAGTATATAAAAGAAATCTGGCCTCACACAGATACACAGTTGGAAAACTGAGGTATATTCTAATAGCCTTTTTATATAGTTCTGGATATTCTTTTACATTTTACCAAACTTAACAAGTGGTAGTTTCTTAAAATTTAAAATGTGTATTCTGAAACCATATTAATGAATCTTTCATACTCGATTATGTTAAAATCCATTGATCTCACCAACAGTGCACAAGGGTTCCCTTTTCTCCACTTCCTCGCTTATACCCGTTATTTGTGGTCTTTCTGACAATAGCCATTTAGACAGGTGTGCGGTGATATCTCATTTTGGTTTTGATTTGAATATCCCTGATGATTAGTGATGTTGAGCATCTTTTCACGTGCCTGTTGGCCATCTGTGTGTCTTCTTTGGAAAAATGTCTATTCAGATCCTCTGCCCATTTTTTAATCAGATTGTTTGTTTTGTTGACATTGAGTTGTATGAGTTCTTTATGTATTTTGAATATTAACCACTTATCGACATATCAGTTGCAAATATCTTCTCCCATTCAGTAGGCTGACTCTTTGTTTTGTTGATGGTTTCCTTCACTGTGCACTGTTGATTGGAATGTAAATTGGTATAGCCATTATGGAAACATATGGAGTTTCCTTAAAAAATTGAAAATAGAACTACCATATGATCCAGCAAATCCAACCTCTGGATATTTACCTGAAGAAAATGAAAACACTAATTTAAAAAGATATATGCACCCCTATGTCCTTGGCAGTGCTATTTTCCATAGGTCAGATATGGGAGCAACTTAAGTGTCCATCGATAGATGAATGGATAAAGAAAATGTGGTGTCTATCACATGGAGTACATGTGGAGTATGTGCATGGAATACAATAGAATATTACTCAGACATAAAAAAGAATGAAATCTTGCCTTTTGCAACAACATGGATGGACCTAGAGGGTATTATGACAAGTGAAAGAAGTCAGACAGAAAAAGACAAATACCATATGATTTTACTTATATGTGGAATCTAAACAAACGTAACAAAATAGAAACAGACTCATAAATACAGAGAAAAAACTGGTGGTTGCTAGAGGGGCAGGGGTGGGGGCATGGGCGAAATTAGGAAAGGACTTTAAGAGGTACAAACTTCCAGTTATAAAATAAATCACAGTGGTATAATGTACGGTATAGGAAATATAGTTGATAATATTGTACTAACTCTGTATGGTGACAGATGGTAACTAGACTTCATGGTGATCATTTTGTAATGTATAAAAATAACAAATCATTGTGTTGTATACCTGAAACTAATATAATATTATAAGTCAATTATACTTCAATTTAAAAATAAATTGAATTAAATTAAAATACATTGATCCTAGGTACACTTTTTTTTTTACATCTTTATTGGAGTATAATTACTTTACAATGGTGTGTTAGCTTCTGCTTCATAACAAAGTGAATCAGTTATACATATACATATGTTCCCATATCTCTTCCCTCTTGCGTCTCCCTCCCTCCCACCCTCCCTATCCCACCCCTCCAGGTGGTCACAAAGCACTGAGCTGATCTCCCTGTGCTATGCGGCTGCTTTCCCCTAGCTATCTACCTTACGTTTGTCAGTGTATATATGTCCATGCCTCTCTCTCGCTTTGTCACAGCTCACCCTTCCCGCTCCCCATATCCTCAAGTCCATTCTCTAGTAGGTCTGTGTCTTTATTCCTGTCTTACCCCTAGGTTCTTCATGACATTTTTTCCCTTAAATTCCATATATATGTGTTAGCATATGGTATTTGTCTTTCTCTTTCTGACTTACTTCACTCTGTATGACAGACTCTAGGTCTATCCTTAGGTACACTTTGAGTGGACCTTTTACCCATGCCTAAGTTTGTAACATTATACATTAGGGATATTTTTCTAAAATACTGGTTCACTGGATTATGCAGATCTTCCAAATGTTGATGCATTCCATTATATAATATCAGAAATTCACATTCATTAGTATCACTGCCCAACTTATTAGAAAAATCCATAAGCACCTGGAAGCTATTAAATTCAAGGTGGCAGATTCAAGTTTTCCAAAATTCTAATTTCCATTTTGAAGTTGGAATTTTATCACGGGCAAAAAATACTGTCAGTTGTTTCTCTTGAAGTGATACTCACTTTGTTCACTTTCAAGGAAATGTCTCCTAAATACCCAAATTTGAATGACCACAGTTTATCTCTGATTTGTTCTTTCAAGTAAAATTGTTATCCCATAAGAAAAGCAGTTAGTTCAGTTCACAACTCATTAGACTTTGGTATGCAGATGCAGAGCTTAAAAAAATTTTTTTAACTATGCAACACAATTTTTTAAAATTGAAGTATAGTTGTTTTACAATGTTATGTTAATGAACTTATTTATAAAACAGAAGAAACCCTTTTATATGTACTTACTTCATCACACAGAATATTTTAGAAAGGCAAAGATCAAGATTTAATATAATTAATTTTTTAATGATTCATCAAGGACATTCTTACGTGAAATTGGCTTTTTCAATTTTATTGCAAGTATGTGACAGTGAAGGATACAATGGCTACTAGTACAGTTTTTTGCCACTGTCTTAATTCACTATAATCGCACTAAATAAATTGCTATAAAAAGTGATATTTCAAAATTACAATTTCAGACAAAGACATCCTCATGAGTATAGTCAACACAACAGTTTTTAGTCAGAAAATATGATAAGGAACAAAGTTGAACTGTGCTTTAAGTTTAAATGTACCCCAAACATTTTACTTGGTGTACATATATCAAGTCCGAGGGATAAAGAGGTACCTTCTTCTACTACTCTTCGTTCTGTTGTGTACATGAGCTATTCCACATATTTCAACACGGTCTAGTATTTTGCCTTTATTTTCTTCTAAAGGTTCAGCATCAGTACAAGATGACCTTGAGAACCTCCCCTGCCCCAAATATTGAAAAATAGATCAAGAAAATGATGTACAAAGAAAAAAAATGAGTATAATAGACCTTTAACACTTTATGTTCAAACTACATTTATTTTCACATTGTTGTTTATTACTTATATATACTTTTTTATTGTCGAATTATTCAATTCACTGTTCAATATAGGTGATAATTGTTTGGGTATCTTAGGTTGGGATGAATGCATAGTAATTTTTCCCATTAAAATTAATGGAAAAAATTTTCATGTAACAGCTTTTCACTTAGCAGTAGGGTTTTCAGGAACAAATTAAAGTCATTAAGGGAGAGACGTGTGTTATCCAGTATTTTAGTTATATTCGTTAGGAGTGTTGTCCAGAATATCTAATGTACAGTTCTGCTGGAAACTGAAGTTCTCTAACTCTTCTTTAAACAAAAGTAGTCAGCTGGTACAATATTGAGTATATCAATATTGAGTATTCTTATTTCTCACCGTAAAATTTCATTCTCATTTAATAATCAATTCACACTGACATGTATGTGAATCTTTTTTTTTCTAATTGGAGTATAGTTGCTTTACAATGTTGTGGCAGCTCCTGCTGCACAGCGAAGTGAACTGGCCATATGTGTACACATATCCTCTCCCTTTCGGATTTCCCTCCCATCCAGGTCACCACAGAGCACCGAGTAGAGTTCCCTGTGCTATACAGCAGGTCCTCACTAGTTATCTATTTCATACCCAGCAGTGTATATATGTTAGTCCCAATCTCCCAGTTCTTCCCATCCCCCCCTTCCCCCTCCCCGGTGTCCACACATTTGTTCTCTACATCTGTGTCTCTATTTCTACTTTGCAAATAGGTTCATCTGTACCATTTTTCTAGATTCCACATATATGCATTAATATACCATATTTTTTTCTCTTTCTGGCTTACTTCACTCTGTATAACAGTCTCTAGGTCCATCCACGTCTCTACAAATGACCCAATTTCGTCCCTTTTTATGGCTGAGTAATATTCCATTGTATAAATGTACCACACCTTTATTGATTTATATCCCCATACTTGCCAAAGAGGTTTGCAGCAGCTTACAATGAGATAATCTATTCAAAGCTCGTAGAACATTATCTGGAAAATAGTAAGAAGTCAATAAATGTTTGTTGTTATTATAGTTATAAAAATACACACTGAAATCATTAGGATAAAACTGGAAAGTCAAATGTATGCAAAGGAGAAGCAAAAATAAGCTAACATTGAGGGCTCTGAGTTACAGTGATTGGGCATTAAACTTTACTGAGTTTCTAGGCAACCTGAGAAAACTTGCTTTAGAGTTATTTTCTGACAGAAGGAAGCCTATCAATTCCTCAAGGAAATCAAACTTTTTTTTTTATAAAAAAAAAAAGTGTGGTGTGGTTTTTACACTGAGGACACTGAAAAACATAATCGACAATATCTTACATGATAATTTTGCAGTAAGAACAGCAACTAATCAATCCATCCATCTTTCTAGCTACTTTTTTTTTTTTTTTTTTTTAACGGTACGCAGGCCTCTCACTGTTGTGGTCTCTCCCGTTGCGGAGCGCAGGCTCCGGACGCGCAGGCTCAGTGGCCATGGCTCACGGGCCCAGCCGCTCCGCAGCATGTGGGATCCTCCCAGACCGGGGCACGAACCCGTGTCCCCTGCATTGGCAGGCGGACTCCCAGCCACTGTGCCACCAGAGAAGCCCTCTAGCCATTCTTTTAAGAAATACTGTGGCATTTAGTTTGTGCAGTCATCTAGATAAAGGCCAAGGACAAAACAATAAAGCATGACTCAATGAAAGTGTTTCTACAGCAAGATGAATGAGACCAAGCATAGAGCTTTCCAGAAATCCAAATTAATAAAGTTAAGAGTTTATGATACTTAGAGGTGTCTATGAGTAGCATGTTTCATATGTTTCCTTTTTATGTTTCATACTTTCTTTGCTAGAGTTTTACTAGATACAGTTCAAGATTGTGGCTCTGTAATCTCTTCTGTATTCTGTTTAGTTGATTAAAGTAAGACTGATATAATTTAGCTTATAGACAAATTGGTAATGCTATTAAAGCTGACTTTACAGACCAGTATTTTTACCCAGATAAAACTTCACCTTTTAGGGTGAGGGAGAGATAAATTAGGAGTTTGGGATTAGCAGATACAAACTACTATACATAAAGTAGATAACAAGGACCTACTGTATAGCACAGGGAACTATATTCAATATCCTGTAATACTTGTAGTTTTTTAAGGAACCTCCATACTGTTTTCCATAGTGGCTGTATCAATTTACATTCCCACCAGCAGTGCAAGAGTGTTCCCTTTTCTCCACACCCTCTCCAGCATTTATTGTTTCTAGATTTTTTGATGATGGCCATTCTGACCGGTGTGAGGTGATACCTCATTGTAGTTTTGATTTGCATTTCTCTAATGATTAGAGTCTGTCATACAGAGTGAAGTAAGTCAGAAAGAGAAAAACAAATACCATATGCTAACACATATATATGGAATCTAAGGGAAAAAAAAGGTCAGGAAGAACCTAGGAGTAAGATGGGAATAAAGACACAGACCTACTAGAGAATGGACTTGAGGATATGGGGAGGGGGAAGGGTAAGCTGTGACAAAGTGAGAGAGTGGCATGGACGTATATACACTACCAAACGTAAAATAGATAGCTAGTGGGAAGCAGCCGCATAGCACAGGGAGATCAGCTCGGTGCTTTGTGACCACCTAGAGGGGTGGGATAGGGAGGGTGGGAGGGAGGGAGACGCAAGAGGGAAGAGATATGGGAACATATGTATATGTATAACTGATTCACTTTGTTATGAAGCAGAAACTAACACACCATTGTAAAGCAATTATACTCCAATAAAGATGTTAAAAATATATCCTGGGTCATCCCTGGTGGCGCAGTGGTTGAGAGTCCGCCTGCCGATGCAGGGGACACGGGTTCGTGCCCCGGTCCGGGAAGATCCCACATGCCGCGGAGCGGCTGGGCCCGTGAGCCATGGCCACTGAGCCTGCGCGTCTGGAGCCTGTGCTCCGTGACGGGAGAGGCCACAACAGTGAGAGGCCCGCATACCGCCAAAAAAAAAAAAAAAAAAATCCTGTAATAAACCATAATGGAAAGGAATATGGAAAAGAATATATATATAGTTTATATAATTATAAGAATATATATAGTATATATAGTTTATATAGTTTCTGTACACCAGAAACTAACACAACATTGTAAATCAACTATACTTCAATAATAATAAAAAGAAGTGCACCTTTCAGACAGAATTTCGCTCACAGTGTTGCTCACACCCTGAGATAAGTACTATAATCCCCTCCATTCTACAGATTAAGGCACAGATTCCTGAAATAACTTACCTAAGGTAACACAGCTAGTAAGTAGCAGAGCCAAAACTTGAAGTCAGACAATGTGGCTTTGGAGTCCATGCTTTAACCATGATGCCTTCGGGACAGCTGCTTCATCTACTTCCACAGCCTAAGCCACAGCGGAAGTTAGATTGGCCTAGAAGACTGTCAAAGTGCCGTCAGCCATACAAAACACTCATTCATGTTCCCTGAATAAGTTCTGGGGATCTAATGTGCAGCATGGTGACTATAGTTCACAGTACCGTATTGTGTACTTGAGAGTAGCTCTTAAACGTTCTCACCAAAAATGAAACAAACCCAAAACATGGTAATTATATGAGGTGATGGAGGTGTTAACAAACCTTATTGTGGTATCATTTTGCAATATACACATGTATCAGATCATCACATCGTACACCTTACATTTGCACGTTCTATGTCAATTATATTTCGATAAAGCTGGGAAGAAAGTAGAATGGGACCAACTTATGGAGAGTAACGATTAGAGTTGGAATTGTTTTCTTGAAGTGGCTCAGAGCCATGGCAAAATATTATTGGAGAAATGGCATAAGAAGAGTTGGCCTTTCGCCTGGGGTTGAAGATATTTTCATCCAGGGCTTTTAGGAGATTTTCCAGGTCCCCTTCGTTTTTGAACTTGTTGTTTTCATCGTTGATACTTCCATGCAAGCTCTGCGAGGACAGGGATTGTGCCAACTTCATGGCTGCAGCCCCTGGAACCTGCCACCCATACCCCAAGGCCTAACCCCATGGGGGCTGCCAGTGGATGTTTACTGCATGGAATGGGAACTGACTTTCGCTGTAACAGTTTCTTTGGTGCCTCTGACATAGGTCAATGCCTTTCCCTAGGCCCATGAATTCAGGAAGAAGGCAGACTCTCCTAGAGTTACAAGTTACTTCCTAACTAAGGAAACTGAAGGAAGGCTCACAAAATTGCCTATAAAGCATCGCCTCACGAGTTGCAATTATAATAAAGAGCGATGACTCAGCAGACCGCAACACACACTCATAGGCATAGGCCTCCATCCGGCAGGGCTCCTCAGAGTGCAGGCCTGGCTCTGGGACACGGGGAAGATCCAAGTCTGCCTTAGGATATTCTTTTGGTAGATTCTGGCTTGAACCCACTCCCCGTGACACCCCTGGTTCCATGTTATACACAACGTCAGGGTACCAAAGACAGAGCAGACAAGCCCTATTCTTTCAAGTGCGCCTGTTTCAGAATGCCGTGACAACTAGCCCAGGATAATGTTTACCCTTTCTCACCCTGATTCTCAAAGTTTGCATGTGATTAATCACTGGCAATACTCCTATTGGAGTCTATCCTTTTTCTGGCCAACACGTTTGAAAGCTGCATTGAGTCACGGCCCTGGATCTGGTTCCCTGCAAACATTCTCTGGGATGAATTAAACATTGGTGGACTCTAAGCCATGGCCATTTTGCTCCACTGTGCCAGGGTGATATTTCACAGATTATGAGGTCAAATCCATTTATAAGCTGATGTCTAATTAGTTTGGCAGACACTTGTACTAGTAAGCATAAGAAAACTCTATGTGTGATGATGTAGTCAGGGGAGAAATTAGTGTTCCAAAAAAGTGAACTTCATACTTATGCAAACTAAGGATTTTCAGGCAGATTTTACTCCTTTTGTGTTCGATATTAAAGATGTATTGACAATAATTGTTTCGAATACATAGTAGAAGGACTATACCATGAGACCTGTTCTTTGATAAGTTTTCAAGAATCAGAAGGCTAGGGTTGCGATATGACGGTAGCTTCTTCCCAAGTGCCAGCATGCTCCTCTGGCAAGGGATTCAGAGCCTCTCTGGGAGCAGACTGGGGATTGGGGCTTGAGTGTCAGTTGTTTCCACCTTTGTGGAAGGGGTTCAAAAGAAAGAAACTCCCAGTTACTGAACTCCTATTACATACCAGGCACAAGGCTAGGTCCTTTACATGTATTATTCACTTTAGACCTTACATTACCACTGCAAGGTAGATATTATTTTTCTTGTTTATGTACCACTTTTAAAACAAATGATAACCCATCACAACAATGGGCTAAATTTATTGTTTTTTTGCTTTTAGTTAATTTTTAATCGAAATATAGTTGATTTACAATGTTGTGTTAGTTGCTGGTGTACAGCAAAGTGATTCAGTTTTATGTGTGTGTGTGTGTATATATTCTTTTCCATTATAGTTTATGACAAGATATTGAATATCTTGTTCCTGTGCTATATAGTAGGACTTTACTGTTTATCTATTTTATAAATAGTAGTTTGTATCTGCTAATCCCAAACTCATAATTTATCACTCCCTACTCTCTTTCCCCTTTGGTAACCATACGTTTGTTTTCTATGTCTGTGAGTCTGTTTCTGTTTTGGAAATAAGTTCATTTGTATCATATTTTAGATTCCACATATAAGTGATATCATATGATATTTGTCTTTCTCTGCCTGACTTACTTCACTTAGTATGATAATCTCTAGGTCCATCCATGTTTCTGTAAATGGCATTATTTAATTCTTTTTATGGCTGAGTAGTATTCCATTGTATATATATACCACATCTTCTTTATCCATTCATCTGTCAATAGACATTTAGGTTGTTTCCATGTCTTGGCTATTGCAAATAGTGCTGCTATGAACATTGGAGTGCATGTATCTTTTCAAATTATAGCTTTGTCCAGATATATCCCCAGGAGTGGGATTGCTGGGTCATATGGCAACTCTATTTTTAGTTTTTTAAGGAACTTCCATACTGTTTTCCATAATGGCTACACCAATTTACATTCCTACCAACAGTGTAGGAGAGTCCCCTTTTCTCCATACCCTCTCCAGCATTTATTTGTAGAATTTTTAATGCTGGCCATTCTGACTGGTGTGAGGTGATATCTCATTGTGGTTTTCATTTACATTTCTCTAATACTTAGTGATGTTGAGCATCTTTTCATGTGCCTGTTGGCCATCCATGTCTTCTTTGGAGAAATGTCTGTTTAGGTCTCCTGCCCATTTTTTTATTGGGTTGTTTGTTTTATTGTTATTGATTTGTATGAGCTGTTTGTATATTTTGGAAATTAAGCCCTTGTCAGTCACATCATTTGCAAATATTTTCTCCCATTCCATTTGTTGTCTTTTCATTTTGTTTATGGTTTCCTTTGCTGTGAAAAGGCTTATAAGTTTGATTAGGTTCCATTTGTTTATTTTTGCTTTCATTTCTATTGCCTTGGGAGACTGACCAAAGAAAAACACTGCTTCAATTTATGTCAGAGAATTTTTGCCTATATTCTCTTCTAAGGGTTTTAAGGTGTCAAGTCTTATATTTAAGTTTTTAAGCTATTTTGAGTTTATTTTTGTGTTTGGTGTTAGGGAGTGTTCTAACTTCATTGATTTACATGTGGCTGTCCAGCTTTCCCAACACCACTTGCTGAAGAGACTGTCTTTTCTCCATTGTATATTCTTGCCTCCTTTGTCGAAGATTAATTGACCATAGGTGTGTGGGTTTATTTCTGGGCTCTCTATTCTGTTCCATTGACCCATATGTCTGTTTTAGTGCCAGTATCATGCTGTTTTGATTATTGTAGCTTTGTAGCATTGTCTGGAGTCTGGGAGGGTTATGCCTCCACCTTTGTTCTTTTTCCTCAGTATTACTTTGGCAATTCTGGGTCTTTTATAGTTCTATATAAATTTTAGGATTATTTGTTCTAGTTCTGTGAAAAATGTCATGGGTAATTTGGGTGATTAAATCTGTAGGTTGCTTTGGGTAGTATGGAACAACAGCTAAATTTTAAAAAATGATATTGGTGTATCATTGATAATCATATCAGAAGATATAGAAAAATATTTCACAGAATCCAACACCCATTCATGATAAAAAAAATAAAAAACTCACTGCAAACTAAGACTAAAGGAGAACTCCTTCAACTTGAAAAAGAACATCTACAAAAACCTTACAACTAACATCATACATAATTGTGGGAAACTTGAAGCTTTCCTTCAAAGATCAGGAAAAAAGGAAGAGTGTTTCTCTCTCAGCACTTCTTTTCAACATTGTAATAGAAATCCTAGCTAATTCAATAAGGGAAGAAAGGGAAATAAAATGTATACAGGTTGGGAAGAGAGAATAAAACTGTATTTGTTTACAGATGACATGATCGTCTACATAGAAAATCTAAAAGAATTGACAAAAAAATCCTGGAAATAATAAACAATTATAGCAAGTTTATAGGATACAAATTTAATTTACAAAAGTCATTCACTTTCCTATATACCAGTAATTAACAAGTGGAATTTGAATTAAAAATGCATTGCTGGGCTTCCCTGGTGGCGCAGTGGTTAAGAATCTGCCTGCCAATGCAGGGGACTGGGTTCGAGCCCTGGTCCAGGAAGTTCCCACATGCCACGGAGCAATGAAGCCCGGGCACCACAACTACTGAGCCTGCACTCTAGAGCCCGCGAGCCACAACTGCTGAAGCCCGCATGACTAGAGCCCATGCTCTGCAACAAGAGAAGCCACCGCAATGAGAAGCCTGCGCACAGCAATGAAGAGTAGCCTCCGCTTGCCACAACTAGAGAGAGCACGTGCACAGCAAGGAAGACCCAACACAGCCAAAAAATAAGTAAATAAAATAAATAAATTAATTTTTAAAAATGCATTACCATTTACATTAGCACCTCCAGAAATAAAATACTTAAGATATTTCATTTGTGAATGGGGAGATATTCCATGTTCATGGATAGAAAGACTCAATATTGTCAAGATGTCAGTTTTTCCCAACTTGATCTACAGATTCAACACAATACCAATCAAAATTCCAAGTTATTTTGTGGATATTGACACACCGATTTTAAAGTTTATATGAAAATGCAAAAGACCCAGAATAACCAACTCAGTACTGAAGGAGAAGAACAAAGTTGAGGACTGACACTACCCAAATTCAAGTCTTATTATAAAGCTACAGTTATCAACACAGTGTGGTATCAGTGAAAGAATAGACAAATGCATCAGTGGAATAGAATAAAGAGCCCATAAATAGACTTCCCCTCCATAAATATAGTCAACTGATCCTTAACAAAGGATCAAAGGCAACACAATAGAGAAAATACAGTCTTTCAACAAATGGTGCTGGGACAACTAGACATCCAAATGCAAAAAAAAAAAAAAAGAATCTAGACATAGACCTTATACCCTTCACAAAAATTAACTCAAAATGGATCATAGACCTAGATGTAAAACACAAAATATAAAATTCCCAGAAGATAACATAAAATGAAAATGACCTTGGGTACGGTGGTGACGTTTTAGATACCACCAAAGGCATAATCTGTGAAAGAAATAATTGATAAGCTGGACTTCTTTAAAATTTAAAACCTGTGCTCTGTGAAAGACAATGTCAACAGAATGAGAAGACAAATCACAGACTGGGAGAAAATATTTGCAAAGGACACACCTGATAAAGGACTGTTATCTAAAATATACAAAAAACTCTTAAAGCTCAAAATAAGAGGATGAGCAATATGATTAAAAACTGGTCCAAAGACCTTAATCAACATCTCACCACAGATGGCAAATAAGCATATGATAAGATGTTCAACATCATATGTCATTAGGGAATTGCACATTAAAACAATGAGATACCACTATACACCTATTAGAATGGCTAAAATCTAAAACATTTGACAATACCAAATGCTGGCGAGCATGTGGAGCAATAGGAACTCTTGTTCATTGCAAGACAGTTTGGCAGTTTCTTACAAAAGTAAACATGATCTTACCATACAATCCAGCAGTCATGCTTCTTGGGTGTTTACCCAAATGAGTTGGAAGCTTACGTCCACGTGAAAATCTGCACGGGGATGTTTATGGCTGCTTTATTCATAATTGCCAAAACTTGGAAGCAAACAAGATGTCCTTCAGTAAGTGAATGGATAAACTGTGGTCCATCCAGACAATGGAATACTATTCAGTGCTAAAAAGAAATGAGCTACCAAGCCATGAAGAGACATGGAGGAACCTTAAATGCATATCGCTAAGCGAAAGAAGCCGGTCTGAAGAGGCTACATACTGTGTGATTCTGACTATATGACATCTGGAAAAGATAAAACTATGAGATAAGTGGTGTCAAGACTTAGGAGGGAGAGAGGGATGAGTAGGAAGAGCACGGAAGATTTATAGGCAGTGAAACTCTTCTGTATGATGCATATGATAGTGGATACGTGTCATTATACATTTGTCAAAATGCATAGAATGTACAACACCAAGAGTGAACACTAATGGAAAGTATGGGCTTTGGGTAACAGTGATGTGTCAGTGTAGGTTCACTGATTGTAACAAATGTGCCACGTGGTGTGGGAGTTTGATAGTGTAGGGAGTTGTGAGCGTATGGGGGCAGGGAGTACATGAGAACTCTGTGCTTTCCATTCGATCTTGCTGTGAACCTAAAACTGCTCTAAAAAATAAATTCAAAAAAGATGATAATGAAACAGTAAATGAGAGAGCAAGGAAGGGAATTTAAGAAACCTCCCCATGATTACACAGTAAGTATTGTTTAGAAGTCATTCTAATGGTAAAGAGAATGGAGTGGTCTTAATTCATGTAGGCTCTTAGCTTGCTGGTCTGTGTTCTGGCTTCAACATGGGGAGAGGGGTATGTAAACTAATCAAGGTTTTTTGAAAAGTCATGTAAAGATATCTGCTCATTTTTCTGGAGAGGATCCACCTAGCTTTCGTAAAAAGTCCCAAAAGGTTAAGAATCACATTGAACTCATGATATTGGAAATAGCTCCATGGATAAAGGCAGGCAGCCAACTTTGGAAACTATTTAGTATAATCAGTTTGAGAGTAATGGTTACAATATGTTCCAACCTGTCTAGGTTAGGACTGGTTAGAAAAGTAGAAGCAGCATATCATTCCTATTTGTGGCTGGGTCAGCACACTATAACATGGGAACTTCCTAAGGTTGATTTTTTGAGGGTAAATTATATTCTCTGAATACATAAGAGCCTCTTATGTGATCATTGGAGACGTTACTTTGAGAAATCCAAGTTAGGTTTGTTAGAGAAGAAAAGGCCCTTAAAATTCCGCATCTCTTAGTGTACACAAGAGATATTGATTCTGAGAGAGGAAGAAGAGTTTGCCCATGGACATTCAGAGAGTTAGGAGATGAGTCAGAAATGAACCAAGGTCTCTCGCCTCCCAGGCTAGTATTCTTTTCAGAGAGGTGACTTCTCTTACCTGTTATACATTACTTCTCTGACCTATTCATCCAAATGCTTATCAGACATCTCTGCTCGGATACTCCTCTCAGGCAGTTCGAACACAGCACACCTAAAACCAAACTTCTTATTACCATTCTGTGCCTCCCTAAACACCCTCTGTTATCTTCCATCTCCACTCTCCCTTTTCCTCACAATCCCTCAAGCTTCTGTCAAATTTCTCTGCTACTCTTCTGTTCCAGTTATCTACTGCTGTGTAACAAATATCTCAAGATAGTGGCTTAACATAACAACATTTATTTTGCTCGTGAATATGCAATTTGAGTAGGGTTCTGCTCTATTCGGCCTCAACCAATTGTCTCAAAAGCTGGAGGCTGGAGTTGTCTGAGGGCTCATTCACTCACTCACAATGTCTTGTAGTTGCCTACAGGTAGCCTTTCCATGTGACCCCATGGCTTTCTCGCATCATGGTGGCTGGGTTCCAAGGTCAGGCATCCCAAGAAATGGATGGATTGGGCAGGTAGAAGTCATATTGCCTTTTAGGACCTGGCTTCACAGTGTTACTTCTCCTACATTGTGAAGGCAGTAACAGAAGTCTGACCAGGTTCAAAAGGAGGGAAAATACACTCCACCTTTTTATTTATTTTTTTTTTTTGCGGTACACGGGCCTCTCACTGTTGTGGCCTCTCCCGTTGCGGAGCACAGGCTCCGGACACGCAGGCCCAGCGGCCATGGCTCACGGGCCCAGTCGCTCCGCGGCATGTGGGATCCTCCCGGACCAGGGCACGAACCTGCGTCCCCCGCATCGACAGGCGGACTCTCAACCACTGCGCCACCAGGGAAGCCCCCACTCCACCTTTTGATAGGGAAATAGCAATGTCTTGCAAGAGCATATAGTCCAGAAATACTGCAAAATTATCTTGAGATCATTCATCACGGCACCAGTCTCTGAGAGCTACTTCCTATTTTGGGATTGGGAGCCTACTTACTTACTTTTCCAGAACTCTAAAAAGAAAAAGGTGTGTGGTTAGTATTACAGAATGGCAGTGCTAATCTGATTTCCTCATTTTCCTCCATAAGATCAAACAATATACCCATCTGAACGTCAAAGAGAGGGAACTTGACTACTGTTTCTGCACAAGCAGAGTTACATTCTTTAAGGAGCTGCATCAAAATCTACTGTTGGGCTTCCCTGGTGGTGCAGTGGCTGAGAGTCCGCCTGCCAATGCAGGGGACACGGGTTCGTGCCCCGGTCCGGAAAGATCCCACATGCCGCGGAGCGGCTGAGCCCATGAGCCATGGCCACTGAGCCTGCGCGTCCGGAGCCTGTGCTCTGCAACGGGAGAGGCCACAACAGTGAGAGGCCTGCGTACAGCAAAAAAAAAAATCTACTGTCGATGCCCATAGCTTTTATACCATTATGGCATGTTCTGTAGACTCATAAGGTAACGTGCAAAGTAGTGTTCACAAATGTTTTAAATAAGTTTATGACCTCCTGCTATAAATGAGACCTTTTTCATGTGGGGAATATGCACACACACATATGAACACTCACATATATTCTGATTGATTCATTAAAAATCATGCTACTTCCATAGATCCTACAAAATATTCTATCAGATATGTTCTTCCTAAATGGAGCATTGAGTGACCGCAATGTGAAAATGGAAGTAGAAACTTTATCATTGAGATGGCTAATTGAAGAGTATTGTGGCTAATAACTTGTTAGCAATGTATTACTACCAAAAAATTAATGAAATCTCATGTTACATACAGTAGAATTTTCAGAAGTAGAGAGGTGATAAGTCTGGTCTACTGGGTACAGTTCAGGAATACAGAGAACCAGGACTAATAGACACCAAAATAAATATAAAAAGATGATCCCTGGTATGTATCTGCTGATTATCAACCCTACCTGGAATGTGATATAACCATGGGCCCAGTGCTTCAACAGGAGAATAAGGAGAAACATGACCATGCTCAGGGGTGAGTCATCAGAATGAGGAGGGGTCTCAGAACTGTGTTATATGAAGAACAGTTGAAGGAACTAAATTGTTGCTCCCAATTCTCCACTCCTCTGCAATGTTCTAATACATCCACATCCTTGCCGTAGTCTTGTGATGAGCAGAGTATACTTTCCTGCTCCTTGACTTTGGTCTTGGCCAATATGATAGTATGTGACGCAAACAGAGCTTAAAGTTCGGTTACCCTCTTGTACTCCTACATTTCACCATGGGAACGTGCTCATGTAGCTCCTGACCCAAGGAGAATGAGAGACCCATAGAGCAAACCTGTATCCAGCCCAGAGCCAAGCCCAGCTGAGTCTAACCTAGATGAACTGAACCCCAATCCATGGACACATGAATGCAAAGCAAATGCCTATTATTGTATTGTGCTGAATTTGGGGAGAAGGATTTTTTATGCAGCATTATTGTGATAATAGCTAACTAATACAGACAGTGATCACTTAGATGTAACATAGTACCAGTACCATATTATAATCATTAGTACCAGATGGAGTAGAGTAGAAGAAAAGTTTGATTATACATCCATCTAAGGTCTCTTATAGCCCTGAGATTCTCCAATTTCTGAAGTGAGCAAATGGCTTTTGGTCCATCAATTTTCACAATTCTAGTTCAATCAGTCCATTGAGTCATTGAGTCCAATGAATTAAAGTAGAAATCAACATCACTCCAGCTCTTCAAAATCTTTCAGACTTCTTACAGGTTGGAAAGTATCTAATCAACTTCATCACCTCCAGAAGCACTGGAGCTATGGTTCAGTGAAGGTCAAGAGAAGGAAGCTGAGCAAACTGACCCAGTCAGCTCTCCAGGTCTCAGAGGGAAGCCGCCCACTAGCCATGCCTTCCTCAACCTTAACACATGCCAGGGACATGTTCTTCCTTTAGCAGATTATATTCTACCCACAGAAATTCCCCACCCTAGGAAATCCACATGGGAGGAATGGTAGAGTAGAAGTAGAAATCAACGTCTAAATCAAAAATCATTTATTTTGATCTCTATTTTTCATAAGGACTTTGGTCTTGGAATGTCAGTCTATTAGTGATGCTGTCATAGGTTTAAAAAACTCAAGGATCACTGAAATCTAGGTTGCATATATATATCTAAAGCATCTCTCCAAAACTTTGTAAAGATGGAAAAGCGCAACAACTGGGTAACAAGGGTGACTTCGTAATCCACTATACCACTGACTGGCTAAAGCTAATTTTCAGAGATATTAAAAGCTCTGTTAATAGGATTTTTATTTATATAGGAGTTAAATATTATTGATTGTCTCCATCCCTTGTTCCCAACCTCCCCTCACACCCCACCTCCACCCCAAACAGGGACACACACCCTTCTGCCTCAAGCAGACTGAAACTGATTAGTTGAGCCCGGCAAATGAATTTGCAAACCACACTAGGGCCAACTTAAGGAAATAGTGTTTCTCAAAGTGCAGGCCTCAGGCCACTAATGGATCCCTGATGGTCTCCTTCAAGTGATTCCAAAAGAGTTCCATAGTTTTAGTGGAAAAGGCAATGAAATTAATTCATTCACATATGCTCCTGATATTCAAAATGTAAGATCAATTAGGATGGTCTCAGAAATTCCTTAATGTCCCTAATAATCATTACAGTCTAAAAGGATGGAATTCATCAGCTTGTTTTATCTCATAATCCAGTTACAAGATGGCTGTTCACTGTCTCATTTTCATGTGATTTGTATGGTATTTTTTGTGGATGTTATATTTTTTGTTGTTCCTATTGTTTATTAGGCTCATATATCCTCACTTCAAAAGAAGCAGATCAATGACTCTAAATGGTCCAATGAGGTATAAAAGAACTCAAGAAAATGGTAACATACATCCAACTCAAAATAGTGTAAACTTAGTGAGTAGAACTCAATTACAAATATAGACTGTGTATCTGTGTGTTCTATAACAAGTGAATGTGTGATTTTGATTTCACATAAGCAGCCAAAAAAAAGAAAAAAAGAAGAAAAGTGTGACTAAGAAATATGCTGATGACTGTGTTTAAAAATAAAACTTTGTTAAAAGTTTGCATAAAGGTATCACAGCTTTCGTGTCCTTTTCTAAAAGGGCACACAACATTGATTATTTCCAACGCAAGTACGTGATAATGCTTTCCAGTAATAAATTAATAATTTTTTCACTAATTTGCTCCTTGTAGCAAAATCAGGGTGTGACACAGAGCCTCCTAGAGTTCATGCAGATCCATGTTCCCCACTTTTTTGCAGAAAGAGAAACGGATGTGTTAGTTGGGTACATGGACGTTCAGCATAAATAGAGAGTTGCTCAGCTTCTTTGCAGCCGTGTGCCATGTGACTGAACTTTACCCAGTGGGATTCGAGGGATAGTGATGTGTGCAACTCTTGGAGCGTGTCTTTAAAGGGACACCCTCCATCTCCTGCCTGGGATGTGGATGCGATGGTGAGCCATCTTGGACCATACAGGCGAGACCAACACTTGAGAGAAGGCAGGGCAGTAAGCTAGAAGGAGTCTGATCTCTGGATGACTTGCAGAGCCTCCAAGGCAATCTTGAACCCTCTAACTCCAGACTGTTACATGAGATGGAAATCAACTTCTACTCTGTTGAAGCCTCTGTTAATTTTGTTCTCTATTTCATGCAGCTAAACACATACTCAGACTTAATACCCAGGTATAAGCTACTGGATTGCTGAGAAGGTTGTGATCACAGCTGCACATTTAATGACAAACATTCTATTTAGAGAGAAAGAATAAAAAGGTGTTAAATGACATTGTTGGATGTTACAAGACGTCAATGACAAACAAAAGGGAGAGCAATTACTATCATGTGTGCATGAAAGCAGCTATTTCACACTATAGTTAAATGAAACCACTGATGTGTAGAGTATAAATCGGCTCTTGGCATATGAGTGGGGCATATATGACTGTTGCATTCAATGACTTTTATTATTGTTCTGTTTATCACTGACAACCCAGAGTACAGAAGGAGAGGGGTTTTTTCCTTCGTTTAGTTAATGATTATTTTGTGAGTGATGATTTTAACTGGGGAAAACAGTGTATCTGGCTGAGTACTGACAGAGAATCTGTGATGTGTACAGCAGGGAAGGGTGTTGTAAAAGATAAAAAAATAGAGTTTGTACTTGAATGCCCAAGCAGATTTATTCATGGAAAACTATTGATGGTCAACAACCCATCTCCTGATCGTGTCTCAGTTTTTAAAGGAAGGGTGACAATCAGAAATACGATCAAACATGGCCTCTGCTTTCACTTCTTTCCTGGCTACTGTGAGAAGAATCAAGCAGTGAATTCAAAGCTTTGCTTTTCTATGGTAAAGTATGGTGGCTGTCAAGGGACAAGATGCTTCATGTGTCAAAGAATGTATATATGTGTATAACTGAGTCACTTTGCTGTACAGCAGAAATTAACACAACCTTGTAAATCAACTATGCTTCGATTTTAAAAAATTAATTAAAGAAGATGCTACATGTGTTTTTGCAACAAAGAATGAGATCTCGAGACACCAAAACAAAGCCAGTAAAGACCATTCTGACTTTGAGAGACCTGTTCAAGTGGGGCATTTCAGTGATAGGTTCTTTAACTAGAAGAGTCTGAATTGACCCCTTCAGGGTGAAGCTGGCATGATGTTTTGTGTGAAGGCTAAGTTCCAGGGAGCCCTTAAAAACAAACTGGTTCAAGTAGCTTGATCTCCAAGAGTTGGATTCTTTCTTTCTCATTACTTATTTGTTATCTTCACTTGTGGAAGAAGGCATGTATGACAGATCATTGGATGTGGTGGGATGATATGTGAAATAATGACATTTTACATATTTTCTGTCCCTGCAATCCCTTTATTTGTCACATCGCACTTCCCTGCTCAAACTAGACTCTGGCTCCACAGACTCAGGGAAAACATGTCACAATTGAATTAGAAAAACAAAGTAAGTTAATTTTTTCCCTTAAAAAACCCCACTTTATTGAGGTACAATTGACATACAAAAAACCTTACATATTTAATGTATACGACTTGATGAGTTTAGAGATAAGTATATACCCATGAAACCATCACCACAATCTCTGCCATAAATCCTAACTTCCAAGCTTCTAGCTAGTTCTACACTTATATGGAAGGAAAGGAGGCATAAGCTTTCTGGGAAGAAAGATCTGGGAGAGAGTTTGGAGAGGAAGCAGTAGAGTATATTTTTTACAGGAGCCCCACGTGTATCCCATGACCTCCTCCACCAATCCAAGGCCCACGATAGGCATGACATAACCCCTTTCAAGTTTAGAGATCAGACCCTTGAATGCAAATGGAAGAGCACTCTGTCTAAGAGTGAGAAGACCAAGTTTAGTCTCTATGACTCAGAATCGCAGGAGAGGGAATTCATAGGTTCTTGTACTCATACCCACACCCCCAGAGAAGGCCCAAAGTGTAGATGAGAAAGAGATGCATCAGTAGTTTTCTGCTTTCAATTGGATCAGTTGCATCAACAAATATACCTGCTATGTTCTGCATGTGAACACATCCCATCTTAAAGCAATGCCTTTGCTATGGACTGAATATTCGTGACCCTCCCCACCCTCAATTCATATGTTGAAATCCTAACCCCCAAAGGTAATGGTATTAGTAGGTAGGGCCATTGTGAGGGAATTAGGTCAAGAGGGTGGAGGTCTCATGAATGGAATTAGTGCCTTTATAAAAGGGATCCCACAGAGCTCCCTCATCCTCTCCACCATGTGAGGACAAAGCAAGAGGTTGGCAGCCTGCAACCCAGAAGAGGGCCCTCATCTGCCCATGCTGATCTTAGACTTCTAGCCTCCAAAACTGTGAGAAATAGATGTCTGTTTTTTATAAGCTACCTGGTCTGTGGTATTTTGTTACAGCAGCCCAAAAGAACTAAGACCTTGGTTTCCTTGACCTCACATTTCTGTAAAACTTCTGTCCCATTTCTCCATTTCCCTTTATGCAAAACTCCTACAAAGAGCTGTCTTCTTTCACTGTCTCCACTGTTCCCCTCCTATTCTCTCTTGCACCCACTTCAGGCAGGCTTTGACCCCATTACACTGAAATTGCTCTTTTCACAGTCACACATGACTTCCATATTATCATATGCAATAGTCAATCTCAGTCCTTATAATACTTGCAATCTTCCTTATCTCAATAGATGTCAATTTCAATCTTCCAGTTGCTCTGCCCCAAAAATCTTGGAGTCCTTCCTGACTCCTCTGTCTTTCCTATATCTAGTCCATCAACAGATCCTATGGGCTCTACTTGCAAAATATATCCATCAACTTACCATTCATCTTCACCTCCACTACTGTACCCCAGTATAAGCTACTGTCATCTTTCACATGGATTATTTTTTTAACATCTTTATTGGAGTATAATTGCTTTACAATGTTGTGTTAGTTTCTCCTGTTTAACAAAATGAATCAGCTATACGTATACATATATTCCCATATTCCCTCCCTCTTGCATCTCCCTCCCACCCGCCCTATCCCACCGCTCTAGGTGGACACAAAGCACTGAGTTGATCTCCCTGTGCTATGCAGCTGCTTCCCACTAGCTATCTATTTTACATTTGGTAGTGTATATATGTCAGTGCCACTCTTTCATTTCATCCCAGCTTAACCTTCCCCCTCCCTGTGTCCTCAAGTCCATTCTCTACATCTCCTAGATTCCATATATATGTGTTAGCATATGGTATTTGTCTCTCTCTTTCTGACTTACTTCATTCTGTATGACAGTCTCTAGGTCCATCCACCTCGCCACAAATAACTCAATTTCATTTCTTTTTATGGCTGAGTAATATTCCATTATATGTATGTGCCACATCTTCTTTATCTATTCCTCTGTCGGTGGACACTTAGGTTGCTTCCATGTCCTGGTTATTGTAAATAGAGCTGCAATGAACATTGTGGTACATGACTCTTTTTGAATTATGGTTTTCTCTGGGTATATGTCCAGTAGTGGGATCGCTGGATTAATACATTTCTTAATGTTAAACTAATATTTCATTCTTTAGATAAATCCTATGTATTAATTAGGAACTACTTGTGGCTGCTCAGGATAAATATAAGAGTGGCTTAAATAAATTAGGAGCTAATTCTCTCACATAAAGGTAGTCCAGAGCTAATCTGGAGCTATAGGAAGTTATTAAGGACCCAGACTCCCGTCTTCTTCCTCTCCACCCTTAGCTTGCTGTTCCATTCTCCAGTTTGCCTCAGTATCTGAGAGGGCTGCAGGTACTCCAGCTAACACATCTGTATTCCAGACAAGAGACAGGATGAGTGTATCAGTCTGGGTCCTGGCAAGAAACAGATGGAATAACTGGTTGATTTTAATGGATGGATTCTTCACAAAGGTGTGGGTAAGGTGAAGGGAAATGAACAAGGAATTATAAGGAACCCAGGGGTTAGCAACAGCAGGGAGGCATTACCACTCCTAAGTGTGAAGGGGTAAGGGCAGGGAATAGTTGCAGGAATCCAGCGTGAGCTGCAGCTGTAGTGGTCAGAGATGTCTGCCTGACTAGAGCTGTGGCCTTTGACAGAGGGAAGCAGCCACTGTCCACATGTGGCCTGACAGAGAGGGAGCCCAGAGAAAAAAATTTTGATTTCTCTGCCCTTCCAGGCTCCATCTCTTGCTGAAATTCAGAGGGCAAGGGTACTTGCTGATGGGTTCCATACAGGTCAGCCTCCTGGACCCAGAGCAGAGAGAGAAAGGTGGAGAGCAGCTCTGGAGGAACAGATGCAGAATAGACAGCACGAGGGAGGGGGAGGATGGGGGGGATGGGGCCAGCTGGCCCCACTTGAAGGGCTTCTGTGGAATCCCCACCCAGAAATTCCACATACACCTCCTTCTCCTTCACAGTACTGAGTTACATGACCCTATCCATCTGTAGGTGAGATTGGGCAGTGTAGTTGTTTTTCTGTTTCAGTTTCTGGTTTTTGTTTTTTTAAAACATTTTCAGCTGAGCACATTCCCCACCAAATGAAATCAAGATTCTATTACAAGGGAAGAAGAGGAGATGGATAATTTTAGATCTATTTCCAAGGTGAAATTGGCTAGAGTTTGTCCTTTCATGCTAAACTTGTCTTTTATGGATATTAAGGTAATGTAGCCTTGTAGAACACGAAAGTAAACTGTCCATCTTATGTGGCTTGGAAACCGCATCACGTGGGAACTTTTTGATGTTCAGAATTATTGGAATAAGCCTGTCTATTCTCTTGCAGTGTACAAAATCTCCTCAATAACTGTACTTATATGTGCTTCCTCATTCCTAATTTGTTTAGATGTGTCTTCTTTCTTCTTTCCTTGACACAGTTGCAAAGATTTGTCTCTTTTATGTATGTTTTCAAAGAACCAGCTTTTAGTTTTATTGACCAAGCCTAACTTTTATGTTTTATTAATGTGTGCTTAGTCTTAATTACTTGTATCACTTTCTCTGACATTATGTTTGCTGTGCTTTTTCTATGATCTTGTGAAAAACTTGGGCTATTTATTTTGATTATTTCATGTTTTCTAATAAGTGATAGAAGACATTTATTTCCCTCTGAATTCTACATTGGATGCATCCCACAGGTTTTGGTATATAGTGTTCTCATTATTGTTTATTTCTAAACAGTTTATAAATTTTAGTCATCATGTTTTGCTTTAATCCAACAATTATTTAGAAAAGCATTGAAGTATTTTTGTCCACCCTTTGGTGATCGATTTCTAATTTTATTGAAATAAGTTAAAGAATGTGACCTATGCAGTCTCTATTTTGAGAATTTGTTGAGATTTTGTGTGTGTGTGTGTGGTTTAATAGATGATTAATTATATTTTTGTTGACTCAGTCTATTGATTTCTTAGACAGCTAAGTTAAAGTCTCCCACTATGATTGTGGATGACCAATTTTCAGTTTCTCTTCCCATTTATAATAATTTTTATACTATATATTTCAAAGGTATGTTGTGAAGTGTGTGAGAAATTCATCTTTGTGTCTTTATTGAGTATCACTCCTTTTGTCAGTACAAAATATGCATTTTCTCACTTTTATTGTTTTTCATATTGAATTCTGTCTTGTGAACATTTTGTTCTTGTGAACGTTTGCATGGAATATCTTTCCTGTTTTTTCATTTTCTACCTTTGCGTGTCATTTTGTTTTGTGCATCTCTTAGAAACGGGATGTAATTAGATTTTTTACACCCAATCTGGGCATTTCTCTTTTATATTTAAAATTTTTTATTTTTGGCCCTGCTGCACTGCTTGCAGGATCTTAGTTCCCTGACCAGGGATTGAACCCAGGCGCCTGCAGCTGAAGCGTGAAGTCTTAACCACTGGACCGCCAGGGAATTCCTGAAGGCATTTCTGTCTTTAATAAAGGGATTTCTTCACAATTATTATGGCTCCTGGTTCATGCTATCTTAATTTGTTTTGTTATTGTTGTTCTTGTTTCTCTCTCTGGCCTTCTCTTGTCTGGCTCTCGTTTTCCTACTTCTATGTTTTTGGGGTTTTTTTTTTCTGTAGTGGTTTGGAAGTTATGCATCCCTACTTCTATTCATGTTGTGCTAACCCTTAAATTCTTTCCACATATTTCATCTTATAGTTCTAAAGTCAACGTCTCAAGTGAATACTAACAGTGATTATAATAATAGCTGATGTTTATTGGGTGCCAGACACTTTTCTGAGTGCTCTACAAATATTAACTAAATTCAGCTTCACAGCACTTCAGTGAGGTAGTTTGAATTATTAGCTCTATTTTACCGATAAAAAAATCTGAGGCAAAAGAAGAAAGTAAATTTCCCAAAGTCATACGGTGAGCAAATAACAGAGGTTAAGGATTTGACTCAGCCAGTCTGATTCTGCACCCCAGGTTCTACCCGCCACCATGCTCCTGCTTCTCTGTAGTGATTGATTTTGTATTGATGACCTTTGGACCATAACAAGAATTTTAACGTGTATTCACTGACTGCCCTTCCCTTCTTCCATTTTTAAGTCATTTGATATTTAAGTTCTTACTGTTATTCTTCTTTTTCTTTCTAAAAATATTATCCATTAACCATTTCTTGGACTCAAATCTAACTTTCACAGATTCCTTTGTTCACTTCTCTTTCTTGCATCCCATATCATCTTTTGTTCTAGTATTTATTATTTATTTTATTTATTATTATAGTCATATTTATTTATTTATATTTTAAATCAAAGTATAATTGACATACAATGTTATGTTAGTTGGAAGTATACAATAGTGATTTGCCATTTAGATATGTTATGAAACGATCACCCGGATAAATCTAGAAACCATCTGTCACCACACAAAATTATTTCAGTATTATTGACTACATTCCTTATGCTGTATTATTTATTTTGCTGAACTACAGCATCAAGAATTTCAAAAGTGACTGTGGATTGTAATCTTTTTGAGTCCAAATATGCCTGAAAATTATTTTACCTTTCTGCATCAAAGCTTATTTAGCTAGGGATAGGATTCAAGATTCAAAATCATTTTCTTTTTCAGTATCTCATTATCCTTTAATAGCCAGCATTATTGATGAGAAGTCTGATGTGAATCTGGTTCTTGTTCTTTTGTATGTACTTTCTGACAGCTTTTAGGGTTTTTCCTTTATCTTTGGCGTTCTGAAATTTCACCAGGACGCATCTGAGTGTCTTTTTCTTTCATTCTCTTTGACACTTGGTAGTCCCTTGCATCACTGAAGTGTCATGTCTTTCTTTAGCTCTGCAAAAATTTCTTCTATTATTTCTTTATTCTTTTCCCTCTGTCATCTCTTTTTCTAGGAATCTTTTTGGAAACAGTTGCCCAGTTAGTTACCCCTAGAGTTATCCTGGAGCCTCTCCAGCTACTTCTCTCTATTGTCTGTGAGCCTGGAGTGATGTCTTGTGTGTATATTGGCTTTAATTTCAGTCCAATCTGTTTTCTATCTTCCAGAGATTCCTGAACATTTCTTGTCTCCTGATGGGAATCTTTCTTGTTTATCAGCACTGCTTTTCACTTATTGCTTTCCTATAAAACATATTCTTATGTATTTTCTAATGATGTTAGGCAGAAAGGGTTGAAGATGTATGTTCTTAATCTGCTGTCTTGAGCCAAGCCTCCACTTAATTTTTGTCTTATTGTAGAGGATATAATTTATGTTGGCTCACGACCTTTGGAGAACTAAGCAGGTTAAAAAGAACAAATACATCAACATGACTAAACAGCATAGAAATTATCAAGATATTACCTGTTCGTTTTCATACCAGTATTTACCACAAACCCCTGAAATTCTGAAAGTGGCTGTTCATGTGTTATACCACAGGCAGTTTGGGGGCTTGTGTCCTAAACCACAGGGGCTCCAAGGAGGACTGTGGTGATCTCTGCATGGCAGAAGATTAGTTCAGATTCCTCAGGCCTACAAGTGGGAGGAAGAGGTAGACTATAAGACTCACCCATCAAGGGACGACATCTATTTGTTTCATTGGTCTATTACTTGTCCTTGAGCCATGTCTGTTGCTCAGTAAATGAATGGAAAAAAGCAGTTGTTCCTTCAAGAGCGGCATGGACATATATACACTACCAAATGTATAATAGCTAGCTAGTGGGAAGCAGCCACGTAGCACAGGGAGACCAGCTCGGTGCTCTGTGACCACCTAGAGGGGTGGGATAGGGAGGGTGGGAGGGAGACGCAAGAGGGAGGGGATATGGGGATATATGTGTGTGTATATATATATATATATATATATATATATATAAAAGCAGTTG